>NW_027472014.1:0-320500 GCF_965638725.1 Aptenodytes patagonicus
GGGCTGCCCAGGCCCTGGAGCCCTGGTGGAGCAGGGAGGAGGAGGAGAGAGGGACAGAGCGGCAGAGAGGGGTGGGGCAGGGCGGTGGGGTGCCCGGAGAGGGACGGGAGACGGACAGAGGACGGGAGATGGACAGAGGGACAGGAGCAGGACAGAGGGATGGCAGGAACCAAGGGGAGCTGGGCAGGAGTGGATAAAGGAAACCCCTGGTGAGGAACGGGCACAGGGACAGGGAGAAGGGGATGGAGGGGAAGGGGCGGCCAGGAACATGGTGATGAGCAGTGGGACAGAGGGACAGAGCAAGCAGAGGACGGCAGGAGGAAGGAGAGAGGGACGGACGGATACAGGCAGGGCGAGGGAGGGCGACAGAGGGAAAAGGATGAGAGGAAGAAGGAAGGGGAGAGGGAAAGGGGGAGGCAGGGGCTGAGAGCAGGACACAGGGAAGAGAAGCAAGAGATCTGCAAAACAGTCACTACTATAAACTAGGAGCTAACTGCCTCTTCTCTGAAAAAGTGTGAAAACCGCAGTTAGTAAGGACACAAGGAGCTGCAGGAGCCACGTGCCTGCTCCTGCCCCGTCACCTGCTCAGCAATCAGTGACGTCAGAACTGCCACCATCAGCCCCGGCTGTGCTTGAAGACTTCTGAAAGCCACTGAACAGCAGCAGCCTGTTGGAGAAAGAAAACAAAAGGATGGAGAAAGAAAATAAAAGAAAGAGCCTGTCACTCTCCTCCTCTCTCCGTCTCTAATGTTTCTTTCCCCATCTCTGCCCCGCTTCCTGTCCCTTTTCTCTTATTCTCCCTGTCCTCCATCCTGCCCCTAACTTTTTTGTCTGTGTATCTCCATACCACTGCCTGTCCCATTGTTTCTCCCTATATCCCCCTGCCCAGCTCTCTGTCCCGTTATTCCCCTCTGTCCTGCTCCCTGGCCTTTTTTCTCATCCTGCAGCCCAGTGCTGCTTTTTCTTTCTTCATCTCTTTGTCTTGGTCTGTCTCCCTCTTTTTTCCCCTCAATCCTTCTGGCTTGTTCCCTATCTTTTTCTCTCCCTCCCTCCCTCCTTCCTTATTCCTCTCATTCAGTTTCTCTCTCTTTCCATCTGTCCTGCTCCCCGCTCATCGTTTTCTCTCTCTTTCCATCTGTCCTGCTCCCTGACCCTGTTTTTCTTCTGCCGTGTCCCTGCAGGGCTCCTTATCCCTTTTCTATTGATTTATCCATCTCACTGTCCTTTTCCCTGTACCTTTCTCTGCTCCTCAGTCCTTCTCCCTAATTTTATTTTTCTCTTTCTGTTCCTCTGTCCTGCTTCCCATTGCTGTATTTTCATTCTCTGTATCTGCTGCTCCACTAATGACTGCCGAGTTGTCCCGGGGAAGGGTGAGCGTACAGGCACCGAGCCCCAGAGCAGACTCACTCCTGGGACTTGCACACGTTAACGAATAAACACTTGCTGTCTCCTTTGCACTCATGGCTGTGTTTGTAGTCCTTTGTACTTGGTGAGTGGCTGCCAGAGAGTCCAGGGGAGCAGGTTACGCAGTGGGTGTCAGGGGCCATGGCTGCAGCTGTGGGCTGGGGCTGGAGGAGCCCCCGGGGAGGGTGGGGGCAGTGAGGCTGATGGCGATGGCCCCTCTGTGTAAAAGGGCTGCAACCCCAGGGGATGGTGCTGCTGCGGCATGCCTGTCTGAGGGTGACTGAAGAGCTGCAAGGATGTTTCCAACCCTGAGGGAAACTTACCCTCCAGGGGATCTGGGCTGTCTGTGCCCCTCACCCTCCCAGGGATTCACTCCCCACTCTCCTCCAATGAAGCGGGTGCTGGTGGGACCCACCTCCACCAGCAGCCTGGCATTGTCCTGCAGAGCACCAGGTGGGTGGTGTCCAGCAGCACAAGGACCTCTTCAACTGCACATCGGCTGGGGAGGGGCCGCAGGGGGAGGGGGCTGGGCAGTGCCTCGAGGAAGGCCTAGTGCCATGGGCAGGGGGTGGGGGAAAGGGGGTGCCCCCCACCCTGTGCCCGACTCCCCATGAGGCCGGTGCCTTCAGCCCAAGTGACAGCCCCTTGTCCTGGTCTTGCCAAGGCAGCTGGAGAAATCTGGAAGGGGAAGAGCAGGGGGTCACCCCAAAACAGCCCTGAACCCCTCAGTTCTACCCCAGACCCCATCAGCTCCCCCAGACATCCTTATCCTCCTCAGCTACTCCCAGACCCTCTGATGCCCTTAGTTCCCCCCAGACTCCCCACACCCCGCCCCGGTCGGCCCCCTGACACCCCTGACCTCCTCAGTCCCCCCAGGCCGCCTTTGACCCCCTGATTTCCCCCCAGGCCCCCAACACCCTCAGTTCCCCCCAGGCAGCCCAGAGCCCCCCCAGACCCCCTCAGTCCCCCCTGGCCTGCCCAGGTCCCAGGTTCCCTCTCCCCTACAGACCCACAGGTCCCCAGCCAGGCCCCAAACTCTCCTCACGGGGACGCGTGCAGCAGAGGCCGCCCCACCCCCATAGGGCTGTGTGCAGCAGGGGCCACGCTCCCCTCACCCAGGGCCGTGGTGCAGGGGCGGCCATGTTACACCTCTCGGCCCTCCTGGAGCTGCACAGGGCGGCTGGGCCCCCTCCCCAGCTCCCTTCATCCCTCCTCCTGTCTGCTATTTTCCACCAAGACAATGAACGGTGGAAGGTAAAACCATGAAGTTTGTTTTAAACAATGTTAGCTGACTCAGAAAGCATTTGTGTATGTAATAAGGCGGTGAGCAACTTTACCTCCTAACTCAGCTTCGTAGCAATGCTTCCTATTTAAGAACTTTGTGCTCCGAAACTCAGGAAGCAGGCTGCTTTGTGAACAAAATAGCGGAGTTGGCTTTTTAAAATCTAAGAGCAAATGGACACCATTAGCTTGCAGTTCTTTCTCTGGATGTACATGGGGAGAGACTCAAGGGGACTTCCGCTCCTTTGGTCATTTCCCATGTAAATCAAGTGAGACAGGGACGCTGGATTTTGAAGGAAGAACTGTCTGTGTCATCTCATCCCTTTTCCTGATAGCTCTTTGGAGAGGTGTTAAAGAAAAGTTAGCCAGGCAGCATAACCAAGAGGAGGAGATTTCAATGTGATCAAGAGAATCCAGTTCCAGAAGAAGACCAAGATGAAGCAGAGCGCGGTGAAGAAGAGTTTCTGGGAAAACACGCCTTAACATGGATCAAAGCGGAGTTGAGTTCGCACAGGACTATTCTACGGAAGACAATGAAAATGTTTTTCAAGAACGACGGACAAAGGGCAATGAAACTAAGTATGAGACAGACCATGAGAGATGTGCTACATCTGCTTTTCTGATCTCTCTCTCTCAAACCAGCACACAGCGTTTCTTCCATAATGATGCTGCCCTTCTAATGATGGGAGAAGGGAGTGCTGCTTGGATGTGTTCCCTGTGAGGGGACGTGACCACAGGCAGATTCTCTCCAGTGAAGGGGCTGGTTGACACAATTTTTGTCACGCCTTTAAGCTGTGACCTGATCTGTAGAGGTGAGACTAACTTTCTGAAGCTGGCTTCCTCAGGCACTTCAGGTTCTTCTGCTGTTCATGCCTGGCTGTGTATGTAGAGAAGCCACGTGGGCTTTGCACGGGGTCAGGGTGTCAACAGCATGTGCTCCTCAGCTAGTGCTCACTGGAGAAACTCAACGGGAGAGCCCATCTCGATGGTTCAGCTGTGAGGAGAGCTGCAGTTCTCATGAGCTGTCAGCTGTGGAGCACATCATGACCACGATGATAACCCCTTTCATTAACATGGGAGCCATTGGCTCCATACTCCTAAGCGGGACCTCCTATTCTCACATTTCTGGCTGGTCTTTTGACAGCTTGTGCTACTCTGAAGCAACCCAAACAGGAGAAGGGGAAGACGGAGAGGCGGATGTGGTTCTCCTTTTCCACTGGCTCACAAAGTTCTCCAGGTCATAGGTGCCCTCTGCTCACTGACTCTCATGGAACTTCTTGCTGTGTTTTGTTGGGATGAGTCACATGTCCAAGACACCTCAAGTACATCAGCTGCCTTCTGGTGACAGCTTACGCTGCTTGAAAAGACGACAGAGTCCCTCACGGTGGTTTTGGCTTCATGACATCTGATGGTGAAGTTGCTCACGTTGATTGTTACTCAAGTCCAATGGACAGGTTGACAAAGGCCTGAGTAGGGTGGCTGGTTTTTTGGCCAAAGGGAATGGTAGGAGCCCTCACATCGTCTGCCTTCTGATCCCAGGGAGGCAGAGTTGGATGACGGGCAGTGTGGGAATGACCCACCAGGAACATCCCTACGGTCCAAACTTTTCCTCTTCAGAGCTTTGGTCTGGAAGAGGTAGTCCCTCACCCCAGGGCATGCTGGGAGAGGGGACCTCCAGCCCAGCCCTGGCACAGCAGAGGTTCCTCCAGGACCCCGAGGTGACAGCCTGGGCTTGGCCCCAGAGCAGGGAGCTGCTGGCCAAGGGTGGTGAGGAGCTTTCTAATGCTTGGGATTTGACGTCCTCCCTCCTGGCAGTAGAGGCCAGGAATGACACTGTCTGCTCGGCACGCTGGGGGTGCTCCCCGTCTGAAGGAAGGACACCACGAGACTGAGCTTGTTGTAGTAGCTTTAATCAAATACATCCATTCTTCCCCAGGAGAGATGCACCTCTGCCTGGTTCAGCAGGGCCAGCAGCACAGCACCCGCAGGGACCACACTGATGAGTGCTGTGCCCTTGGAGATGTCAGGATCAGTATCGTCTGAGCTGCCAGGGAGCAGATGGAGGGTTCGCTGTCTTCCTCCACGGCCTGAAGGGCTGCGGCAAAAGGAAACAGAGCCGAGATGAACCCCCCCTCCATCTGCAGAGACCCTCAGGCATCCCCTCCAGACCATACCAGCCCCACCCGTCTCTTTCCCTGGCCAGGAGGAGCAGGTGGGACCAATGGATGAGCTGGAAGCTGCTGGCCAGGAATGCCTCAGATGCTCCCGAGATGCTCCTCTGCCCTGGAAGCGTTTCCCTGGTGCAGGGCAAGGCAAGGCAGCACCCTGCCCAGGCTCTGTCCCCTGCCCCACCAGCCCCGGCCATACTCACCGTGGCAGATCTCACTCAGCTTCTCCTTGCTTTGGTTCCTGGAGTGCCGCGCCGCAAGCCCTGAGCAGAGAGCTCTATCAGACCTCCCGCTCCCCAGCATGTCCCCAGCTGCCCCTCGCTGCCAGCACAGTGGTGGGGATGGGGGCCAGGCTGCCAGAAGAGGGACCCCGGGGGCTGTGGCTCACCGATGAACCTGATGGCCATCTCTTGCAAGGTGGCCTGAGCGTCCTTCAGGTATGGCATGCTCTGATGCAGGTAGTCTTCAACCCTCCTCCTGTCCTTCACCAGCTGCAGAGAGCACAAGGGCATGTGGCTGGAACGGACCCTCCCCAGTCTGCCGGACCAGTCCCTCCTCCCAACGACCCCCTTCCCACCCAGGCCATTCCCATCTCCCAGCCAGGAGCCCTTATGTGCCTGAGATCCAGAGACACACGCAGGCAGAGGCGGGTCTAGGAGTCTTGAGACCTCTCTGTCCATCTGCCCAGGGCCCAGATGGGCTGGGGTCTCCTTCAACACCCTTGGGAGCCAGGAGGGGAGAAAGCCCTGGAGAAGAGCCCTTAGGGCCCCTGTGCTCGAGGGCAGGGAAGGACGATGCAGCTCTGGGTTATGGGCCCTGGGGCTTGGGGGTTGTCCTCACCAAGCACTCTCCGATCCTCCATGTCTGCTGCGTCTGGATCAGGTGCTTGAGCTCTTCCCACTCCAGGATCTCCGCCACGGCAAGGAGGGCTTTCCTAGAGACCTGCAGAGCAACAGAGGATGGGAGATGGCACCGCGGCCTGGGGAAGGAGACCTGGTGTCCCTCTCCTCTTGGCCAGACTGCCAGCTGTTCCCAGCCACCACCTCAGGTATCTCATGCTGCTGGCCAGCAGAACAGAGATTCTCAAGAGCTGTGGGCCCATGGCTGTAGGCAGTGAGGACCACAGTCTCAGAGACACCGGGGCAGGACAGAGCCAGCAGCACCTCCCATGGCATCCCCAATGGGACTCTTGGCTCCTCAGCCAGGGCTGCCCCAGTTCCAGGTGGGCAGTGCTCTGAGCCCTGGGGTGATCCTGCCCTTAGGGAGCTGGGACATGTCCTGGCCTAAACATCTGGGGTACTCTTAGGCACAACCCTGGGGAGGCAGGGGTTGGGGCTCAAAGGCCTGGTCTCCAACACCTGCAGGGAAATCTGGGAAGCCCTTAGGGTGTGTTCAGGCCTCAGTGGCCACGGGCTGCTGCTGCCAAGACCTGCTGGACCAGGTAGGGCAGCTCTGGGAAATGTCCATGCCAGCTGCCAGCAGCCCTTGCCCATGACACCTAGGCCACCCCCGTGGTGTCATCACGCCCTTCCCCATATCACTGGCCAGCTCTGAAATCTGCACCTTGGCCACGCTCTGGGTCTGGTCACTCATGTGGAAGAAGAGCGGGACCAGCACCCTCCACACTTTAGTCTTCATCCTCTTCTTGTGGCAGCACACCACAGCCTTCATCAGGTCTTTGAAGAGGTGGATGGCGAGCTCTCGCAGCTGGCTGCACTCCTGGTAGGGAGGAGGACAGGATAAGCAAGGGTGTTAGCATGGCCGATGGGAGGGGAGATGCTCTGGGGTCAGATCCTGCACACAGCTGCATGGCAACACAGCTGGGGAAGCCCTTGGGGCTTGGAGAGCAGCTCTTGGCCTGCAGATGCTTTGCACGGGGGCCAGGCTGGGCTCCAGTACAGGGGTCTCAAGTCGCCTGGAGGCATCAAGCTGTTGGGGAGAAGCTGTGGTGGGCTGAAGAGCCCAGAAGACATCCCTCGAGGGATTAAGGAGGGGAGAATGTCCTGACCAGAGGGCTGGGCTGAAGGGCAGCTGTCATGGACGAGCATCCATCTGCAGGGCCTAGGCTCCCGCAGCAGCCTTACATCATCAAAGAGTGGCAGGAGCTTCTCTGAGAGTTGGAGAGCGATGCAGCTGGCCTTCTTCCTCTTCATATGACACACCACGTTTCGGAAGACCAGCAGGGCCTTCATCCTGATGTCTTTGTTGGCATCCTGCAGGGTCTCCACAACATCAGGCAGCAGGACGTGAATTTGTCTTGCCTAGATGAAGCACAGTATTTCCTCTTTGAGAAGCGGTCAAAGACCACCCTGGCAAACATGCTCTGGTCACTGAGCACCAGCCTCCCCTCCAGCTCCTGGCCCAGGAATCGCTGTAGCAGCCTCCTGGCTGGTGGTGGCCATGGTATGCGGGAGAGCAGGGGTAGGGCAGGGGGGGCAGGAAAGCAAAGACTTCCTGTCCCCTGCTTAGCCACCCCCTTTTCTGACCAGCCCAAAGGGGCAGATGGGTTGGTAACCCTCCAGGCCTGGAAAGCTACCCCAGGCACCCACCAGCCCCGTCCATGGCAGGGAGGGTGTTGGGAGCCGTCATCCCAGCTCCTGACTGCCAGCCAAGGCCAAGCCACTGCGTTGGCCAACGTGGCTCAACTCGGATCCTTGCTCACCGTCTCAGGTCTCTCCGAGGCGGTGATGAGACCCATGAGCACCAGCGAGAGAAACCCTGGATTTGGACACTTCAGGTACTCCTGGAGGAGTGTCAGGGAGTAAAAACTCGGCTGTTGAGCATTGGTGCAGTCTTTCACCTGAAATAAAGATAGCGGTGAGAGACGGGCAG
Organism: Aptenodytes patagonicus; assembly: GCF_965638725.1. Classification (NCBI taxonomy): domain Eukaryota; kingdom Metazoa; phylum Chordata; class Aves; order Sphenisciformes; family Spheniscidae; genus Aptenodytes; species Aptenodytes patagonicus. The sequence goes on from NW_027472014.1 coordinate 7,686, forward strand.
AGCCTGCGGGGCTCCTGCTTCCCACTGGCAGCTCAGGGCAAGGGCACTGGGGCCAGGCAGCCCATCCTGGGGGCAGCCCTGACCATGGAGGACGGCACAGTGTCTTTGCCGGCTCCTCCTGTCCTCTGACCATTGGCAGCCTCTTGCTCTCACGCCTCCGAGGAGTGACTGGAGAGCAAGAGCTGGCACAAAGGAGGCAGGACACATGGGTGGTGATGAGTGTCTCCTGTCCCGGCCATGCACATCCCCGAGGGTGAGCAAGCCCAGGTCTGGTCACTTACCGCCTCCTGTATGTTGCAGGCATGCAACACGGCAGCGCTTATCAGCTTGCAGTGCCGCCGTTTCCGCGACTTAACAATCTTCATCAGCTCAGTCGAGAACTCAGTCGGTATCTTGTTCTGGAAAAACATCAGCTCCCACATGGCCAGGGCGGTGCTGCCAAGCACAGAGCATTTCGTCAGCGCGGCTGCCTCGGCCACGGCACTGTGCCCAGGCTAGCCTGACCACTCCCGGGCTGTCTCGCAGCCCAGGCCCTGCCCACCCCGCTCGTGTGGGGGCAAGCAGGAGAGAGCTGAGGTGGTGTTCCCTGTGAGGCAGGGAAGAGCATGGTGGCTCTGGGCTCTGGCTTGGCCGGCTTTGGCTGCTGCAGGCCTGGATGACCCACCAGGGCTGGAAAGTGTGGTGGGATGGAGGGCCCTGCTCCTCAGGGACGTCCTGCAGTTTTCCGTGGGTCTGGCAGCCAGAGAGTCTCTGAGCCCCTCTCCCCACAGGGAACAAGCCCTTGGGGCTGTCGGGGCTGATACCTGTCACACAGTGGAACGCGGATCAACATGCTGAAGACCAGTTCCCTGGGGTACTCGCAGGCCAGCAGGATAAGTAGGGCATCCAGGCTCGCCCGGGCTGACACCGTGCTGGTGTACTCCAGGCTTTCATGGATGCACCCCACGATGCTTGGCACCTGGAGGGGACACAGGTGAGGATGGTGCTGCCACTGGAGTGCAGCCATTTCCTCAGCTGCCACCACTGAAACTTCCCATCCCTCTCTGGTGGCTTAAAATGGCTTTAGGTGCCTGATGCAAGGCAAGGCAGGGCAAAGGCAGGGACAGGCAGGGCAAAGGCAGGGCAAGGCCCAAGGCTTGAAAGGGCTCAAGGGCCAGGCAATCCAGCCAGAGCCTGCTTACATCTGTCAGCCAGAAGGCAGGTTCTCCCATGGTCATGTTCAGCACGCTGCTGGCCACCTGCTTGTCGTAGATGCTGGAGTCTCTCAGGGCTTCAATGGCTGTGAGGACGATGTCTGTCTTCTCAGAAGGCCAGAGGTAATTTTTGCATGCCTATGGGAGGAAGGAAGGGAGGGAGGGAAGACACGTCACATGACTGCCCTCATGGTGCTGCTTGGCCCTATAGAGAACCAGAGCTTGCTGGTGGCCAGGAGGGCTGGAGCTGCTGCTGGGACACTGGAGTGCGGCCCTCGGATAGTCCCTGCTCGGGGACAGCAGGAACCCTCTCACCAGGGACAGTGAGGCCATGCCAGCCCCGCTGATTCTGGGTCCCTTTGCTCAGACAAGTCTCCTGCTGAATGTGTCTCAGCAAGGGAGGAACTCATTACCATGGTCAGGGTGCTCGCTTTGTAGAGCAAAGAACACGAGGAGGTGCTCTCAGCTTCCCATTCCCTTTGGACCTGTTGATGCTCTGGATTGTCCTCTGACAGCGTCCTACCTAAAAGGGGAGGGAGAAACACAGAGCAGTTGGTAGGACGTAGCATCTTTGCCAACAAGCTTACCAAACGCTGAAAAGAGCTTTAGGTTATGAATGGCTGAGGAGGGGGGTTACAACCCACAGGCAGGGGAGGAGGTGGTGGGCAGGAGTGTAAAGCAAAGGGAACAAGAGGGACCTCAGGAATGATGGAGACGGATGAGAGGCACCTGCCTCAAGTGTATGTATGCAAATGCTCAGGGCCTGGGAAAGTGGAAGGAGAGCATGGGGGACAATCAACAGTCTGGGAGAGAGCATGTGGGTCAGGAGCAGCAGAGAGGCGGTGCTGGTGGCATGGCGGTGGCAGCGTGTTACAGCCTCCCGTGTGGGGGAGAGGAAGTGGATGAAGTCTTCCTGAAAGCACTCGGGGAGGTCTCTCTGTCACGTGCCCTGATTGCAAGACGGCAGGATGCAAGTGGTCAAGGAGATTTCTGGAGGGCATCAGGGACAGCTTCCTGCTACAGGCATTGGAGGGACTAGCCGGGGTGATGCCCAGCCTGATCTGTTGTTCAAGGAGAGGGAAGAATTGGTTTCAGGATGTGGTAATCAATGGTATCTGTGGCTGTGGGGACCACGAAACAGTGGGGCTCAAGATCCTGAAAGGAACGAGGAAGGAGAGCAGCAGAGAGTGGATCCTGAACTTCAGGTAAGCACTCCGCCTCTGCAGGAAAATGATAGCTGGGATCCTATAGGAAGCAGCTGCGAAGGGCCAGGGAGGTCAGGGAAGCTGGCAGACTTTCACAGAGAGCCTCCAGCAAGCACAAGAATGGTCCATCACAATGCTCAGGAAAATGAGCGGACATATGAGCAGATGTCTGTGTGTGGAGGGACGCAGCCCACGACACAGCTCCTCTTACTTTCTCGCTGACAGATGAATCTGTAGATGGAATAAAGAGCATCCGAAGCCACGTGGCTGCTCTCTTCTTCCTTGCAAGAGCTGAGAAGGATGAGACATCCCAGCAGCTGTCCCAGGATGGGGATCTGGATCTCTCTGTAGCAGCCACAGCTGAACTCATCTTGCCAGGCCTGGGGGAGGGAAGCAGAACAGCAGAAGGGCTGAGGCAAGGCAGGTGGGGCTGAAGCCCTGAACCCAAGTGGGCCCAGGGCTGGATCTCAGGTGGGTCAGAGCTTTGCAGGGCCCTGCTGGGTGCAGCTCTGGCTCCTGGCAGAGAGGGGACTGGGGAGAGGAGCCCATACGACCAAGACCCTCGCTTCAGGGCAGAGCCTTGCTGAGTGCCCCAGTGCCTGGCAGGAACCCTGAGCTGCAGGCTGTTCCGGTGCACAGGAAAGGGGACATGTCCTGGCTGGAGGCTGCCTGGCTCCTTACCTCCAGTGAGGAACATCTGGCCAAGAAATGGCTCAGCTTCTGAATCCTCCTCAAGGCCCTTGCGTGCACAGCTGCACTTTTGGAGTTGGTGAAAGTCAGCAGCATCTGGGAGGAGAGGAGAGGAGAGGAGAGAAGCTGCCGATCTGCCCTGTGAGCTGACACCCACTCCAGCAGAAGCAGCACTGCTGAACTCCCGGCTAGACTCACACAGTCCAGGCTCAGGAGTATGGCCCCCTGGGAAGCCAGGAGAAGAGAGCTTCAGAGCTGGGCTCCCCGTGCGGGACGGGCAGGTCCCAGTGGGTCTCTGCCCCATTTGGGTCTGGGGAGGAAAGCAGGGGAGACTGGGAAGTGGGGGGACAGCAGCACCAGCTGCCACCGCTGTGGTACCAAAGGAGAGGGGCCAAATTCCTCCTATTACTTGGGAAAGTCTGCGGAGGGGAAAGGGACTTTGACTGCAGCCAGGGGACACCGGGCTCCAGAAGAGCACAGTGGGCAGCCCCCAGCTCCCCCAAGGGAGGTGGGCACCCTGCGTGGCACTGCAGGTGTGATGGACACCCGCATCACCTCCAGGGTGATGAACAGCCCCTGCCAACCCTGCTCTTTGCAAATGCCAGACCTTCAAGATAGTCTGCAGCTCCTCGCTGAGGCCAGAGGCAGGAGAGCTGAACACCAACACGCGTAGCATGCTGTCCATGGCATCCAGGGTCTGCAAGGAGGACGAAGGGTGGTGGCATCTTTCGGCAGGCCCTCTCATCCCCAGGAGATGGATCTGGACTCCCAGCACCAAGGAGGACACCTGTGCTGCCTCGCGGTGCCTGGGGAAGGCCTCGGGGCAGACAAGCCTGGACGTGGCCAGGCCCATGGGAAGGGGACGAAGGGATGAAGGTGGGAAAGCAAAACCAAGACCCTGACCTGCCTTGGATCTCCAGTCATCTCCTGGCACGGGGCAGCCAGGGAGCAGCCCAGAGGGACTGGGGGCTCACCCAGCACTTACCTGGAAGTAGAGAGAAGCATCCAGGCCCTGCATGTCCTCTTCTGGAGGAAGCAAGAAGACACTGGTGAAGCAGGCATGTATGAGGCTTTTCTTTTGGCCCTCCAGCACTGTCTCCACTGAGCTGCAAAAAGAGAGAGAGGGGTCTGTCGGACACTGGTGCTGGGAGCGTGCCTCGAGGCCTCGGACAGGTGGACATGGTCCTCTGGGGCAGGGGTGCCCAGGAGGGATGGGCAGGTACCTCAAGGCAGCGATGGCATCCATGGCAAGCTGCCGCACTGCCGTGTGCAGGTGGTCCCTGGGCTCCTCTTCCAGCAGTGCCTGCAGAGCACAATCGGGATAAAGGACCTGGCAGCCACCAGCACCCAGTGCCAGCAGACCCCAATGTGGTCCCTGCCGCCCTGGGTGCTGGGGTCTTTGCTGGCAGGCCTTCTCAGCAGCACTTGAGTCCCCTTGGGGTGTCCACGTATGTTTGCTCCTGTCCAAATGCTGTCCTTGCCATGTGCCAGTGACCGGGGACCCTGCCCCCTTCCCCAGACCCTCCGGGTGTCCCCTCACCTTGATGCTCTCGGCCAGCTCAAATCTGTGGCAGAAGACATCCAGGCCCTGCAACAAGCCCTTGTGCCTGGCAGCTCTGCAGAGGGTGCAGATGCACTCGAGGAACCGCATCTTCTCGGTCTCTTCCTGGCAGCCAGGGGACAGAGAGACAAAGGGGGAGTGTGAGAGGGCGAGACATGGCCAGCGGGACCAGAGTACTGGGGGTGCAAAGCCATGCGGGAGAGCAGCTCTGCCCAGCCAGCAGCGCCCCTAGCAGCAGGCAGCATAGCCAGTGGGTCCCATCAGGAGACACTGGCACAGCAGCAATAGAAATAGCCACGGTTACCTTTTCTGAGCTCTCGAAAAAAGCCTGGATGAAGTCCACTGTTTCCTGTTCCTCTTCATACACAGCTAGCCAGCTGGCATCTAGCAACGGAGGAGAGCAGGGAGGGCTGTAGAGCGGAGCTGCAGGCAGGAGCGGGCAGAGGAAGGAGCTCTGCCCTTCGTCCCCATGCCCACTCCCCAGGCGCAGTCTCCCTGGGGGGGTCTCAGGGCTGGAGGATGCGATGCTGGAGCCCCTCGCTCACCTGCCTGCACCGGCTGGACCACACACACCTCATGGGGCTCTGGTGGAGACCTGCTCTCCTGGGGAGCCCCCACCTCCTCCCAGGTCACCCTGGGGTGGCTAAGGGGTCTCCTCTCTGCCATCCTGAGGGATGTAAGGGGGCGGTAGGGATGGGGAAGGGGGAAGCCTTGGGGAAACGCCTTGGGTCTGCCGGGAAAAGATGCAGGGTGCGCTTGGGGGGTCTCCTCGCCAGCTCCGCGCTCCTGCCCTGTCCTGTCACTGTCCTGCTGGACACTGCAGGGTGGGGCCGCGCTGGCTATATGCAGTGCTGGGGGGTCAAATAGCAGGGGGTCACAAAGGGACCCACTGTGACCCGCCGCCCAGGCGGGGAGGGGCAGGATGGCCCCTGGGGAGCTGGGCCCTCTCGGGGCACCCCAAGGCAACCATTCACCCTCACGTCCCCTCGGGATCTCCCTGTTGCTCTGCAGTGTATCCCAGAGCCCCGACGTTAAAAGTCTGGGATTTACTCAAGCTTCACAGAAACCATGATTTTATCACTTCATCTCTTCTTCTCATCTTCTCACCAGGAAGAGCTCGTGCAGGAAAGAGGAAAAATAAAATGAAACAACTTCCCCTGAGTTTACCCTTTTTAGGATTTGGGAACCTCCCAGAAATGGAGATTCCCCTCTTATGGTTTTGTTTTCTCAGTCTGGTTTGTGGCCATGATGGAGAACTCCCTCATTGTTGCGCTGGTGGTGGCTGACCACCATCTCCAGCCCTCCGTGGACACCTTCTGGGCCACCTTTCCTGCCTGACCGCCTGCTCCCCTTGTCAGCTTCCGTGAACAGGGAGAAGCCCATTTCTGCAGGAGTTTTATAATTTGAGGTTTTTGGCCAGTTGGCAATGTTGTCTCCAGGCAGGGGTTGGAGATGTGGTTGGTGTTTAGCAATATGGAAACTTCTCTGCTGCAGCACAGTAGGAAATATCACTTTCAGCTTTAAGCTCAGAGCTGGGCATGAAAAAAATGTGAAGCCAGTGTCCTGAGTGTTTCTATCTCACCTCAGTTCTTGTGGCGCTAATGAAATTTCCCAAGTGTTTCATCATCTCATGCCAATCATTAATGATAACTGCAATGACAGTATGCCGGCCAGGCGGACAAGTTCTCCACAGATGCTCTCTTCACATTTCTACAGTTTTCAGCAGTTTACAGTTACATCCTTTCCTCAATCTCTCTCAGCACCAGGAAGCAAAAAGGTGTCGACACCGGCTCCTCTCATCGGATCGCTGTCAGTATTCCCTGGTTTTACATCAAGCTGGCTGTTCAGCTCACAGGTCACACTCTGTTTGTTCTCTGGTTCTTGTTCTGTTTCTTTTTCTTCTGAACATCCTTGCCAAGATCTACAGAGAAACCTGAGCATGACATCAGTTGGCTGCAGTCATGCAGAAGGACGCCTGTGGTTGCAAACACGTTCCTCTCTCTCCCTGGCTTTCAGGATGCCAGGTCTGCTCCGGATCCATCTTGTTCTTTACTCTTGAAACTTTATTTTTATTATTATTTTTTTAATATTACTTAAGGAGACCTATTTCTATCTATCTATCCTAGCAGAGATAATGAGAGGGATGACTCATGGGCATGACTCATTGGACAAGCATTGCCTTATATGGTATGTCCTGGCCCCCATTCACACCACCGAGGGTGTGTTAACAGCACAGGGGGTGACGCTGTTTGTCCTCCCCAACCTCTGGGATGGTTGGGCCCCTTCTGAAATCTGATTTGCTTGACGTCAGTTATCTCTCTCTCTCTCTCCATGTAAGTAATCTCTTTTCTCTGCTGCTAAATTGTTGCTAAATGGTTTCACTAATGATCAGTTTATAGTAACCTGCAGTGGTACAGACCTACAAGGTTGTTGCTGTTATCCACTGTTTCTGTATGATTGATGACTGTTGTTATTGATTGCTGCCACTGCCTTTGATTGACACTGTATTATTGATTGCTGTTAGTAATTTGTATTGCGTTGCTAGGGGTGATTTTGTAGTATCCTGGCTAGTGGTTGCAGACAGTGCTGCACTGGTCGGATGCTCCTGTGGGCGTAGCAGCGACAGGAAGGTGCCCTTGTTGATGGCACAGCCATGCAACTCACAATTTGACATCGCGGTGTATCTGTCAGACGTATGTTTGTTCCCCTGGGAATTGGGGTTTCCTGGAAAAAAGGGGTGGCGGAGCTGTAGGAGAGCGGGCGCTCGGAGCTTCAAACTTTGGAGATGAAGCTCAAACTCGTCGAGTGGCCGAGCGGGACCGTAGCGCTCGTCCTGCCTCTGGTCACACCCAGGTGCTCCGGTTGTTTTGCCTGGGAATTCAAATTCCTGGGTTTCTGTTATTTTAATTTTTACTGCCTATTATTTACCTGAAACTATTTAGAATAAAAACTTGAAAAACAGCTACTGGCATAGTCTTTGGGAGTAAATAATGTGTCTCATCTACTCTAGCTACTATTAAAACTTTACAGATGGTAATTACTCCCAATTTGTACTATAAAATTACAAATAGCAGAATATAGAGTACTAATCGGGAGAAATATCTGTAGGGAAACAACTCTACTTAATATTAACAAATAAAAAAGTAAAAAACTAATTAAAAATTTAAAATAAAACATCATGGGCACTAGTTAATGCCACTTAGTAAAGTAATGATTAAAATGTTAGAGTGTAAATAACTAAAAGAAATATTATTTATGAGGAACGACAAAATTTAATTGGAGCGATTACTTAACGAACCAGGCAGTAATTATTCCCAATTTGTATTGCAATATCAAAGAAAAATAAATTCAGAAACCCACTTTAAGTGACAAAGATAGAAAATGAATTGGGAGTCATTAATAGCTAAATTTGAACATAGACATTATTAAATAAATTGCTGGCATTAGTGACTCCCAATTGGAAACAAAATAATGGACTTCTAGCATATAAAACGGAAGTAGAATTGGAAAAGGAATCGGGAGTCTTTAATGCTTAAATTATAACATACCTTTGAGTAGGTTCAGAGGCAATGATGACTCCGGCTTCGAAATAGTAATTAAAAAAATTACTAAATAGTAATTGAAAAACAGAAATTGAAGCTTTAGATTTTTACGTAAAGAGAAATAAAAATGAGTCACTCTATAATGGCTACATTTAAAGGCAGAGATTAAAAACAATTCACTGGCGGTCATGGAAGACTATATATTTACTACTATGAATATAATTAATTATTATTAAGTACCAATGAGAGCTATAATAAAAGTAAAAATAGTGCAAATTAGATTTGATTAATAAAAAGTTAAGTTAAATCTTAAAACCATATTTTAGATCACTAATTGGTCATCATTAGTGCCTGTTATTTATTTAATAACAGCAATGCTTCATTTATGCATTAACGATGCCCCAAACAGTATTATCACAATAAAAACTTCAAATTATGTAGTGGAAATAGAATACAAATTGGGAGCAGTTTATTATAATTACATCTTATCGTAATTACCGTAATTAAAGTGCTCCTAACGAGGCTTCAAATTGATAACCTGAGATGTAATTAAACCTTCCTCTTGTGTCAGTCGCTTTGTTTTTCGCCCTTTGTCTCCTTTTCATTTTTCCTGAGGCAGTATTAAATGAAATTCTCCTTGGGTGCAATTAATGCATTTGTTGTATTTTATATGATTACTTAAATAGGTAATATTATATTATTCGCACGGCCTAATTAAATAATTCAGTCAGGCCTCTGACAGTCGTGCTCTATGAGCCAGCAATCCTCCCAGAAGTGCTTCTCAGTCCTCCAGATTCAAAGAATCAAAGAATATCTCGAGTTGGAAGGGACCCGTAAGGATCATCAAGTCCAACTCCCTGCTCCTCACAAGACTACCTAACACTAAACCAGCTGACTAAGAGCGTCCTCCAGACACTCCTTGAACTCTGACAGGCTTGGTGCTGTGACCACTTCCCTGGGGAGCCTGTTCCAGTGGCCGACCAGCCTCTCAGTGAGGCACCTTTTCCTAACGTCCATTCTGAACTTCCCCTGATGCAGCTTCATTCCATTTCCTCGTGTCCTATCGCTGGTCACCAGAGAGAGGAGATCAGCACCTCCCCCTCCGCTGCCCCCCTTGAGGAAGTTGTAGACTGTGATGAGGTCACCCTCAGCCTTCTCTTCTCCAAGCTGAACAAACCAAGTGACCTCAGCCGCTCCTTGTAAGTCTTGCCCTCGGGACTCTTCACCATCTTGGTCGCCCTCCTCTGGACACACTCTAATAGTCTGGTGTCCTTATTCTATTGAGGCATCCAAAACTGCACACAGTACTCGAGGTGGGGCCGCACCAGTGCAGTGTAGAGCGGAACAATCACTTCCCTCGACCAGCTCGCTATGCTGTGCTTGATGCACCCCAGGACACAGTTGGCCCTCTGGGCTGCCAGGGCACACTGTTGACTCATGTTCAACTGGCCATCAACCCAAACCCCCAGAACTCTTTCCGCGGGGCTGCTCCCCAGCCTCTCCTCCCGCAGTTTGTACGTATAACCAGGATTACCCCGTCCCAGGTGCAGACATGTGTACTCGTGTACTCATGTACATGTGACGTCAGAAACACCTGCACAGGCCACCTGCATGCTTGTGCCCTAACAGCTACAGAGCCACCAGTGACATCACAAGCACCAGGACAAGCCAGGGTCCAGTTCCTAACCTATCACCTACTCAGGCACATGTGACATCACAAGCACCTACGCAAGCCAGGTGCATGTTCCTGCTCAATCCTGCCTGCTCATCCACCTATGACATCACTAGCAGCTGCACAAGCAAAGGGCCTGCTCCTCTGCTAAAACCTTCTCAGGCACTTGTGACCTCAAAAGCACCTGTACAAGCCAGCTGCATGCTCCTGCCCTAATAGCTGCAGAGCCACCATTGACTTCACAAGCACCTGCACAAGCCAGGTGTTCATTCATACCCAAAAAGCTACTTAGATACCAGTGACATCAGAAGCAGCTGTACAAGCAGGGGCCTGCTCCTGCCCTACCACCTACTCAGCCACCGATGACATCAGATGCACCTGCACAAGCCAGGAGCTTTCTCCTGCCATATCAACTACTCAGGCACTTGCAACACAATAGGCAGCTGAACATAGATGGTTCCTACTCCAGCCCTATAACCTACTCAGGCACATGTGACATCACAAACACCTGCACAGGCCAGCTGCATGCTCCTGCCCTAACAGCTACTCAGCTGCAGGTGACATCACAAGCAGCTGAACAAGCCAGGGGCCTCCTCCTGCCCTATCTCCTACTTGGGATCATGTGAGATCACAAGCACCTGCACAAGCCAGGTTCCTGTTCTTGGCCTAACACCTACTCAGCCACCAGTGACCTCACAAGCACCTGCACAGGAGAAGCATCCTCACTTCCAACACCCCGGCTTTGTCCCCTCCATCTCCATCTCTGTCTCCCATCTCCCCGTGCTCTCCTCTCTCCCAGGCACCTTTCTCACCCTCTCCACGACCTCCCAATGCCTCTGCCTGCCTCTGTGTTTGTGTGGCAGATGTTACCTGGGAAGCATTGTCTCAGCTATACCACCTGCATCTCCTTCTCCCTCTGTTGTCATCGTTACTGCACCAGCTATCTGATGCACTTTTCAACCTCATGGGCCCTCTCGTCCTGCCTCCCTTCTGCTGGTAAATCCTGTTCCTGCAAGAGAAGTGTCAATCAGTCGGTGCCGCCTCTGTGGCATCTTACCTGCATCTGCCTGAGCTGGACAGCTGGTGGGAACTGTCACCATCAGCCCCGGATGTGCTTGAAGTCTTCTCCTTGCACAGGTGTGGCTCTGGGTGTGCTTGGCCTCCTGTGAGTAATGGCTTCACCGGTAGGCTTGGATTTAGTGAATCCCCATGGACAAATGGATGTAGCAGGTGCTCCATCCAAGAATTTTGATGTGCTGACACTCTGGAGTGAATTGGGAGGTGTTTCCTCCTCCTGCTTCTCCTCCTTCTCTCCTCCTCCTCTTCCCTCTTCTTCCTCCTCCTTTTCCTCCTCCTCCTGCTCTTCTTACTCCTCCTTTTCCCCCTAATCCTCCTTCTCTTCCTTCTTCTCCTCCTCCTCTGCTCTTCTTCCTCTGCCTCCTGTTCTTCTGCCTCCTTTTCTTCCTCCTCCTCTTCTTCCTTTCCCTCCTTCTGTTCTCGTTTCTCCTCCTCCTTTCTTTCGCCTCCTTTTTTTCTTCCTCCTCACGCTTTTTTTTAATTCTCCTCCTCCTCCTTATCCTGTTCTTCCTCCTCTTCTTCCACTTCATCTTTTTCTCTCTTCCTCATGTTCTTCCTCCCTCTATTCCTCCACCGTTCTTCCTGTTCTTCCTCCTTTTCCTTCTCTTCCTGTTCTTCCTCCTCTTCCCCATCTTCTCCTGTTTCTCTTCCCTTTGCTCCTCCTCCTGCTCTTCTTCCTCCTCCTGTTTCTCCTCCTGTTCATTCTCTTCCTCCATTTCTTCCTCCTCTAACTCCTGTTCTTCCTCCTCCTCCTCCTCTTGTCCTTCCTTCTTTTCCTTTTTATGTTCCTCCTCGTACTCCTCCTCTTCCTGCTCCTCTTGTTCTTTCTCATGTTCTTCATCCTGTTCTTCCTACAGTTCTTCCTCCTCCTCCTGTTCTTTTTCTTTCTCCGTTTTGTCTTCATCCAGTTCTTCCTCCACCTCTTCCTCGTTCTCCTTCTCCTCCTCCTCCTCATACGCCTCTGCAGGTTTATCCTCTGCATGTTCATCCTCCTCCTGTTCTTCTTGTTCTTCACAGTCCTTCTCCTTCTACCCCTCCTCCTCCAACTCATAGAATCATAGAATAGTTTGGGTTGGAAGGGACCTCTAAAGGTCATCTAGTCCAACCCCGCTGCCATGGGCAGGGACATCTTCAACAAGATCAGGTTGCTCAGAGCCCCGTCCAACCTGACCTGGAATGTTTCCAGGGATGGGGCATCCACCACCTCCCTGGGCATCCTCTTCCAGTGTTTCACAACCCTCAGCGTAAAAAATTTCTTCCTTCTATCTAGCCTAAATCTACCCCCCTTTAGTTTAAAGCCATTCTCCCTTGTCCTGTCGCAGCAGGCCCTGCTAAAAAGTTTGCCGCCATCTTTTTTATAAGCCCCCTTCAAGTACTGATAGGCTGCAAGAAGGTCTCCCCGAAGCCTTCTCTTCTCTAGGCTGAACAACCCCAACTCTCTCAGCCTTTCTTCACAGGAGAGGTGTTCCATCCCCCTGATCATTTTTGTGACCCTCTTCTGGACCCGTTCCAACAGGTCCGTGTCTTTCTTATGCTGAGGGCTCCAGAGGTGGATGCAGTACTCCAGGGGGGGTCTCACCAGAGCAGAGTAGAGGGGAAGAATCTCGTCCCTTGACCTGCTGGCCACGCTTCTTTTGATGCAGCCCAGGATACGGTTGGCTTTCTGGGCTGCGAGCACACATTGCTGGCTCATGTCCAGCTTTTCATCCACCAGTACCCCCAAGTCCTTCTCGGCAGGGCTGCTCTCAATCCCTTCATCCCCCAGCCTGGATTGATACTGGGGGTTGCCCTGACCCAGGTGCAGGACCTTACACTTGGCCTTGTTATACCTCATGAGGTTCACATGGGCACACTATCCTCCTCATATTTCCTTCTGTTTTTCTTCCTCCTATTCCTATTATTCTGTTTATCCTCCTGTTCTTTAACCTCACCCTCTTGTTCTTTCTGTTCCTTTTTCCACCTTCTTCTCTTCTACTTCCTCCTCTTCCTTTTCCTTCCTTCCTTCTCCTTCTCCTCCTCCTCCTCCTCCTCCTCCTCTTCATCTTCTCCTACCTTTATTCCTCATTTTCTTTCTCCTCATCATCCTGTTTTTTTCTCCTTGCCAATTGCATGAGATTCAACGAGGCTCAGTGCCGGGTCCTGCACTTGGGTCATAACAACCGCATGTGACACTGTAGGCTTGGGGAGGAGTGGCTGGAAAGCTGCCTGTTGGAAAAGGACCTGGGGGTGTTGGTCGACAGCCGGCTGAACATGAGCCGGCAGTGTGCCCAGGTGGCCAAGGCGGCTGATAGCATCCTGGCTTGTATCAGAAAGAGTGTGGCCAGCAGGAGTAGGGAAGTGATCGTGCCCCTGTACTCGGCACTGGTGAGGCCGCACCTCGAATACTGTGTTCAGTTTTGGGCCCCTCACTACAAGAAGGACTTTGAAGTGCTGGAGCGCGTCCAAAGAAGGGCAATGAAGCTGGTGAAGGCTCTAGAGCACAAGTCTTCTGAGGAGCGGCTGAGGCAACTGGGCTTGTTTAGCCGGCAGAAAAGGAGGCTCAGGGGAGACCTTATCGCTCTCTACAACCACCTGCAAGGAGGTTGTAGCGAGGGGGATGTCGGTCTCTTCTCCCAAGTAACAAGCAATAGGACAAGAGGAAACGGCCTCAAGTTGCGCCAGGGGAGGTTTAGATTGGATGTTAGGAAAAATTTCTCCACCAAAAGGCTTGTCAAGCTTTGGAACAGGCTGCCCAGGGAAGTGGTGGAGTCCCCATCCCTGGAGGTATTGAAAAGACATGTAGACATGGCACTTAGGGACATGGTTTAGCGGTGGACTTGGTAATGCTAGGTTAACAGTTGGACTCGATGATCTTAAAGGTCTTTTCCAACCTGAACGATTCTATGATTCTATGATGCCAGGTTTGATGGTGTCAAAATAGACAAAAAATCACTTCTAGGGGAGCTGGAAGCCAGTTTTAATTTTAAACTCTTCTTTCACTGTAAGACATTCCAGAACAGCCACAAAATTACAAGCTCAGAGTTGAAACCAAGCGTTGTGACTGACTTGGAATTTTTTGTCCTTTTTCATTCATCCACTGGTAGTTAGAGGAGGGAAAAAGGGGATTTCTTTCAGAAGAGAACATGTCTTTTCCCCTGTCCTTCTTCTTCTTTGCCAGTGCTCTGAATGTTGGTGGTTTTATTGTTGGGGTATTTTGGTGCTGTGTCACTGTAGTAATAGCTGTGATGGAGACACTAGAGACCATAGGACAGGTGGAAGATGCCAGTGGAGATCATCAGGCTGGAGAAGCCAAAGGAAAAAGCAGGGGGCTGGAGTTGCCTGGAGAGAGAGGGCCCAGTTTCCAAACTAGGTCAGCTCGTGTCCTCATCTCCCATGCAGGAGGTGAATCACACACATGGACTGCAAAGCAATGTGAGCCATAGAAAAAGGCTTGCTTAGCTCCGGATTGCCCAGGGACATTTAATTGGAATTCAGGCCTTGCCAGCGGGAAGGAAACATGCCCTGCAAGCCCACGCTGAGGCATGAGACCTTGCCTGGAGCTAAGGGATATGTCAGGGGACGTAGGTGAGACCCCCAGCCCCTGGAGTGGCGGCTGGAGGATGGGTAGGTCAAAGGACCCTGATGGGAGCCCCGCAGGGCCTCGTACAGTGGACCAACGGGCACCTTCCCTTGTCACACAGAGCATCCCACGGGCTGGAAAAGGGATGCTCTGGAGAGTTTCTGGCAAATGTCTGGAGAAGAGCTGCTCCCCCCACCGGCTTCTCCCAGGGGCCGTCTCAGCTCCGGCGCCCTTCCCAAGGACAGCCCCACCAGGTGGGTGCAGTCAGCATTGCAGGGAAGAACAGGCAACAGCCACAACAGTCAGCACTGCGGGAAAGCTGGGACCCCAGAGAGCCTCCCAGGCTCTCCAATCCCAGCCTAGCCCAGTGTGTGTGAGACAGTGGCCAGAAGAGTGGGGTTTTAATCTAGGCTACCTACTAACTAACGATCTATGTGAGAGTACAACCCGATCCGGTGTTACGCATAATATCAGCACTGTGAAGAGATGTGACGTTCAAATGGAAAATGAGACAGTTTGAACATGTTTTAACAGCTTGCAGGAATAAAAAGGGGAAGCACTGTAAATATAAAAAAATACAATAAAATAAATGTCTGAACCTTCTGTGACAAGTTATGTCCTATCAAAGTGCATGTCTGCTCGGTCAGGACGCTGAACCCCCACTGCACCCACATCCAGCCCTGACCAAAAGGGGACAGAGAGAGACACAGAGTGACTTTGCAGAAACAGCATTTGGCTCAGGGGGACGTGCAGGGCAACAGGCACCCCGACAAACCGATAACAAGTGCCCACAGGTCACCGGAAAGAGCAGGTTTGGCTTTCTGCCTGAAACATGTTTCAGGAATTGCTCTGAGGATTTTTTCTTCCACCTTCATCATCTCCACTGCCAGCTCTTCACAGTGACAGTCAAGCAAAGTGAATGCAACCTGCAAGGACTAGGAGCAGAGATGAGGCTAATTCCAGAGCAGGAGGGAGATTCCCACTAGAGCTGATGAGGTTGCCCAGGCCAGGAGGTCTAAGCTCACAGCTTAGACAGGTGGACTCTGCGCTGGGTCAAAAACTGGCTGGACGGCCGGGCCCAGAGAGTTGTGGTGAATGGAGTTACATCCAGTTGGCGGCCGGTCACGAGTGGTGTTCCCCAGGGCTCAGTTTTGGGGCCGGTCTTGTTCAATATCTTTATCAATGATCTGGATGAGGGGATTGAGTGCACCCTCAGTCAGTTTGCAGACGACACCAAGTTGGGCAGGAGTGTTGATCTGCTCGAGGGTAGGAAGGCTCTGCAGAGGGACCTGGACAGGCTGGATCGATGGGCCCAGGTCAACTGTATGAGGTTCAACAAGGCCAAGTGCCGGGTCCTGCACTTCGGCCACAACAGCCCCATGCAGCGCTACAGGCTTGGGGAGGAGTGGCTGGAAAGCTGCCTGTCGGAAAAGGACCTGGAGGTGCTGGTCGACAGCCGGCTGAACATGAGCCGGCAGTGTGCCCGGGCGGCCAAGAAGGCCAATGGCATCCTGGCCTGTATCAGAAAGAGTGTGGCCAGCAGGAGTAGGGAAGTGATCGTGCCCCTGTACTCGGCCCTGGTGAGGCCGCACCTCGAATACTGTGTTCAGTTTTGGGCCCCTGACTACAAGAAGGACGTTGAGGTGCTGGAGCGTGTCCAGAGAAGGGCAACGAGGCTGGTGAGGGGTCTGGAGAACAAGTCTTCTGAGGAGCGGCTGAGGGAACTGGGACTGTTTAGCCTGGAGAAAAGGAGGCTGAGGGGAGACCTCATTGCTCTCTACAACTACTTGTAGCAAGGGGGATGTCGGTCTCTTCTCCCAAGTAACTAGCGATAGGACGAGAGGAAATGGCCTCAAGTTGCGCCAGGGGAGGTTTAGATTGGACGTGAGGAAAAATTTCTTTACTGAAAGAGTGGTGAAACATTGGAACAGGCTGCCCAGGGAAGTGGTTGAGTCCCCATCCCTGGAAGTATTTAAAAGACGATGTAGATGAGTAGATGAGGCACTTAGGGACATGGTATAGTGGGCATGGTGGTGCTGGGTCGATGGTTGGACTCGATGATCTTAGAGGTCTTTTCCAACCTCAATGATTCTATGATTCTATGATTCTATGACTGTCGCAGTGTATGGCGCTGGCTGACGCCAAGGATGTGGGCCAGCTGGCGTGAGCAAGGCTGGGAAGTGGGGTGCTGGTGCCGGTGCCAGGACAGCGCTGCTCGGCCAGACCCTGCCTCCTCCCAGCGCCACTCTTTCCTCTGTCACTCTGCGGGCATAGCCGGTCATAGGCAATGCAAGCCCCAAGCCTCAGCCACTGTCCGAGGCCACCATCCTCCTTTAGCCATGAGCAAGATCTCAAACTCCTTTTCGTCTATAGGAGAAGGGTTTTTAATAGAAATGGATGCACATGGCACAGTCTATTCCGGAATAGCCACAGTTGCTAAAATCTTTCCGTGTCCTGGATGGATGGTTTTCAGGACCAGCTCCTGGGTCCACTTCCACCGGGGCTAGCGATAGCTGTATTTCAGGTAGGTAATTCAGATTTCATCCTTTGTCCCCTGACCATCCCCACAGGCCCAGCAGCACAGAAAGTCACAGTGGGCTGCATTTGGGCAACTTGCTCCACGGGGCTCGTGGCGAATGTTGTGTCTGCATCCCTGCTCTTGTGTTCTCCCTGTAGGGTCCTGGTCAACAAAACAAGCTGTTTGCCCTGGAAATGACCATCGTGGCTAAAGATGGACTCCTCTTGGTGGATGCCAGCCAAGCTGTGGGAATGTCTCTGGCACACATGCTGTTCCAGCTTTCAATCCCCAAGATGCCGGAATTAAGGCAGGTCCAACCGGAAGAAAATTGGCCGTTTTTACTGAAAGAGGGGAGGAAGCACCAGCACTGAGGAGCCGTTCATATCCTGCCAAGAGCCACATGGAAATGAAATGTGTGGTGAGCTTAGGCAGGACTACTCATGGAGCTACTCCATGGCAGGTGCTACTCCATGGAGCAGCACACTTGGGTATTAAGGCTTTATCAGAGTTGGGTGTTAAGGCTTTATCCCACTTGGGTGTTAAGGCTTTATCCTTGGCATCCACGGCTGGATGAGCGCCAGAAAGCAAGGAGGGAGATCCTTCGAGGCGCCAGGGGAGGGGAGTGAGGGGAGACTCCCCAGCAGCAAGATTTTTCACTCTCTTTATTAAAAAAGAAAAAACAAACAAACAAACTGTAAATTTCCTTCCAAAGACCCAAGCACAGCACATCTTCCAAAAGTTGATGGCATCGCTGGTCTTTGCCTCTCCGTTGCAACAGTTGAGATACCATAAAAACCTGTTCCTCTGCACGCTTCAGTACAGCCAAAAGCATTAGCAAATCTGCCAGTCCTTTTTGGTAGCCTGATGTATTGCAGCACTGGGGATTGGATTTTTTTTTCCCCCCTCCCCAAAAGTGAAACCATATGGGGGATCTCTTATCTCACTGATTTTTCTATCATAAATGAAACTTTTAAAAAAGTTAAAATTGTGTAATTTACAAACTGACTTGCATTGTTTAAACTGTAACTGCCAAATAGCTGTAGCATACAATGTATTAGGTGCACTTAAGCAGTTCGGTATTTGTTCTGAATGTTTAAAAAGAGGCAACTGAATGTTATGGGGTTTTTCCCAATGTTTTGAGAGAGTGCTCTGAAGGACCTTATTTCTGCCTTGCTTTCGACAGCACGTTTCCCTGGCAGTGCAGTAGCATCTCTCTTGGGCAGTGCAGCTGGCCAGATGTCCCTCCTAATTATGTAACCCACAAAAAAAAACCCCTAGTCAAATTGTAACTGTATTTTGGAGATAGAGAATGTAATGGTATCAACTCACAGCTATGCAAGTTAAATCAATGCAAAAGGAAAATCAAATACTTGTATACCAGAAGTATTTTTATTGGAGGTATATAAACATACGCACAACTTTTTAGCATGATGTGAATTACTGAGATTTGTTGGGTTTTTTTTTCATTTTCCTCTTTAAAGTTTTACACTTCACTTTCAGCTTTATTGACCAAGCAAGCAAGATGTGCAGCAGCAGCATCAAGGGCTGTAGCTGTTGCGGTGGATCTGTAAGCGTAGATTCTGATGACGGTACAACCTTGTCCTGCAGCCTCGCAGGGTTATCTCCCTGCAGCAGTGCTGTGAGGAAGTGTTGTGGTTTAACCCGGCAGGCAGCTAAACAGCGCACAGCCGTTCACTCACTCCCCCCCACCTCCCAGTGGGATGGGGGAGAGAATCGCGGAGAGGAAAGAAAAGTAAAATTTGTGGGTTGAGATAACGACAGTTTAACAGGACAGAAAAGGAAGGGAAAATACTACTACTACTACTACTACTACTACTAATAATAATAATAATAATGATAAAAGAATATAGAAAATAAGTGATGCACAATGCAGTTGCTCACCACCCGCTGACCGATGCCCAGCCAGCTCCCGAGCAGCGGTCACCCCTCCCCTGGCTAACTCCCCCCAGTTTATGTACTGAGCATGACGTCATATGGTATGGAATGTCCCTTTGGCTGGTTTGGATCAGCTGTCCTGGCTGTGCCCCCTCCCAGCCTCTCACTGGCAGGGCATGAGAAGCTGAAAAGTCCTTCACTAGTGCAAGCACTACTTAGCAACTACTACAACATCGATAAACACATCGATAACATCGGTGTGTTCTCAAGATTATTCTCATCCTAAATCCAAAAGACAGCACCGTACCGGCTACTAGGAAGGAAATTAACTCTATCCCAGCTGAAACCGGGACAGGAAGGGATGAGACATTTTCCAATACCAGCGGGAGTGTTTACTTTTATGCTAAGAATGAGTTCAAAATTGTATCAATTAGTCTTAATACTGATTTTAAGTGTTCAAATCACTCTAGCTTTTAAAGGAGGTGGTGTATTTCGAGCTGACTTGTTTACCTAGAATCCTCCTTTAGCTCAACGACTGTCCTATCCCTTATTCTGACTGACTTCCTCTACTTTCTTCTGTGCTATTTTTTTAATATGCTGAAATATAATTTGGGGGTTTTGTTTTCTAGATGTCTTGTTGTAAGCGTCTCGTGGTGCTCAAGAGAGACCCCCCAGCCCAGGTTTGCCTGCCGGTCGTGAAGCGTACTGACGGTAAGGGGCCAGCCCTGTGTCTGGAAGCTCCTGGCTCTGTCTCCAGTGGGTGCCCCACAGGTGCGGTGGCGAGGGCTGTCTGGTGGGGAGAGTCCGGGGCCAACAGGGACCAGGGACGTTTGTGGCCCTGGGGAGCCCGTCCCAGCCGGGGAACGGAGCGGGAGCATCGCGGAGCAGAGCCTGGGCAAGAGACGTGGCACCATCCCCTGGCACACTGCCCCTCCATGGGGCAGCCATCAGCCCCACAGGGGCAGGGGCTGGGGGGGCTTCAACCGTTTGGGGGGCTGCCCCCCCTTTATTTTTCTAGCAGAGCTTCTCTTTTTGGGGGGGCGGCGTGTACATATGCAAACGGCAATCTTTAAGTACCGAGCTGCCGGTCAGGGCCGTTTCCCTCATTTTGTTGCTTTTTTTTGGGGTGAATAAAAAGGGGTGGGAAGGGGCTGGGGGGGTGATGACATCATTTGAGGCACCCCAAAGTCACTAGGGGGGCGATGATGCAGCAGAGGAGCAGGTGAGTGGGGGATGGGGGGGGCCCAAAACAGGGGAGTCACAGCCCCAAAATGCCTGAAAATTCGGGGGGGGGTGGTGGTGGTGTAGGTTTTAAAAAATATTAAAAACTGTAAGTATGGATGTGAGGCAGTGAAATAGAGAAAAATCTCTCATTTGTATATATATTGAAAAATAATACTCATTGATATATATAAAAAGATTTCAAAATAAAACCCTATATCTACTATATCATATAAAGGATTTTAGAATATCAATGTATTCTAAATAGAGATATATAGGCTTTTAAAATACAAAAATAACTCATGTATCTATAAATCAAAAAATAAAGGACTTGAAAATGCAAAAAAGATTATATAGGAAGGAATTTAAAATAGAAAAAAGTCTGAATAGATAGAGCTAGCTACACTTCCTATGTGTTACACAGTAAGTCTTAAGTAGGTATTATATGTAATCTAAATAGAGATTGTATGTAAGTGTAAATATATTTAAGTCTAAATAGATATAATTGTAAGTAGATATCTAAGTCTAAAAAGATACTAAAAATAGGTAAGTCTAAACAGATAGCTAGTCTAAAGAAATGGCCTATATAATAAGTGTAAATAGGTATATAAGTGTAAATAGATATATTCTATAGAAGTGTAAATAGACATAGTCTAAATAGATATAATATGTAACTAAATAGATGAAAGTGTATCTATAATGTATAAGTCTAAACAGATATTATATGTAGGTGTAAATAGATAATATAAATAAAACAGATTCCTTAAATATACATGTGTGTAAATAGATGCATAAGTGTAAATGTCTATGCTATATAAGGTTTTCAAAATGCAAAGAAACCCTATTTTTAGAAAGGACTGAAAAACTTAACCCCCCCTGTGAAGTCTATTGAAGATGTAAAAGCGCTTTCAAAAGCTGCCCCTTCCCCCTTCTCTTTTTCCCCCTTTTCCCATCCCGATTTGGTGTCGATTCCCCCAAACGGGGACTCTCCCCTGTGGGGCTGTAGACGCAGAGCGGGAGCTGCCGCCACAGCACAAAAATACCACAAAATGCAACGTGGGAAAAAAAACCCAATTTTTTTGGAAAATAACCAATTTGGGGCTCCCGGGAAAGCCAAATTGACCTGGATTTGTGTAGCTGGAAAGCAGGAAAAAACCCAACCCCCTCCCATTTTCATGCACAAAACGAAAAGCAAAAATCACCAATTTTTATGTTGTGGAAAAGCGCCAAAAAAACCCAGAACTGAGTATTTTGGAAAAGCAAAACCCCAAATTCTTATATTATGGAAAAGCAAAAAAACCCTCAAAAAACCAGTGACCAGAAGTCGGTACTGCAGCTCGGAAGCCACGCACGCGCAGTGGCGTCCCTGTGATCCACGCTGCCGTCTGCCGGTAACGGCGATGCGATGCTGTGGTGCCTGCAGGGTGGTGCCACCACGCTCGTTGCTGCCTCCCGGTAAGGCAATGCTGCTGCCGCCCTACATGCGCGGTGTCGGCGCGCGCTCGGCAAAGCGCGGAACTGCGGCGCCGGTGCCACCCCCGGGCACGTGCCGCCCGGCGGGTGCTCGCTGCTGCTGCCGCCTGGTGGCCGCAGCGCGGTTCTGCAGCGCCGGCACCGCACAGGTGGGCAGCCGCCGCCTTGGCTGGTGCCGCAGCATGGTGGTGTGCCGGGCGCGATTCCCGGTGGTGGGTGAGGGCCGGGACCACTGGTGAGGCGAGCGAGCCCCTTTGGCGGGTGTGGGGGGTGTCTCCTGCCCGCTAGCCACCCGGGGGTGGCGGGACGGGAAGCTTCAAACCTCCCTCTGCGGCAGGCTCCTGGTCCGCTGGAGGTGAGCCGGGTCAGGGCAGCCCCAGGGAGTTACCCGAGAGCTGACAGAAGGGAAGAGGGGAAGGCCACCCTCCCTGGCTCAGACACCAGGCACCTCCCCAACTTACCAGGGCTCCCCCTGAGCCTCTCCTGGCCCCGCTCGCGCCGGGCAGCTGCCCTCAGCTCCAGCACCTCCCCTGAAGCCCATCCCATAGCCCCAGGTCTCCCCTAGGACCTGTTGTGAAGGTGGCAAGCTGGCCCTCGAACGTGCTTGATTCTCCCTTAACGTGGGTGCCGTTAGCAGCAGTGCAGGGAAAGAGCAGCATCTCCAGAAGCCTCTGTGGAAGGAGGGGATTCGGCCAGGGGCGAGCTATGGTAGTAACGGTGGCTGCTTCTTCTTTCCCTCTCCCAGAAGCCACGCTGAGGACGCGGTTCTCCGTTCCTCCCCTGGGGATGCCATTGACTGCACCCGCCTCAGGCTTGCGTGGGTTGTCTCTGCCCAGCCTCACTCTCCTCGCAGCATGGGGGTGAAAAGGAACAGGCGGAGCACTTGCTGGCTGTGGACAGGAGCTGCCGTGGCTGAAGCTGGAGAGGGCAGAGAAAGGTAAAGAAGATGAAATTGAAGGCCACCTGTCCGGCAGCTGCCTCCAGCTGCAGGCAAGAGGGAGCCTGCCTCTCCGGGTGAGGAAGGATCCCTCTTCGTAGTCCGCAGCAGGCCAGGCCACCAACGTGCACCGTAGGTCTGTATGCATAACCCAAAGCGCAGTACGGCCATGTAGTGCACGAGCAAGCAAGGCTACGTGTCTAGGAAGCCTCATCTCGTAAGAGCTGTGAGACACCTACGTATTCTCTTAGGTGGAGGACAGCCAAGCGACTGGGGTTACAGAAGAGGAAGGGAGGAGAGAAGGAGAAAGAAGCATCTGACCTGTCAAATTCTCCTGGCAGCGCTGAGAGCGAGAGCTGCAGTGAGTCCGGGGCCCTCAGGGCCCTGTTGCCCCTCTTGTGCATCCCAGGCCCTCCCTGCCCCTCTCCTGGCTCTCTCTCTTTCCCATGCTGCTGTGATTTTTTTTTTTTTTTTGCTTCTCTGTACCTCTCCTGTCTATTCTTCTGTCCTGCTCCCTCTTCCTCTCTCCCTTTATCTCTCTTGTTCTACTGCTCCCTTTTCTTCTCTGCACTTTTGTCCTGCTCCCTCTCCCTTCTTTTTTTCACCCTCCGTCTCTGTCCTGCAGCCCATCACTGGTTTTTGCCTTTTCCATCTCTTTGTCCTGATCTGTATCTGTCTCTTTTTCCTCCACAATTTTTCTGGCCTCTTCCCTGGTGTTCTTCTCCTCTCTGCGCCTGGACGTGCTGCTCCGTGTCCCTGCCTTCCTCTCTCTCTCTCCCTCTCCTTCCTGCACAGCAGGGTTCGTATGCGTAACCAACATTGCAGTACAGCCATGTAGCATGTGTGCATGTGAGGCTATGTATCTGGGAAGCCTCATATTATAAGAGCTGTACGACACCAACCTGTTCTCTTTGGTGGATGACAGTCAAGCGACCACAGCTACAGAGGAGGAAGGGAGGGGGGAGAGAGAGAGGCAAAGACGCGTCCGAACTGCCAAATTCTCCCAGCAGCTCTGAGAGCGGGAGCTGTGGTGAGTCCTGGACACCCGGGGCCGTGTCGTCTCTGTTCTGCATCCTGGTCCCTCCCTGCCCCCCCCTTCTCTTTCACTGCTGTCATTTTTTGTCGCTTCCCTGCACCTCTCCCCTTCTCGTTCTCCAAGTCCCCCTCTTTCTCTGTCATTCTACCTCTCTGTTTCCTTTTTCTCTCTGTGCTTCTGTCCTGTTCCCTGTCCCTCTTTTTTTCATCCTCTGTCCTGCAGCCCATCACTATTTTTGTCTTTCTCCATCTATCTGTCTGCCTTCCTATCCCAATTTAATTTTTCCCCGTCTGCCCTTTAGCCTTTCACAATTCCCATCCCCCCTCCCAACTCTGTCTGGCTCCACGTCCCTATTTTTTAATTCCTCTCTGCCCTGTAGTCTAGATATACTTTTTCTTTCTTAGATTCTCTCGTTCTAGGTCCCTGTCCCCCCTAGGCTGTTTGGGTGCGTGCGCCTCCCCCCGGCACGTTTGGGAGTGCATGCCCCCCCCCCAGGCCTGTTATATTCACGCTCCCCACCCCCGGGTGTGTTTGGGTGCGCAATCCCCCTCCCAGTACTGTTTGGGAGTGCACACCCCCCCCGCATAGCAGTTTGTGTGCGCATGCCCCCCCCGCAGGCCTGTTTGGATTCCTGCACCCCCCTCCAGGGCCTTTTCCAATGAGCGTGCCCCACCCCCGGGACTGTTTGCGTGCACGCGCACCCCTCTGGGCCTGTTTGAGTGTGTGCACCCCCCTCCCGGGCTTGTTTGGGTGTGCGCCCGCCCCCCGGGCCTGTTTTGGTGCATGAGCCTCACCCCTGGAACTGTTTGGGTGCGCAGGGCCCCCCTCCGGGGTTGTTTGGGTGTGCGTGTCTCCCCCGGGCCTGTTTGGACTCACGTGCCCCCATTGCCTGGCCTCTGGGTGCACGCGCCACCCCTCAAAGACTGTTTGGGTGTGCCCGCCTCTCCTGGGCCCATTTGGGTGCGCAATCCCACCCTCCCAGGCCTGCTTGGGTGCGCGTCCCCCCCGTCCCTCGCCGGTAGCTGTAAGGGTGTGCATGCCCCTCTCGAGGGCCTATTTCGATGTGTGCACCTCACCTCCGTGCCTATTTGTGTGCACGCGCCCCTCTTCGGGCATTTTTCTGTGCACACGCCCCTGCCCTGGGCCTCTTTGTTGGACTCAATGATCTTAGAGATCTTTTCCAACCTTAATGATTCTATGATTCTTTGGGTGTGTGCTCCCCCGCAGGCCTGCTTGGGTGCGCGTGCCCCCCTCCCGGGTCTGTTTGGGTGCACGTGCCCCTCTCCCGGGCCTGTTTAGTGCGCCGCCTCCATCCTGGGCCTGTTTGTGTATGCGCGCCCCACTCTTGAGCCTGTTTGTGTGTGTGCGCTCTCTTCCCGGGCCTGTTTGACTGCGTGAGCCCCCCTCCCGTTTCTGTTTGTGTGCACATGCCCCCCTCCCAAGCATTTTCCGTGCGCGAGCCCCCCTCCCGGGCGTGTTTGACTGCGCACACCTCACTCCCGGGCCTGTATGGGTGCGAGCTCCCTTCTCCCGGGACTGTTTGACGGCGTGAGCCCCTCTCCCGCGCCTGTTTGTATGTGTGCGCCCTCCTCCCGGGCCTCTTTGTGTGCACGCACCCCCACCAGGGAGTCTTTATCTGTGTGCGCCCCCCTCCCAGGACTGTTTGTGCTGCATGCCCCGCTCCAGGGTTTCTTTGTGTGCGCACGCCCCCCTGCTGGGTCTGTTTAAGTTCACGCGCCCCCCTCAGGGGCCTGTTTGTTTGTTCGTGCCCCGCTCCTGGGCCTGTTTGAGTGTGCGAGACCCCCTCCGGGGCCTGTTTGTGTGCATGATCCCCCGTCACAGGCCTGTTTGTGTGCGCGTGCCTCAATCCTGGGCCTGTTTGTGTACGCGCGCCCTCCTCCCGGGCCATTTTCACTGCGTAGGCACCCCTCTCGGGCCTGTTCGTGGGTGCACGCCCCCCTCCTGGGATTGTCTGTGTGCTCGTGCCTCCCTCCGGGGCCTGTTTGTGTGCACGTGCCCCCCCTCACAGGCCTGTTTCTGTACACGCAACCCCCTCCCGGACCTGTTTGTGTGCTCGCGCCCCCCTCACGGGCTTGTTTGTGTATGCGTGCCCCTGTCCCGGGCCTGTTGGTCTGCATGCACACCCCTCCCGGCCCTGCTTGTGTACTCACGCCTCCCACCAGTGCCTGTTTCTGTGCCAGCGCCCCACTCCCGGGCCTGTTTGTGTGCGCACTTCCTCCTCCCAGGCCTGTTTGACTGCGTGAGCCCCGGGCCTTTTTCAGTGCATGAGCCACTCTCCCGGGCTTTTGTGTGCACATGCCCCTCTCCTGGGCCTGTTTGTCTGCACACACACCCTTCCTGGGCCTGTTTGCATGCTCCCGCCTCCCTCCCGGGCCTGTTTGACTGCATGAGCCTCCCTCCGGGGCCTGTTTGTCTGCACACACCCCACTGCCAGGCCTCTTTCTTTTTGTGCGCCGCCCTCCCGGGCCTGTTTGTGTGCGCGCGCCCTCCTCCCGGGCCTGTTTTTCTGCGAGAGCCCCTGTCCTGGGCCTATTTGGCTGCATGCACCACCTTCCTGGGCTTTTTGTGTGTGCGAGTCCCGGTCCCCGGCCTGTTTGACTGTGCGAGCCACCACCCCGGGCCTGTTTTCGTGTGCACGCCCCCCTCCCACACCTGTTTGTGTTCGCACGCCCCACTCCCAGGTCTGTTTGGTTGTGCATGCCCCCGTCTGGGCCTGTATATGTGTGTGTGCCCCCCCCGGAACGTGCCTGTTTGTGTGCATGTGGCGCCGGAGCGGGCAGAGGCCAAGGGGCCTGAGGAGAAATGGGTGAGAGGCAGGCCGGGGGCAGCCAGGGCAAGGGGTGCTGCAGGAGGAGGAGCAGGTATCTGCCAGTGCGGATGGGCCTGGGGGGAGGGACCTGGAGACCTCATCACCCACGGGCCCTGCCATGGCCCAGTTCAGCAGCCCTGGGCCCGAGCGCTCAGCCCCAGGGACAACCCCACAGCCAGGGTCAGAGCGGTTCCTGCTGCTGCCCCGAGGGTGGCCAGCCCCAGCCCTGGCAGCTGGAGGTCAGCGTTTTGTGTCCGCAGGCCAGGGGAAGGTAGAGTGGCCTCCTCTCTGACAGGTGGCTCCAGGCTTTGGAGCAGGCATGCTCTGGTGGGGACAGACCGGGTGCCTTTGCTGTCCCCAGGCCTTCATGTGCGTCTCGTGCTCATGGACAACCCCATCTCTGTTGACAGTCTTTCATAAATGGGGATTTCCAGACATGGAAGTTGTTTCTCCCTCCTGGTGGGAGCACGCTCCGGGGCTTTGTTGTCAGAGAAGCAAGTGGGGAGTGCTCCTGGTTGGATGCAGCTCCCTTGGCAGATGCTTGTGCCCCTCTCTCGGCCCCAAGGTCTGATACGTGCCTTTCCCCCCACCCAATCTGTGCTGCTGGCTTTTGGGAAATGGGGGTACCGAGGGTGGACGGTTTTACCACAGCCGGGAAGTTCCGGTCAGCCTGTCAGGGACTTTTTTTCTTCCTGGTTCTTGCAGTAACAAGGTGGGTTTTTTTAAAAAAAGTATTTTTTCTAAGGAAACTTCACCAAGGAAAGCGTAGCCTTTACCTCTGATTGCTCCTTGTGTGGATTGTATCTGTCCTCAGCCAGGTGCACAGCAGCTTTCAGATGAGTGGGACTATTCCAGGGTGAAGTGAACAGTCAGGATCCCAAGCCTGTTTAAGGCAATCAGGTGAAAATGTGCAGTTAGAGCTGTCTGCGTTGCTTACACTTTGGACTGCAGTGCTCCCCTCTAGTTCTCTCTAATACTCGCTTCTACCAGTCGGTTCCATCAGGTTTAAATTTCTGTAAATTGATGTTACGCTTTGCAACTGTTTCTACTTGATTCTTCACAGATTTGAAAATTCCCTGTTCGGAACAGGGACCCTGTTCGGGTCTCTCTACTTTCTTCTCCCCCATGTCCCGCAGAACCGTATCTGACGGCAGGGGCTGCAGAGTCTGTGTTTCCTCCTCATGGTGAGGAAAATAGGGACATGAAAAAGAAAGCGATGGTGATTCTGAAAAGACCCCTTTCTTTGTGCTCATTTTCACGTTCCGTTGCCTGTTGTGGGTTCTTAAATGATGGGAGTTACTCTGAGTGTTAGCAATCCCTGTTTGCATCCCTGTGCTCAGGAGGTGCATCAGCAACTCTGTTTGGGCATTGCTTATGTCAGACAGGTAACCGCAGCCCTTTCTGAAAAATAGCTCCTGGGTGAGTTAGTTCCTAGGCCATAGCAGAAGGGTTTCTGTTTGCATCTGCAGGAACTCGGGAGCAAACCCTGCTGACAGAAAGCCTCAGAAGAAAGGGAAGACTAGAGAGAGAAGAACAGATCAGTCGAGTTACGCTGCTTTACCCCCGGCGGTGTCACCCCTCCTGGCACGGTGACTCTGGGTAAGGGTGCTCTCAGGGTCTTTTCTAACCTTTTCCAGTGCTCACCACCAGAGAGCTGTCAGCCCTGGGGGAAGGGCAGCGCCCCCTTTCTCTGTGCACCCCAGGATCTTGACACACTGCATAACCTCCTGCGCAAACAGAAATGGCCAATGGTCGACTTCTTCAAGGAGGCTGGTGTGGGCAGGAGGAAGATCCCAGGAGCAGACTTCACTCAAGTCATCAAAGGGCTACGTAGGGAGCAGAACCGGAGTGAACTGCTGCCACTGCCATATGTCCTTGCGTGCAGGCCCCGGGTGGTTTCAGTGGAGGAAATGGTGGCGGTTCAGCAAGGGGTACTTTCTCTTGTCTTACCCTCAGAGGATGACTCCCACTGTCTGGAAAGCTGGAGGGGAAAGGGAGGGCAAGGATGCGAGAAGTGGGATGTCATCTAGAGCGGGTCGTGGGAGTGAGGGTACCCATTGCCTCACGGTCTCCAAAGAGAGTCACTGCTCAGTTCTGTGGCTGCCCAGATCCTGCTGCAGACGCTGAACTGGCATCACGTTTCCCAGTGTCGATACTCGACCTTTCCCCCACCAGTCTCGTATATCTATTCCCATTGCGCTGCCTTTCAGCACATATCTGTGCAGCACTGCTCCCCCTGAGCCTCACTTCCCACAGGGTGCAGCGGTACGGAGCTGTGAGGAGCACGCTCAGGTCTACGAGGGCTTGGCAGTGCAGGTGTTAACTGATGCTCTAGTCCCAGCCAAAATAAGCCATCTCAAAACCCAGGGGGCTGGGAAGTTTGGCATGTTAACAGCCGAGCAGTGTGCAGAAGGCAGCGAAAGCCCAGTAAAGCCCAGTAAAGTTGTTAATGCTTAAAGCTCACCAGGTTTTCTTTGTGCTGCGCTTCCCTGCAGAACAACAGCAAACCTCATCCCACCTACCTGTGGGGCAAGCCTTGATGTTCTTGTGATCACACTGCGGTTGCCAGACCAAAGTTCCCATGAGAGACAAGGCTCAGGAGGACGTGGTCATCTTGTGGATTTCCTTGAATCGGGGGAATTTGACATGCAGCGGAGATCTGAGTGAAGGTCCAAACCAGTGTCTGGAGATGAGGAAAGGACAATGCAGAGAGACCAGAGCAGGTGAGAGGACACAGTGTGCTGGGAGAGCATCTCTGCATCCTCATTGACGGGAGATGCCAGAGTGGATCCAGAATATGGTTCCCTGAGGCCATGTAGCGGCCTACAGCAGAGCGGCCAGGAGGAGACTGCTGGGGAGGAGCTTGAGAAGCCAGGGGATGTGCGATACTGCAGTCAGCCCAATGGGAGGAGAGAGGTTATTCAGGCCTTGGGGCTGGGCTCAAAATCTGAAGCCTGAGGTGTAACGTCCTGTATTGGATTGTGGTAGTTGGCATTGATCATCCAGCT
Organism: Aptenodytes patagonicus; assembly: GCF_965638725.1. Taxonomy (NCBI): domain Eukaryota; kingdom Metazoa; phylum Chordata; class Aves; order Sphenisciformes; family Spheniscidae; genus Aptenodytes; species Aptenodytes patagonicus. Next base: position 37,104 of record NW_027472014.1, read on the forward strand.
GATCCAAACCAGACCCTTTCTCCAGCTGTTGGCGGCAGCTGGAAGGCAGACCTTCAGAAGACCTTGCTTTCTAAAACCTGACCCAGACCAGAAGGCTTGTCATGGTACCTGTGTTGTCTTTAACTGCAGTTTTCACATCTTTGAGAGAAGAGGCCTTTGGCTGCCAGTTTGTAGTACTGGTAGCAGATTGAACATAGTTTGTGAGCATGGAAGAGAACTGGGCATGGAGAAGCAAATGCTTCAGGGCAACTGCAAAGTAGAGATGGGGGCAGTCTGTAATATTTCTGTCAGGATCAAAAGCTAAAGGATGTTTCCATTCAAAGAGCCAAGCCTGTTGGGAGCTCCAGTGTCCAAAGTGCCAAACCCCATGTGTTAAATCATAGAATCATAGAATAGTTTGGGTTGGAAGGGACCTCTAAAGGTCATCTAGTCCAACCCCGCTGCCATGGGCAGGGACATCTTCAACAAGATCAGGTTGCTCAGAGCCCCGTCCAACCTGACCTGGAATGTTTCCAGGGATGGGGCATCCACCACCTCTCTGGGCAACCTCTTCCAGTGTTTCACAACCCTCAGCGTAAAAAATTTCTTCCTTCTATCTAGCCTAAATCTACCCCCCTTTAGTTTAAAGCCATTCTCCCTTGTCCTGTCGCAGCAGGCCCTGCTAAAAAGTTTGTTGCCGGGGTTGGAGTGGCCACAGTGCAAGTGCATGTCACCGGAGTCTGAGTGGCCGCAGAGTCTGTTGCCGGGGTTGGAGTGGCCGCAGTGCATGTCGCCGGGGTTGGAGTGACCGCTGTGCAAGTGCATGTCACCAGAGTCCAAGTAGTCGCAGGGCCTGTTGCCGGGGTTGGAGTGGCCACAGTGCAAGTGCATGTCACCGGAGTCTGAGTGGCCGCAGGGCCTGTTGCCGGGGTTGGAGTGGCCACAGTGCAAGTGCATGTCACTGGAGTCTGAGTGGCCGCAGGGCCTGTTGCTGGGGTCTGAGTGGCCTCAGTGCATGTCGCCGGGATTGGAGTGGCCGCAGTGCATGTCGCTGGGGTCTGAGTGGCCGCAGTGCATGTCGCCGGGGTCTGAGTGGCTGCAGTGCATGTCGCCGGGATTGGAGTGGCCGCAGTGCATGTCGCTGGGGTCTGAGTGGCCGCAGTGCATGTCGCTGGGGTCTGAGTGGCCGCAGTGCATGTCGCCGGGGTCTGAGTGTCTGCAGTGCATGTCGCTGGGGTTGGAGTGGCCGTAGTGCGTGTTGCCCGGGTTTGAGTGGCCGCAGGGCCTGTTGCCGGTGTCTGAGTGGCTGCAGGGCCTGTTGCCGGGGTCTGAGTGGCTGCACGGCCTGTCGCTGGGGTCGGAGTGCCGCAGGGCGCGTTGCCCGGGTCTGAGTGGCCGCAGTGCGTGTCGTTTTACTGTCAGAGCCAGAGACCTTCCCTTCCCTTTGAGGGCACTGAATGGTGTTGAACAGGGCTCGGTAGGCATGGGCCAGGCCCCAGCACGTTGCAATGATCTGCATCTCTCTGGAGTTGCCAGCGTGACAGCATACTTTGTCCAAATATTCTACTAACTCTTCAGGATTCTGCACTTGCTCAGGGGTGAAGTTCCAAAACACTGGGGGTGCCCATTGGCCTAGGTACTTGCCCATCTTGTCCCACACACCCTGCCACTCATAATTTTTCAGCCTTGGGGCAGATCTCTGGATGATATTCTTAAATTGCTTACCAACTTTAGACAAAACCGAAACAGTATTCCCAAGAAGTATTAATAGAAGTATCTTAACTGCCCAAGGATGTTCAAAATACTGAAAAATTACTGTAATGAAGGAGGAAACATTATAGAAGAAGGTAGTGACCCTGCCATTCTGTATTTCCTCCGTAAAAAAACTCTCAGAAAAGTTACTGCAATTGCTAGTTGTCTCCACGATATGGTCTCCGTGGTACAGTAACGGCTTCATTGCGAAGTTTACGTACCACACTAAGGTCAAGGTCAATGTTCTAAAAACAAACCTCACAAGCGAGACATTACTATTCACTGCAGACCACAGCAAACTGCAAAACCCAACACCAATCTTTAACATGTACAGCAGGAAAAAGAGCGCGATGCAGATTATACAAATCAATATCGAGAACAGAGAAACCAACATTGTGACCCACAACTACTAACAGATATAAGTTCCTTAATACACTCTGGTTAATCTGTTATTATATCAAACCCTTCGTGCCCCACGTTGGGCGCCAAAAAGGACTGTCGTGGTTTAACTTCAGTCGGCAACTAAGCACCATGCAGCCGCTCGCTCACTCCCCCCCACCCGGTGGGATGGGGGAGAGAATTGGAAGAGCACAAGTTAGAAAAACTCGTGGGTTGAGATTAAAACAGTTTAATAATTGAAATAAAATGATAATAATAATAATATGATAATAATAATAATAATACACAAAGCAAGTGATGCACAGTACAATTGCTCACCACCCGCCGACCGATGCCCAGACAGTCCCCGAGCAGCGGCCCCCCCGGCCAGCTTTCCCCAGTTTATGTACTGAGCATGACGTCACATGGTATGGAATGTCCCTTTGGCCAGTTTGGCTGTGCCCCCTCCCAGCTTCTTGTGCACCTCCAGCCTTCTCAGTCGGTAGAGCATGGGAAGCTGAAAAGTCCTTGGCTAGTGTAAGCATTACCTAGCAACAACTAAAACATCGGTGCGTTATCAACTTTGTTCTCATCCTAAATCCAAAACACTGTACCAGCTACTAGAAAAGAAATTAACTCTATCCCTGCCAAAACCAGGACAAAGGTACACCACAAAAACAGCCTCACAGAGGGAAAGGAAGGGGAGGGGATAAGAGAAGAGGTGGAAAGGAAACACACAGAGAAGCAGCTTTGCCTTCCCTTGTTAAAGCCACAGCCCACTCACGAATCAGGTTTCCAGCCTGCAGAGTGGAAAGCACAGAATCCCTAGCAATGAAGTACGTAAGCTCTTCATATCAGCATCGCTGCTTTGAGTTGTTGAATTGTTCTGCAGAGTAATTCGACGAGCCGACAGGCTGCCCATCAGATGAGAACCAGAATGCATGCCATTTGCGAGATGAGGCAGCAATAAGCTTTTAATCGGTTTCCCACAAGAGCAATTCAAGTGAGGTGGGGTATTAATGGATTTTTTCCTCTGCAAAGCCAAGAAGCGAACTGCACTCCCCAAAGGGGAGGGAGCAAACTGAGGGAGGGCAACTCATCGGCCCCTTTCAGAGTTTCAACACTCAAGATAAACGGGGGGGTGCGGGGGGGGGAAGTAAAAAGGTAAACAGTGGCCAAGAAGCAGTTTTATAGAATGCATATAGGGGCCTGATCCAAATCTCAGAAAGACGTTCAATATTGATTTTCATGGCTATTAGACCAAGGCCTAAAACGAAGCGATAGCTTCTGCTTGCCAGGTCATGAGAAGATAAATGAGCTACACAGTAACGAGAAAACGCCAAAGGCAATAGCGGAGCTTACTGTTTTCCTCCATTTGACTAACTGTGCAGTAAACCAACTTAACACAGCCAGCCTCAGGATGCCTCGAAAGTCACTTAAAAAAAAAAAAAAAAAAAGCTAAGCCCTTATCCTGGAACATACAGACACCACCTTGGTTCCACGCAGAGAGGCAGAGGTGGCCCAGCAGGGTCATGTCCCGACGTTCCAGGTAAGATAAAAGAAGCGCAGGATATGTTTGTGGGGTCGGGTTGATGTATCCTTTCTGTTTTTTGAAAGCCTGGGGAAGGATGCGTTACGCGGTAAGACCTGTGCCCCTGTAGACCTGAGGTTAAAAACGGTGCTGCACTTCAGTGCAACTCCCCGACTTGTTTTCATCACCAAATAAAAAAAGCTTTGCTTTCTCCAGTGTGGTGGGAACAGGAGCTCACAAGTGGATCCCAGCTACACCTCAGGGCACCAGCTAGCACGTGCTTAACTTTAAATGTATGCTTAAATCCCACCAGCTGGCTATTAGGGGTCACATGAATCCCAGAGATCTAACAAAAAAACCCAAAAAATCCCCAGAAAATACTACACTCTGTTTTACACTCCTGAAGGACACCGGGTTCGCATCACACATTGCGGTCCATACCTCACCCGGTGAACTTGCCAGGCTCCAGCTGGGAAGCCAGAACATGTGTCCCCTCCTACCCCGAGGTGGCTGCCAAAGCAGCGGCACAGCACGGACAGCAAGCTCCCAGTCGTGCTGACTGCACCTGCGAAACCACTGTCCGAGCACTTGCGGGGAGAAGTGTTCAGCTCTGCCACTGAACGGCAGCAGCCTGGATTCCTCAGGCTGCTCCCGACAGGAGACAATCCCGACTGCCTGGATCTTGCCGATGCAAGGACGTATTTAACAAGGAAGTGTTTTCTAGCAAGGGAAACAAGGCTTGAACAATAACAACCTGGCTGGCGATTTTCCAAGGCAGCTGAGTATTTCCAGCCCCTGAACAGGGCAGTTGTAGTGAAAGCCCTGTGAGAGTTAACAGCAAAACACACTACTCCTATTATCGTAGTAACTAAAAATGCTGGGGTGGCTGGGGGGGGGCTCTGGGAGTCGGGGTGCCCAGTGCCTGTGCCTGGGGGGGCCTGTCTGTGTCTCCTTCCCCTCCCCAGCTCTCGGGTCACTGCCCCAGCTGGGCCTGGCTCCAGCTGACCGGGACCCCATCGCACCGGGTGGTTTGGAGCTTCCCCCACCAACCACGGGTGGCCCCGGCCCTCACCTCAGCCGGGCCGCAGCTGGAGCAGGGACTGCGCCTCCCGAGACCAACATGGCCACCCGGCAGCCCCGTGCCCCAGGACTACAACTCCCGGCATGCCGCGGGGCGCTCCTTCCTGCTGTCTGACCCTGCAGGGACACTGTCCCGCGGCTGGGCCCCACCCCCCGCAGGCCCCATGGCCACCTCCCCGGGGCTGCCCAGGCCCTGGAGCCCTGGTGGAGCAGGGAGGAGGAGGAGAGAGGGACAGAGCGGCAGAGAGGGGTGGGGCAGGGCGGTGGGGTGCCCGGAGAGGGACGGGAGACGGACAGAGGACGGGAGATGGACAGAGGGACAGGAGCAGGACAGGGGGATGGCAGGAACCAAGGGGAGCTGGGCAGGAGTGGATAAAGGAAACCCCTGGTGAGGAACGGGCACAGGGACAGGGAGAAGGGGATGGAGGGGAAGGGGCGGCCAGGAACATGGTGATGAGCAGTGGGACAGAGGGACAGAGCAAGCAGAGGACGGCAGGAGGAAGGAGAGAGGGACGGACGGATACAGGCAGGGCGAGGGAGGGGGACAGAGGGAAAAGGATGAGAGGAAGAAGGAAGGGGAGAGGGAAAGGGGGAGGCAGGGGCTGAGAGCAGGACACAGGGAAGAGAAGCAAGAGATCTGCAAAACAGTCACTACTATAAACTAGGAGCTAACTGCCTCTTCTCTGAAAAAGTGTGAAAACCGCAGTTAGTAAGGACACAAGGAGCTGCAGGAGCCACGTGCCTGCTCCTGCCCCGTCACCTGCTCAGCAATCAGTGACGTCAGAACTGCCACCATCAGCCCCGGCTGTGCTTGAAGACTTCTGAAAGCCACTGAACAGCAGCAGCCTGTTGGAGAAAGAAAACAAAAGGATGGAGAAAGAAAATAAAAGAAAGAGCCTGTCACTCTCCTCCTCTCTCCGTCTCTAATGTTTCTTTCCCCATCTCTGCCCCGCTTCCTGTCCCTTTTCTCTTATTCTCCCTGTCCTCCATCCTGCCCCTAACTTTTTTGTCTGTGTATCTCCATACCACTGCCTGTCCCATTGTTTCTCCCTATATCCCCCTGCCCAGCTCTCTGTCCCGTTATTCCCCTCTGTCCTGCTCCCTGGCCTTTTTTCTCATCCTGCAGCCCAGTGCTGCTTTTTCTTTCTTCATCTCTTTGTCTTGGTCTGTCTCCCTCTTTTTTCCCCTCAATCCTTCTGGCTTGTTCCCTATCTTTTTCTCTCCCTCCCTCCCTCCTTCCTTATTCCTCTCATTCAGTTTCTCTCTCTTTCCATCTGTCCTGCTCCCCGCTCATCGTTTTCTCTCTCTTTCCATCTGTCCTGCTCCCTGACCCTGTTTTTCTTCTGCCGTGTCCCTGCAGGGCTCCTTATCCCTTTTCTATTGATTTATCCATCTCACTGTCCTTTTCCCTGTACCTTTCTCTGCTCCTCAGTCCTTCTCCCTAATTTTATTTTTCTCTTTCTGTTCCTCTGTCCTGCTTCCCATTGCTGTATTTTCATTCTCTGTATCTGCTGCTCCACTAATGACTGCCGAGTTGTCCCGGGGAAGGGTGAGCGTACAGGCACCGAGCCCCAGAGCAGACTCACTCCTGGGACTTGCACACGTTAACGAATAAACACTTGCTGTCTCCTTTGCACTCATGGCTGTGTTTGTAGTCCTTTGTACTTGGTGAGTGGCTGCCAGAGAGTCCAGGGGAGCAGGTTACGCAGTGGGTGTCAGGGGCCATGGCTGCAGCTGTGGGCTGGGGCTGGAGGAGCCCCCGGGGGGGGTGGGGGCAGTGAGGCTGATGGTGATGGCCCCTCTGTGTAAAAGGGCTGCAACCCCAGGGGATGGTGCTGCTGCGGCATGCCTGTCTGAGGGTGACTGAAGAGCTGCAAGGATGTTTCCAACCCTGAGGGAAACTTACCCTCCAGGGGATCTGGGCTGTCTGTGCCCCTCACCCTCCCAGGGATTCACTCCCCACTCTTCTCCAATGAAGCGGGTGCTGGTGGGACCCACCTCCACCAGCAGCCTGGCATTGTCCTGCAGAGCACCAGGTGGGTGGTGTCCAGCAGCACAAGGACCTCTTCAACTGCACATCGGCTGGGGAGGGGCCGCAGGGGGAGGGGGCTGGGCAGTGCCTCGAGGAAGGCCTAGTGCCATGGGCAGGGGGTGGGGGAAAGGGGGTGCCCCCCACCCTGTGCCCGACTCCCCATGAGGCCGGTGCCTTCAGCCCAAGTGACAGCCCCTTGTCCTGGTCTTGCCAAGGCAGCTGGAGAAATCTGGAAGGGGAAGAGCAGGGGGTCACCCCAAAACAGCCCTGAACCCCTCAGTTCTACCCCAGACCCCATCAGCTCCCCCAGACATCCTTATCCTCCTCAGCTACTCCCAGACCCTCTGATGCCCTTAGTTCCCCCCAGACTCCCCACACCCCGCCCCGGTCGGCCCCCTGACACCCCTGACCTCCTCAGTCCCCCCAGGCCGCCTTTGACCCCCTGATTTCCCCCCAGGCCCCCAACACCCTCAGTTCCCCCCAGGCAGCCCAGAGCCCCCCCAGACCCCCTCAGTCCCCCCTGGCCTGCCCAGGTCCCAGGTTCCCTCTCCCCTACAGACCCACAGGTCCCCAGCCAGGCCCCAAACTCTCCTCACGGGGACGCGTGCAGCAGAGGCCGCCCCACCCTCATAGGGCTGTGTGCAGCAGGGGCCACGCTCCCCTCAGCCAGGGCCGTGGTGCAGGGGCGGCCGTGTTACACCTCTCGGCCCTCCTGGAGCTGCACAGGGCGGCTGGGCCCCCTCCCCAGCTCCCTTCATCCCTCCTCCTGTCTGCTATTTTCCACCAAGACAATGAACGGTGGAAGGTAAAACCATGAAGTTTGTTTTAAACAATGTTAGCTGACTCAGAAAGCATTTGTGTATGTAATAAGGCGGTGAGCAACTTTACCTCCTAACTCAGCTTCGTAGCAATGCTTCCTATTTAAGAACTTTGTGCTCCGAAACTCAGGAAGCAGGCTGCTTTGTGAACACAATAGCAGAGTTGGCTTTTTAAAATCTAAGAGCAAATGGACACCATTAGCTTGCAGTTCTTTCTCTGGATGTACATGGGGAGAGACTCAAGGGGACTTCCGCTCCTTTGGTCATTTCCCATGTAAATCAAGTGAGACAGGGACGCTGGATTTTGAAGGAAGAACTGTCTGTGTCATCTCATCCCTTTTCCTGATAGCTCTTTGTAGAGGTGTTAAAGAAAAGTTAGCCAGGCAGCATAACCAAGAGGAGGAGATTTCAATGTGATCAAGAGAATCCAGCTCCAGAAGAAGACCAAGATGAAGCAGAGCGAGGTGAAGAAGAGTTTCTGGGAAAACACGCCTTAACATGGATCAAAGCGGAGTTGAGTTCGCACAGGACTATTCTACGGAAGACAATGAAAATGTTTTTCAAGAACGACGGACAAAGGGCAATGAAACTAAGTATGAGACAGACCATGAGAGATGTGCTACATCTGCTTTTCTGATCTCTCTCTCTCAAACCAGCACACAGCGTTTCTTCCATAATGATGCTGCCCTTCTAATGATGGGAGAAGGGAGTGCTGCTTGGATGTGTTCCCTGTGAGGGGACGTGACCACAGGCAGATTCTCTCCAGTGAAGGGGCTGGTTGACACAATTTTTGTCACGCCTTTAAGCTGTGACCTGATCTGTAGAGGTGAGACTAACTTTCTGAAGCTGGCTTCCTCAGGCACTTCAGGTTCTTCTGCTGTTCATGCCTGGCTGTGTATGTAGAGAAGCCACGTGGGCTTTGCACGGGGTCAGGGTGTCAACAGCATGTGCTCCTCAGCTAGTGCTCACTGGAGAAACTCAACGGGAGAGCCCATCTCGATGGTTCAGCTGTGAGGAGAGCTGCAGTTCTCATGAGCTGTCAGCTGTGGAGCACATCATGACCACGATGATAACCCCTTTCATTAACATGGGAGCCATTGGCTCCATACTCCTAAGCGGGACCTCCTATTCTCACATTTCTGGCTGGTCTTTTGACAGCTTGTGCTACTCTGAAGCAACCCAAACAGGAGAAGGGGAAGACGGAGAGGCGGATGTGGTTCTCCTTTTCCACTGGCTCACAAAGTTCTCCAGGTCATAGGTGCCCTCTGCTCACTGACTCTCATGGAACTTCTTGCTGTGTTTTGTTGGGATGAGTCACATGTCCAAGACACCTCAAGTACATCAGCTGCCTTCTGGTGACAGCTTACGCTGCTTGAAAAGACGACAGAGTCCCTCACGGTGGTTTTGGCTTCATGACATCTGATGGTGAAGTTGCTCACGTTGATTGTTACTCAAGTCCAATGGACAGGTTGACAAAGGCCTGAGTAGGGTGGCTGGTTTTTTGGCCAAAGGGAATGGTAGGAGCCCTCACATCGTCTGCCTTCTGATCCCAGGGAGGCAGAGTTGGATGACGGGCAGTGTGGGAATGACCCACCAGGAACATCCCTACGGTCCAAACTTTTCCTCTTCAGAGCTTTGGTCTGGAAGAGGTAGTCCCTCACCCCAGGGCATGCTGGGAGAGGGGACCTCCAGCCCAGCCCTGGCACAGCAGAGGTTCCTCCAGGACCCCGAGGTGACAGCCTGGGCTTGGCCCCAGAGCAGGGAGCTGCTGGCCAAGGGTGGTGAGGAGCTTTCTAATGCTTGGGATTTGACGTCCTCCCTCCTGGCAGTAGAGGCCAGGAATGACACTGTCTGCTCGGCACGCTGGGGGTGCTCCCCGTCTGAAGGAAGGACACCACGAGACTGAGCTTGTTGTAGTAGCTTTAATCAAATACATCCATTCTTCCCCAGGAGAGATGCACCTCTGCCTGGTTCAGCAGGGCCAGCAGCACAGCACCCGCAGGGACCACACTGATGAGTGCTGTGCCCTTGGAGATGTCAGGATCAGTATCGTCTGAGCTGCCAGGGAGCAGATGGAGGGTTCGCTGTCTTCCTCCACGGCCTGAAGGGCTGCGGCAAAAGGAAACAGAGCCGAGATGAACCCCCCCTCCATCTGCAGAGACCCTCAGGCATCCCCTCCAGACCATACCAGCCCCACCCGTCTCTTTCCCTGGCCAGGAGGAGCAGGTGGGACCAATGGATGAGCTGGAAGCTGCTGGCCAGGAATGCCTCAGATGCTCCCGAGATGCTCCTCTGCCCTGGAAGCGTTTCCCTGGTGCAGGGCAAGGCAAGGCAGCACCCTGCCCAGGCTCTGTCCCCTGCCCCACCAGCCCCGGCCATACTCACCGTGGCAGATCTCACTCAGCTTCTCCTTGCTTTGGTTCCTGGAGTGCCGCGCCGCAAGCCCTGAGCAGAGAGCTCTATCAGACCTCCCGCTCCCCAGCATGTCCCCAGCTGCCCCTCGCTGCCAGCACAGTGGTGGGGATGGGGGCCAGGCTGCCAGAAGAGGGACCCCGGGGGCTGTGGCTCACCGATGAACCTGATGGCCATCTCTTGCAAGGTGGCCTGAGCGTCCTTCAGGTATGGCATGCTCTGATGCAGGTAGTCTTCAACCCTCCTCCTGTCCTTCACCAGCTGCAGAGAGCACAAGGGCATGTGGCTGGAACGGACCCTCCCCAGTCTGCCGGACCAGTCCCTCCTCCCAACGACCCCCTTCCCACCCAGGCCATTCCCATCTCCCAGCCAGGAGCCCTTATGTGCCTGAGATCCAGAGACACACGCAGGCAGAGGCGGGTCTAGGAGTCTTGAGACCTCTCTGTCCATCTGCCCAGGGCCCAGATGGGCTGGGGTCTCCTTCAACACCCTTGGGAGCCAGGAGGGGAGAAAGCCCTGGAGAAGAGCCCTTAGGGCCCCTGTGCTCGAGGGCAGGGAAGGACGATGCAGCTCTGGGTTATGGGCCCTGGGGCTTGGGGGTTGTCCTCACCAAGCACTCTCCGATCCTCCATGTCTGCTGCGTCTGGATCAGGTGCTTGAGCTCTTCCCACTCCAGGATCTCCGCCACGGCAAGGAGGGCTTTCCTAGAGACCTGCAGAGCAACAGAGGATGGGAGATGGCACCGCGGCCTGGGGAAGGAGACCTGGTGTCCCTCTCCTCTTGGCCAGACTGCCAGCTGTTCCCAGCCACCACCTCAGGTATCTCATGCTGCTGGCCAGCAGAACAGAGATTCTCAAGAGCTGTGGGCCCATGGCTGTAGGCAGTGAGGACCACAGTCTCAGAGACACCGGGGCAGGACAGAGCCAGCAGCACCTCCCATGGCATCCCCAATGGGACTCTTGGCTCCTCAGCCAGGGCTGCCCCAGTTCCAGGTGGGCAGTGCTCTGAGCCCTGGGGTGATCCTGCCCTTAGGGAGCTGGGACATGTCCTGGCCTAAACATCTGGGGTACTCTTAGGCACAGCCCTGGGGAGGCAGGGGTTGGGGCTCAAAGGCCTGGTCTCCAACACCTGCAGGGAAATCTGGGAAGCCCTTAGGGTGTGTTCAGGCCTCAGTGGCCACGGGCTGCTGCTGCCAAGACCTGCTGGACCAGGTAGGGCAGCTCTGGGAAATGTCCATGCCAGCTGCCAGCAGCCCTTGCCCATGACACCTAGGCCACCCCCGTGGTGTCATCACGCCTTTCCCCATATCACTGGCCAGCTCTGAAATCTGCACCTTGGCCACGCTCTGGGTCTGGTCACTCATGTGGAAGAAGAGCGGGACCAGCACCCTCCACACTTTAGTCTTCATCCTCTTCTTGTGGCAGCACACCACAGCCTTCATCAGGTCTTTGAAGAGGTGGATGGCGAGCTCTCGCAGCTGGCTGCACTCCTGGTAGGGAGGAGGACAGGATAAGCAAGGGTGTTAGCATGGCCGATGGGAGGGGAGATGCTCTGGGGTCAGATCCTGCACACAGCTGCATGGCAACACAGCTGGGGAAGCCCTTGGGGCTTGGAGAGCAGCTCTTGGCCTGCAGATGCTTTGCACGGGGGCCAGGCTGGGCTCCAGTACAGGGGTCTCAAGTCGCCTGGAGGCATCAAGCTGTTGGGGAGAAGCTGTGGTGGGCTGAAGAGCCCAGAAGACATCCCTCGAGGGATTAAGGAGGGGAGAATGTCCTGACCAGAGGGCTGGGCTGAAGGGCAGCTGTCATGGACGAGCATCCATCTGCAGGGCCTAGGCTCCCGCAGCAGCCTTACATCATCAAAGAGTGGCAGGAGCTTCTCTGAGAGTTGGAGAGCGATGCAGCTGGCCTTCTTCCTCTTCATATGACACACCACGTTTCGGAAGACCAGCAGGGCCTTCATCCTGATGTCTTTGTTGGCATCCTGCAGGGTCTCCACAACATCAGGCAGCAGGACGTGAATTTGTCTTGCCTAGATGAAGCACAGTATTTCCTCTTTGAGAAGCGGTCAAAGACCACCCTGGCAAACATGCTCTGGTCACTGAGCACCAGCCTCCCCTCCAGCTCCTGGCCCAGGAATCGCTGTAGCAGCCTCCTGGCTGGTGGTGGCCATGGTATGCGGGAGAGCAGGGGTAGGGCAGGGGGGGCAGGAAAGCAAAGACTTCCTGTCCCCTGCTTAGCCACCCCCTTTTCTGACCAGCCCAAAGGGGCAGATGGGTTGGTAACCCTCCAGGCCTGGAAAGCTACCCCAGGCACCCACCAGCCCCGTCCATGGCAGGGAGGGTGTTGGGAGCCGTCATCCCAGCTCCTGACTGCCAGCCAAGGCCAAGCCACTGCGTTGGCCAACGTGGCTCAACTCGGATCCTTGCTCACCGTCTCAGGTCTCTCCGAGGCGGTGATGAGACCCATGAGCACCAGCGAGAGAAACCCTGGATTTGGACACTTCAGGTACTCCTGGAGGAGTGTCAGGGAGTAAAAACTCGGCTGTTGAGCATTGGTGCAGTCTTTCACCTGAAATAAAGATAGCGGTGAGAGATGGGCAGAGCCTGCGGGGCTCCTGCTTCCCACTGGCAGCTCAGGGCAAGGGCACTGGGGCCAGGCAGCCCATCCTGGGGGCAGCCCTGACCATGGAGGACGGCACAGTGTCTTTGCCGGCTCCTCCTGTCCTCTGACCATTGGCAGCCTCTTGCTCTCACGCCTCCGAGGAGTGACTGGAGAGCAAGAGCTGGCACAAAGGAGGCAGGACACATGGGTGGTGATGAGTGTCTCCTGTCCCCGGCCATGCACATCCCCGAGGGTGAGCAAGCCCAGGTCTGGTCACTTACCGCCTCCTGTATGTTGCAGGCATGCAACACGGCAGCGCTTATCAGCTTGCAGTGCCGCCGTTTCCGCGACTTAACAATCTTCATCAGCTCAGTCGAGAACTCAGTCGGTATCTTGTTCTGGAAAAACATCAGCTCCCACATGGCCAGGGCGGTGCTGCCAAGCACAGAGCATTTCGTCAGCGCGGCTGCCTCGGCCACGGCACTGTGCCCAGGCTAGCCTGACCACTCCCGGGCTGTCTCGCAGCCCAGGCCCTGCCCACCCCGCTCGTGTGGGGGCAAGCAGGAGAGAGCTGAGGTGGTGTTCCCTGTGAGGCAGGGAAGAGCATGGTGGCTCTGGGCTCTGGCTTGGCCGGCTTTGGCTGCTGCAGGCCTGGATGACCCACCAGGGCTGGAAAGTGTGGTGGGATGGAGGGCCCTGCTCCTCAGGGACGTCCTGCAGTTTTCCGTGGGTCTGGCAGCCAGAGAGTCTCTGAGCCCCTCTCCCCACAGGGAACAAGCCCTTGGGGCTGTCGGGGCTGATACCTGTCACACAGTGGAACGCGGATCAACATGCTGAAGACCAGTTCCCTGGGGTACTCGCAGGCCAGCAGGATAAGTAGGGCATCCAGGCTCGCCCGGGCTGACACCGTGCTGGTGTACTCCAGGCTTTCATGGATGCACCCCACGATGCTTGGCACCTGGAGGGGACACAGGTGAGGATGGTGCTGCCACTGGAGTGCAGCCATTTCCTCAGCTGCCACCACTGAAACTTCCCATCCCTCTCTGGTGGCTTAAAATGGCTTTAGGTGCCTGATGCAAGGCAAGGCAGGGCAAAGGCAGGGACAGGCAGGGCAAAGGCAGGGCAAGGCCCAAGGCTTGAAAGGGCTCAAGGGCCAGGCAATCCAGCCAGAGCCTGCTTACATCTATCAGCCAGAAGGCAGGTTCTCCCATGGTCATGTTCAGCACGCTGCTGGCCACCTGCTTGTCGTAGATGCTGGAGTCTCTCAGGGCTTCAATGGCTGTGAGGACGATGTCTGTCTTCTCAGAAGGCCAGAGGTAATTTTTGCATGCCTATGGGAGGAAGGAAGGGAGGGAGGGAAGACACGTCACATGACTGCCCTCATGGTGCTGCTTGGCCCTATAGAGAACCAGAGCTTGCTGGTGGCCAGGAGGGCTGGAGCTGCTGCTGGGACACTGGAGTGCGGCCCTCGGATAGTCCCTGCTCGGGGACAGCAGGAACCCTCTCACCAGGGACAGTGAGGCCATGCCAGCCCCGCTGATTCTGGGTCCCTTTGCTCAGACAAGTCTCCTGCTGAATGTGTCTCAGCAAGGGAGGAACTCATTACCATGGTCAGGGTGCTCGCTTTGTAGAGCAAAGAACACGAGGAGGTGCTCTCAGCTTCCCATTCCCTTTGGACCTGTTGATGCTCTGGATTGTCCTCTGACAGCGTCCTACCTAAAAGGGGAGGGAGAAACACAGAGCAGTTGGTAGGACGTAGCATCTTTGCCAACAAGCTTACCAAACGCTGAAAAGAGCTTTAGGTTATGAATGGCTGAGGAGGGGGGTTACAACCCACAGGCAGGGGAGGAGGTGGTGGGCAGGAGTGTAAAGCAAAGGGAACAAGAGGGACCTCAGGAATGATGGAGACGGATGAGAGGCACCTGCCTCAAGTGTATGTATGCAAATGCTCAGGGCCTGGGAAAGTGGAAGGAGAGCATGGGGGACAATCAACACTCTGGGAGAGAGCATGTGGGTCAGGAGCAGCAGAGAGGCGGTGCTGGTGGCATGGCGGTGGCAGCGTGTTACAGCCTCCCGTGTGGGGGAGAGGAAGTGGATGAAGTCTTCCTGAAAGCACTCGGGGAGGTCTCTCTGTCACGTGCCCTGATTGCAAGACGGCAGGATGCAAGTGGTCAAGGAGATTTCTGGAGGGCATCAGGGACAGCTTCCTGCTACAGGCATTGGAGGGACTAGCCGGGGTGATGCCCAGCCTGATCTGTTGTTCAAGGAGAGGGAAGAATTGGTTTCAGGATGTGGTAATCAATGGTATCTGTGGCTGTGGGGACCACGAAACAGTGGGGCTCAAGATCCTGAAAGGAACGAGGAAGGAGAGCAGCAGAGAGTGGATCCTGAACTTCAGGTAAGCACTCCGCCTCTGCAGGAAAATGATAGCTGGGATCCTATAGGAAGCAGCTGCGAAGGGCCAGGGAGGTCAGGGAAGCTGGCAGACTTTCACAGAGAGCCTCCAGCAAGCACAAGAATGGTCCATCACAATGCTCAGGAAAATGAGCGGACATATGAGCAGATGTCTGTGTGTGGAGGGACGCAGCCCACGACACAGCTCCTCTTACTTTCTCGCTGACAGATGAATCTGTAGATGGAATAAAGAGCATCCGAAGCCACGTGGCTGCTCTCTTCTTCCTTGCAAGAGCTGAGAAGGATGAGACATCCCAGCAGCTGTCCCAGGATGGGGATCTGGATCTCTCTGTAGCAGCCACAGCTGAACTCATCTTGCCAGGCCTGGGGGAGGGAAGCAGAACAGCAGAAGGGCTGAGGCAAGGCAGGTGGGGCTGAAGCCCTGAACCCAAGTGGGCCCAGGGCTGGATCTCAGGTGGGTCAGAGCTTTGCAGGGCCCTGCTGGGTGCAGCTCTGGCTCCTGGCAGAGAGGGGACTGGGGAGAGGAGCCCATACGACCAAGACCCTCGCTTCAGGGCAGAGCCTTGCTGAGTGCCCCAGTGCCTGGCAGGAACCCTGAGCTGCAGGCTGTTCCGGTGCACAGGAAAGGGGACATGTCCTGGCTGGAGGCTGCCTGGCTCCTTACCTCCAGTGAGGAACATCTGGCCAAGAAATGGCTCAGCTTCTGAATCCTCCTCAAGGCCCTTGCGTGCACAGCTGCACTTTTGGAGTTGGTGAAAGTCAGCAGCATCTGGGAGGAGAGGAGAGGAGAGGAGAGAAGCTGCCGATATGCCCTGTGAGCTGACACCCACTCCAGCAGAAGCAGCACTGCTGAACTCCCGGCTAGACTCACACAGTCCAGGCTCAGGGGTATGGCCCCCTGGGAAGCCAGGAGAAGAGAGCTTCAGAGCTGGGCTCCCCGTGCGGGACGGGCAGGTCCCAGTGGGTCTCTGCCCCATTTGGGTCTGGGGAGGAAAGCAGGGGAGACTGGGAAGTGGGGGGACAG
Source organism: Aptenodytes patagonicus (assembly GCF_965638725.1). Taxonomy (NCBI): domain Eukaryota; kingdom Metazoa; phylum Chordata; class Aves; order Sphenisciformes; family Spheniscidae; genus Aptenodytes; species Aptenodytes patagonicus. The sequence goes on from NW_027472014.1 coordinate 53,128, forward strand.
CAGCACCAGCTGCCACCGCTGTGGTACCAAAGGAGAGGGGCCAAATTCCTCCTATTACTTGGGAAAGTCTGCGGAGGGGAAAGGGACTTTGACTGCAGCCAGGGGACACCGGGCTCCAGAAGAGCACAGTGGGCAGCCCCCAGCTCCCCCAAGGGAGGTGGGCACCCTGCGTGGCACTGCAGGTGTGATGGACACCCGCATCACCTCCAGGGTGATGAACAGCCCCTGCCAACCCTGCTCTTTGCAAATGCCAGACCTTCAAGATAGTCTGCAGCTCCTCGCTGAGGCCAGAGGCAGGAGAGCTGAACACCAACACGCGTAGCATGCTGTCCATGGCATCCAGGGTCTGCAAGGAGGACGAAGGGTGGTGGCATCTTTCGGCAGGCCCTCTCATCCCCAGGAGATGGATCTGGACTCCCAGCACCAAGGAGGACACCTGTGCTGCCTCGCGGTGCCTGGGGAAGGCCTCGGGGCAGACAAGCCTGGACGTGGCCAGGCCCATGGGAAGGGGACGAAGGGATGAAGGTGGGAAAGCAAAACCAAGACCCTGACCTGCCTTGGATCTCCAGTCATCTCCTGGCACGGGGCAGCCAGGGAGCAGCCCAGAGGGACTGGGGGCTCACCCAGCACTTACCTGGAAGTAGAGAGAAGCATCCAGGCCCTGCATGTCCTCTTCTGGAGGAAGCAAGAAGACACTGGTGAAGCAGGCATGTATGAGGCTTTTCTTTTGGCCCTCCAGCACTGTCTCCACTGAGCTGCAAAAAGAGAGAGAGGGGTCTGTTGGACACTGGTGCTGGGAGCGTGCCTCGAGGCCTCAGACAGGTGGACATGGTCCTCTGGGGCAGGGGTGCCCAGGAGGGATGGGCAGGTACCTCAAGGCAGCGATGGCATCCATGGCAAGCTGCCGCACTGCCGTGTGCAGGTGGTCCCTGGGCTCCTCTTCCAGCAGTGCCTGCAGAGCACAATCGGGATAAAGGACCTGGCAGCCACCAGCACCCAGTGCCAGCAGACCCCAATGTGGTCCCTGCCGCCCTGGGTGCTGGGGTCTTTGCTGGCAGGCCTTCTCAGCAGCACTTGAGTCCCCTTGGGGTGTCCACGTATGTTTGCTCCTGTCCAAATGCTGTCCTTGCCATGTGCCAGTGACCGGGGACCCTGCCCCCTTCCCCAGACCCTCCGGGTGTCCCCTCACCTTGATGCTCTCGGCCAGCTCAAATCTGTGGCAGAAGACATCCAGGCCCTGCAACAAGCCCTTGTGCCTGGCAGCTCTGCAGAGGGTGCAGATGCACTCGAGGAACCGCATCTTCTCGGTCTCTTCCTGGCAGCCAGGGGACAGAGAGACAAAGGGGGAGTGTGAGAGGGCGAGACATGGCCAGCGGGACCAGAGTACTGGGGGTGCAAAGCCATGCGGGAGAGCAGCTCTGCCCAGCCAGCAGCGCCCCTAGCAGCAGGCAGCATAGCCAGTGGGTCCCATCAGGAGACACTGGCACAGCAGCAATAGAAATAGCCACGGTTACCTTTTCTGAGCTCTCGAAAAAAGCCTGGATGAAGTCCACTGTTTCCTGTTCCTCTTCATACACAGCTAGCCAGCTGGCATCTAGCAACGGAGGAGAGCAGGGAGGGCTGTAGAGCGGAGCTGCAGGCAGGAGCGGGCAGAGGAAGGAGCTCTGCCCTTCGTCCCCATGCCCACTCCCCAGGCGCAGTCTCCCTGGGGGGGTCTCAGGGCTGGAGGATGCGATGCTGGAGCCCCTCGCTCACCTGCCTGCACCGGCTGGACCACACACACCTCATCGGGCTCTGGTGGAGACCTGCTCTCCTGGGGAGCCCCCACCTCCTCCCAGGTCACCCTGGGGTGGCTAAGGGGTCTCCTCTCTGCCATCCTGAGGGATGTAAGGGGGCGGTAGGGATGGGGAAGGGGGAAGCCTTGGGGAAACGCCTTGGGTCTGCCGGGAAAAGATGCAGGGTGCGCTTGGGGGGTCTCCTCGCCAGCTCTGCGCTCCTGCCCTGTCCTGTCACTGTCCTGCTGGACACTGCAGGGTGGGGCCGCGCTGGCTATATGCAGTGCTGGGGGGTCAAATAGCAGGGGGTCACAAAGGGACCCACTGTGACCCGCCGCCCAGGCGGGGAGGGGCAGGATGGCCCCTGGGGAGCTGGGCCCTCTCGGGGCACCCCAAGGCAACCATTCACCCTCACGTCCCCTCGGGATCTCCCTGTTGCTCTGCAGTGTATCCCGGAGCCCCGACGTTAAAAGTCTGGGATTTACTCAAGCTTCACAGAAACCATGATTTTATCACTTCATCTCTTCTTCTCATCTTCTCACCAGGAAGAGCTCGTGCAGGAAAGAGGAAAAATAAAATGAAACAACTTCCCCTGAGTTTACCCTTTTTAGGATTTGGGAACCTCCCAGAAATGGAGATTCCCCTCTTATGGTTTTGTTTTCTCAGTCTGGTTTGTGGCCATGATGGAGAACTCCCTCATTGTTGCGCTGGTGGTGGCTGACCACCATCTCCAGCCCTCCGTGGACACCTTCTGGGCCGCCTTTCCTGCCTGACCGCCTGCTCCCCTTGTCAGCTTCCGTGAACAGGGAGAAGCCCATTTCTGCAGGAGTTTTATAATTTGAGGGTTTTGGCCAGTTGGCAATGTTGTCTCCAGGCAGGGGTTGGAGATGTGGTTGGTGTTTAGCAATATGGAAACTTCTCTGCTGCAGCACAGTAGGAAATATCACTTTCAGCTTTAAGCTCAGAGCTGGGCATGAAAAAAATGTGAAGCCAGTGTCCTGAGTGTTTCTATCTCACCTCAGTTCTTGTGGCGCTAATGAAATTTCCCAAGTGTTTCATCATCTCATGCCAATCATTAATGATAACTGCGATGACAGTATGCCGGCCAGGCGGACAAGTTCTCCACAGATGCTCTCTTCACATTTCTACAGTTTTCAGCAGTTTACAGTTACATCCTTTCCTCAATCTCTCTCAGCACCAGGAAGCAAAAAGGTGTCGACACCGGCTCCTCTCATCGGATCGCTGTCAGTATTCCCTGGTTTTACATCAAGCTGGCTGTTCAGCTCACAGGTCACACTCTGTTTGTTCTCTGGTTCTTGTTCTGTTTCTTTTTCTTCTGAACATCCTTGCCAAGATCTACAGAGAAACCTGAGCATGACATCAGTTGGCTGCAGTCATGCAGAAGGACGCCTGTGGTTGCAAACACGTTCCTCTCTCTCCCTGGCTTTCAGGATGCCAGGTCTGCTCCGGATCCATCTTGTTCTTTACTCTTGAAACTTTATTTTTATTATTATTTTTTTAATATTACTTAAGGAGACCTATTTCTATCTATCTATCCTAGCAGAGATAATGAGAGGGATGACTCATGGGCATGACTCATTGGACAAGCATTGCCTTATATGGTATGTCCTGGCCCCCATTCACACCACCGAGGGTGTGTTAACAGCACAGGGGGTGACGCTGTTTGTCCTCCCCAACCTCTGGGATGGTTGGGCCCCTTCTGAAATCTGATTTGCTTGACGTCAGTTATCTCTCTCTCTCTCTCCATGTAAGTAATCTCTTTTCTCTGCTGCTAAATTGTTGCTAAATGGCTTCACTAATGATCAGTTTATAGTAACCTGCAGTGGTACAGACCTACAAGGTTGTTGCTGTTATCCACTGTTTCTGTATGATTGATGACTGTTGTTATTGATTGCTGCCACTGCCTTTGATTGACACTGTATTATTGATTGCTGTTAGTAATTTGTATTGCGTTGCTAGGGGTGATTTTGTAGTATCCTGGCTAGTGGTTGCAGACAGTGCTGCACTGGTCAGATGCTCCTGTGGGCGTAGCAGCGACAGGAAGGTGCCCTTGTTGATGGCACAGCCATGCAACTCACAATTTGACATCGCGGTGTATCTGTCAGACGTATGTTTGTTCCCCTGGGAATTGGGGTTTCCTGGAAAAAAGGGGTGGCGGAGCTGTAGGAGAGCGGGCGCTCGGAGCTTCAAACTTTGGAGATGAAGCTCAAACTCGTCGAGTGGCCGAGCGGGACCGTAGCGCTCGTCCTGCCTCTGGTCACACCCAGGTGCTCCGGTTGTTTTGCCTGGGAATTCAAATTCCTGGGTTTCTGTTATTTTAATTTTTACTGCCTATTATTTACCTGAAACTATTTAGAATAAAAACTTGAAAAACAGCTACTGGCATAGTCTTTGGGAGTAAATAATGTGTCTCATCTACTCTAGCTACTATTAAAACTTTACAGATGGTAATTACTCCCAATTTGTACTATAAAATTACAAATAGCAGAATATAGAGTACTAATCGGGAGAAATATCTGTAGGGAAACAACTCTAGTTAATATTAACAAATAAAAAAGTAAAAAACTAATTAAAAATTTAAAATAAAACATCATGGGCACTAGTTAATGCCACTTAGTAAAGTAATGATTAAAATGTTAGAGTGTAAATAACTAAAAGAAATATTATTTATGAGGAACGACAAAATTTAATTGGAGCGATTACTTAACGAACCAGGCAGTAATTATTCCCAATTTGTATTGTAATATCAAAGAAAAATAAATTCAGAAACCCACTTTAAGTGACAAAGATAGAAAATGAATTGGGAGTCATTAATAGCTAAATTTGAACATAGACATTATTAAATAAATTGCTGGCATTAGTGACTCCCAATTGGAAACAAAATAATGGACTTCTAGCATATAAAACGGAAGTAGAATTGGAAAAGGAATCGGGAGTCTTTAATGCTTAAATTATAACATACCTTTGAGTAGGTTCAGAGGCAATGATGACTCCGGCTTCGAAATAGTAATTAAAAAAATTACTAAATAGTAATTGAAAAACAGAAATTGAAGCTTTAGATTTTTACGTAAAGAGAAATAAAAATGAGTCACTCTATAATGGCTACATTTAAAGGCAGAGATTAAAAACAATTCACTGGCGGTCATGGAAGACTATATATTTACTACTATGAATATAATTAATTATTATTAAGTACCAATTAGAGCTATAATAAAAGTAAAAATAGTGCAAATTAGATTTGATTAATAAAAAGTTAAGTTAAATCTTAAAACCATATTTTAGATCACTAATTGGTCATCATTAGTGCCTGTTATTTATTTAATAACAGCAATGCTTCATTTATGCATTAACGATGCCCCAAACAGTATTATCACAATAAAAACTTCAAATTATGTAGTGGAAATAGAATACAAATTGGGAGCAGTTTATTATAATTACATCTTATCGTAATTACCGTAATTAAAGTGCTCCTAACGAGGCTTCAAATTGATAACCTGAGATGTAATTAAACCTTCCTCTTGTGTCAGTCGCTTTGTTTTTCACCCTTTGTCTCCTTTTCATTTTTCCTGAGGCAGTATTAAATGAAATTCTCCTTGGGTGCAATTAATGCATTTGTTGTATTTTATATGATTACTTAAATAGGTAATATTATATTATTCGCACGGCCTAATTAAATAATTCAGTCAGGCCTCTGACAGTCGTGCTCTATGAGCCAGCAATCCTCCCAGAAGTGCTTCTCAGTCCTCCAGATTCAAAGAATCAAAGAATATCTCGAGTTGGAAGGGACCCGTAAGGATCATCAAGTCCAACTCCCTGCTCCTCACAAGACTACCTAACACTAAACCAGCTGACTAAGAGCGTCCTCCAGACACTCCTTGAACTCTGACAGGCTTGGTGCTGTGACCACTTCCCTGGGGAGCCTGTTCCAGCGGCCGACCAGCCTCTCAGTGAGGCACCTTTTCCTAACGTCCATTCTGAACTTCCCCTGATGCAGCTTCATTCCATTTCCTCGTGTCCTATCGCTGGTCACCAGAGAGAGGAGATCAGCACCTCCCCCTCCGCTGCCCCCCTTGAGGAAGTTGTAGACTGTGATGAGGTCACCCTCAGCCTTCTCTTCTCCAAGCTGAACAAACCAAGTGACCTCAGCCGCTCCTTGTAAGTCTTGCCCTCGGGACTCTTCACCATCTTGGTCGCCCTCCTCTGGACACACTCTAATAGTCTGGTGTCCTTATTCTATTGAGGCATCCAAAACTGCACACAGTACTCGAGGTGGGGCCGCACCAGTGCAGTGTAGAGCGGAACAATCACCTCCCTCGACCAGCTCGTTATGCTGTGCTTGATGCACCCCAGGACACAGTTGGCCCTCTGGGCTGCCAGGGCACACTGTTGACTCATGTTCAACTGGCCATCAACCCAAACCCCCAGAACTCTTTCCGCGGGGCTGCTCCCCAGCCTCTCCTCCCACAGTTTGTACGTATAACCAGGATTACCCCGTCCCAGGTGCAGACATGTGTACTCGTGTACTCATGTACATGTGACGTCAGAAACACCTGCACAGGCCACCTGCATGCTTGTGCCCTAACAGCTACAGAGCCACCAGTGACATCACAAGCACCAGGACAAGCCAGGGTCCAGTTCCTAACCTATCACCTACTCAGGCACATGTGACATCACAAGCACCTACGCAAGCCAGGTGCATGTTCCTGCTCAATCCTGCCTGCTCATCCACCTATGACATCACTAGCAGCTGCACAAGCAAAGGGCCTGCTCCTCTGCTAAAACCTTCTCAGGCATTTGTGACCTCAAAAGCACCTTTACAAGCCAGCTGCATGCTCCTGCCCTAATAGCTGCAGAGCCACCATTGACTTCACAAGCACCTGCACAAGCCAGGTGTTCATTCATACCCAAAAAGCTACTTAGATACCAGTGACATCAGAAGCAGCTGTACAAGCAGGGGCCTGCTCCTGCCCTACCACCTACTCAGCCACCGATGACATCAGATGCACCTGCACAAGCCAGGAGCTTTCTCCTGCCATATCAACTACTCAGGCACTTGCAACGCAATAGGCAGCTGAACATAGATGGTTCCTACTCCAGCCCTATAACCTACTCAGGCACATGTGACATCACAAACACCTGCACAGGCCAGCTGCATGCTCCTGCCCTAACAGCTACTCAGCTGCAGGTGACATCACAAGCAGCTGAACAAGCCAGGGGCCTCCTCCTGCCCTATCTCCTACTTGGGATCATGTGAGATCACAAGCACCTGCACAAGCCAGGTTCCTGTTCTTGGCCTAACACCTACTCAGCCACCAGTGACCTCACAAGCACCTGCACAGCAGAAGCATCCTCACTTCCAACACCCCGGCTTTGTCCCCTCCATCTCCATCTCTGTCTCCCATCTCCCCGTGCTCTCCTCTCTCCCAGGCACCTTTCTCACCCTCTCCACGACCTCCCAATGCCTCTGCCTGCCTCTGTGTTTGTGTGGCAGATGTTACCTGGGAAGCATTGTCTCAGCTATACCACCTGCATCTCCTTCTCCCTCTGTTGTCATCGTTACTGCACCAGCTATCTGATGCACTTTTCAACCTCATGGGCCCTCTCGTCCTGCCTCCCTTCTGCTGGTAAATCCTGTTCCTGCAAGAGAAGTGTCAATCAGTCGGTGCCGCCTCTGTGGCATCTTACCTGCATCTGCCTGAGCTGGACAGCTGGTGGGAACTGTCACCATCAGCCCCGGATGTGCTTGAAGTCTTCTCCTTGCACAGGTGTGGCTCTGGGTGTGCTTGGCCTCCTGTGAGTAATGGCTTCACCGGTAGGCTTGGATTTAGTGAATCCCCATGGACAAATGGATGTAGCAGGTGCTCCATCCAAGAATTTTGATGTGCTGACACTCTGGAGTGAATTGGGAGGTGTTTCCTCCTCCTGCTTCTCCTCCTTCTCTCCTCCTCCTCTTCCCTCTTCTTCCTCCTCCTTTTCCTCCTCCTCCTGCTCTTCTTACTCCTCCTTTTCCCCCTAATCCTCCTTCTCTTCCTTCTTCTCCTCCTCCTCTGCTCTTCTTCCTCTGCCTCCTGTTCTTCTGCCTCCTTTTCTTCCTCCTCCTCTTCTTCCTTTCCCTCCTTCTGTTCTCGTTTCTCCTCCTCCTTTCTTTCGCCTCCTTTTTTTCTTCCTCCTCACGCTTTTTTTTAATTCTCCTCCTCCTCCTTATCCTGTTCTTCCTCCTCTTCTTCCACTTCATCTTTTTCTCTCTTCCTCATGTTCTTCCTCCCTCTATTCCTCCACCGTTCTTCCTGTTCTTCCTCCTTTTCCTTCTCTTCCTGTTCTTCCTCCTCTTCCCCATCTTCTCCTGTTTCTCTTCCCTTTGCTCCTCCTCCTGCTCTTCTTCCTCCTCCTGTTTCTCCTCCTGTTCATTCTCTTCCTCCATTTCTTCCTCCTCTAACTCCTGTTCTTCCTCCTCCTCCTCCTCTTGTCCTTCCTTCTTTTCCTTTTTATGTTCCTCCTCGTACTCCTCCTCTTCCTGCTCTTCTTGTTCTTTCTCATGTTCTTCATCCTGTTCTTCCTACAGTTCTTCCTCCTCCTCCTGTTCTTTTTCTTTCTCCGTTTTGTCTTCATCCAGTTCTTCCTCCACCTCTTCCTCGTTCTCCTTCTCCTCCTCCTCCTCATACGCCTCTGCAGGTTTATCCTCTGCATGTTCATCCTCCTCCTGTTCTTCTTGTTCTTCACAGTCCTTCTCCTTCTACCCCTCCTCCTCCAACTCATAGAATCATAGAATAGTTTGGGTTGGAAGGGACCTCTAAAGGTCATCTAGTCCAACCCCGCTGCCATGGGCAGGGACATCTTCAACAAGATCAGGTTGCTCAGAGCCCCGTCCAACCTGACCTGGAATGTTTCCAGGGATGGGGCATCCACCACCTCCCTGGGCATCCTCTTCCAGTGTTTCACAACCCTCAGCGTAAAAAATTTCTTCCTTCTATCTAGCCTAAATCTACCCCCCTTTAGTTTAAAGCCATTCTCCCTTGTCCTGTCGCAACAGGCCCTGCTAAAAAGTTTGCCGCCATCTTTTTTATAAGCCCCCTTCAAGTACTGATAGGCTGCAAGAAGGTCTCCCCGAAGCCTTCTCTTCTCTAGGCTGAACAACCCCAACTCTCTCAGCCTTTCTTCACAGGAGAGGTGTTCCATCCCCCTGATCATTTTTGTGACCCTCTTCTGGACCCGTTCCAACAGGTCCGTGTCTTTCTTATGCTGAGGGCTCCAGAGGTGGATGCAGTACTCCAGGGGGGGTCTCACCAGAGCAAAGTAGAGGGGCAGAATCTCGTCCCTTGACCTGCTGGCCACGCTTCTTTTGATGCAGCCCAGGATACGGTTGGCTTTCTGGGCTGCGAGCACACATTGCTGGCTCATGTCCAGCTTTTCATCCACCAGTACCCCCAAGTCCTTCTCGGCAGGGCTGCTCTCAATCCCTTCATCCCCCAGCCTGGATTGATACTGGGGGTTGCCCTGACCCAGGTGCAGGACCTTACACTTGGCCTTGTTATACCTCATGAGGTTCACATGGGCACACTATCCTCCTCATATTTCCTTCTGTTTTTCTTCCTCCTATTCCTATTATTCTGTTTATCCTCCTGTTCTTTAACCTCACCCTCTTGTTCTTTCTGTTCCTTTTTCCACCTTCTTCTCTTCTACTTCCTCCTCTTCCTTTTCCTTCCTTCCTTCTCCTTCTCCTCCTCCTCCTCCTCCTCCTCCTCTTCATCTTCTCCTACCTTTATTCCTCATTTTCTTTCTCCTCATCATCCTGTTTTTTTCTCCTTGCCAATTGCATGAGATTCAACGAGGCTCAGTGCCGGGTCCTGCACTTGGGTCATAACAACCGCATGTGACACTGTAGGCTTGGGGAGGAGTGGCTGGAAAGCTGCCTGTTGGAAAAGGACCTGGGGGTGTTGGTCGACAGCCGGCTGAACATGAGCCGGCAGTGTGCCCAGGTGGCCAAGGCGGCTGATAGCATCCTGGCTTGTATCAGAAAGAGTGTGGCCAGCAGGAGTAGGGAAGTGATCGTGCCCCTGTACTCGGCACTGGTGAGGCCGCACCTCGAATACTGTGTTCAGTTTTGGGCCCCTCACTACAAGAAGGACTTTGAAGTGCTGGAGCGCGTCCAAAGAAGGGCAATGAAGCTGGTGAAGGCTCTAGAGCACAAGTCTTCTGAGGAGCGGCTGAGGCAACTGGGCTTGTTTAGCCGGCAGAAAAGGAGGCTCAGGGGAGACCTTATCGCTCTCTACAACCACCTGCAAGGAGGTTGTAGCGAGGGGGATGTCGGTCTCTTCTCCCAAGTAACAAGCAATAGGACAAGAGGAAACGGCCTCAAGTTGCGCCAGGGGAGGTTTAGATTGGATGTTAGGAAAAATTTCTCCACCAAAAGGCTTGTCAAGCTTTGGAACAGGCTGCCCAGGGAAGTGGTGGAGTCCCCATCCCTGGAGGTATTGAAAAGACGTGTAGACGTGGCACTTAGGGACATGGTTTAGCGGTGGACTTGGTAATGCTAGGTTAACAGTTGGACTCGATGATCTTAAAGGTCTTTTCCAACCTGAACGATTCTATGATTCTATGATGCCAGGTTTGATGGTGTCAAAATAGACAAAAAATCACTTCTAGGGGAGCTGGAAGCCAGTTTTAATTTTAAACTCTTCTTTCACTGTAAGACATTCCAGAACAGCCACAAAATTACAAGCTCAGAGTTGAAACCAAGCGTTGTGACTGACTTGGAATTTTTTGTCCTTTTTCATTCATCCACTGGTAGTTAGAGGAGGGAAAAAGGGGATTTCTTTCAGAAGAGAACATGTCTTTTCCCCTGTCCTTCTTCTTCTTTGCCAGTGCTCTGAATGTTGGTGGTTTTATTGTTGGGGTATTTTGGTGCTGTGTCACTGTAGTAATAGCTGTGATGGAGACACTAGAGACCATAGGACAGGTGGAAGATGCCAGTGGAGATCATCAGGCTGGAGAAGCCAAAGGAAAAAGCAGGGGGCTGGAGTTGCCTGGAGAGAGAGGGCCCAGTTTCCAAACTAGGTCAGCTCGTGTCCTCATCTCCCATGCAGGAGGTGAATCACACACATGGACTGCAAAGCAATGTGAGCCATAGAAAAAGGCTTGCTTAGCTCCGGATTGCCCAGGGACATTTAATTGGAATTCAGGCCTTGCCAGCGGGAAGGAAACATGCCCTGCAAGCCCACGCTGAGGCATGAGACCTTGCCTGGAGCTAAGGGATATGTCAGGGGACGTAGGTGAGACCCCCAGCCCCTGGAGTGGCGGCTGGAGGATGGGTAGGTCAAAGGACCCTGATGGGAGCCCCGCAGGGCCTCGTACAGTGGACCAACGGGCACCTTCCCTTGTCACACAGAGCATCCCACGGGCTGGAAAAGGGATGCTCTGGAGAGTTTCTGGCAAATGTCTGGAGAAGAGCTGCTCCCCCCACCGGCTTCTCCCAGGGGCCGTCTCAGCTCCGGCGCCCTTCCCAAGGACAGCCCCACCAGGTGGGTGCAGTCAGCATTGCAGGGAAGAACAGGCAACAGCCACAACAGTCAGCACTGCGGGAAAGCTGGGACCCCAGAGAGCCTCCCAGGCTCTCCAATCCCAGCCTAGCCCAGTGTGTGTGAGACAGTGGCCAGAAGAGTGGGGTTTTAATCTAGGCTACCTACTAACTAACGATCTATGTGAGAGTACAACCCGATCCGGTGTTACGCATAATATCAGCACTGTGAAGAGATGTGACGTTCAAATGGAAAATGAGACAGTTTGAACATGTTTTAACAGCTTGCAGGAATAAAAAGGGGAAGCACTGTAAATATAAAAAAATACAATAAAATAAATGTCTGAACCTTCTGTGACAAGTTATGTCCTATCAAAGTGCATGTCTGCTCGGTCAGGACGCTGAACCCCCACTGCACCCACATCCAGCCCTGACCAAAAGGGGACAGAGAGAGACACAGAGTGACTTTGCAGAAACAGCATTTGGCTCAGGGGGACGTGCAGGGCAACAGGCACCCCGACAAACCGATAACAAGTGCCCACAGGTCACCGGAAAGAGCAGGTTTGGCTTTCTGCCTGAAACATGTTTCAGGAATTGCTCTGAGGATTTTTTCTTCCACCTTCATCATCTCCACTGCCAGCTCTTCACAGTGACAGTCAAGCAAAGTGAATGCAACCTGCAAGGACTAGGAGCAGAGATGAGGCTAATTCCAGAGCAGGAGGGAGATTCCCACTAGAGCTGATGAGGTTGCCCAGGCCAGGAGGTCTAAGCTCACAGCTTAGACAGGTGTACTCTGCGCTGGGTAAAAAACTGGCTGGACGGCCGGGCCCAGAGAGTTGTGGTGAATGGAGTTACATCCAGTTGGCGGCCGGTCACGAGTGGTGTTCCCCAGGGCTCAGTTTTGGGGCCGGTCTTGTTCAATATCTTTATCAATGATCTGGATGAGGGGATTGAGTGCACCCTCAGTCAGTTTGCAGACGACACCAAGTTGGGCAGGAGTGTTGATCTGCTCGAGGGTAGGAAGGCTCTGCAGAGGGACCTGGACAGGCTGGATCGATGGGCCCAGGTCAACTGTATGAGGTTCAACAAGGCCAAGTGCCGGGTCCTGCACTTCGGCCACAACAGCCCCATGCAGCGCTACAGGCTTGGGGAGGAGTGGCTGGAAAGCTGCCTGTCGGAAAAGGACCTGGAGGTGCTGGTCGACAGCCGGCTGAACATGAGCTGGCACTGTGCCCGGGCGGCCAAGAAGGCCAATGGCATCCTGGCCTGTATCAGAAAGAGTGTGGCCAGCAGGAGTAGGGAAGTGATCGTGCCCCTGTACTCGGCCCTGGTGAGGCCGCACCTTGAATACTGTGTTCAGTTTTGGGCCCCTCACTACAAGAAGGACGTCGAGGTGCTGGAGCGTGTCCAGAGAAGGGCAACGAGGCTGGTGAGGGGTCTGGAGAACAAGTCTTCTGAGGAGCGGCTGAGGGAACTGGGACTGTTTAGCCTGGAGAAAAGGAGGCTGAGGGGAGACCTCATTGCTCTCTACAACTACTTGTAGCAAGGGGGATGTCGGTCTCTTCTCCCAAGTAACTAGCGATAGGACGAGAGGAAATGGCCTCAAGTTGCGCCAGGGGAGGTTTAGATTGGACGTGAGGAAAAATTTCTTTACTGAAAGAGTGGTGAAACATTGGAACAGGCTGCCCAGGGAAGTGGTTGAGTCCCCATCCCTGGAAGTATTTAAAAGACGATGTAGATGAGTAGATGAGGCACTTAGGGACATGGTATAGTGGGCATGGTGGTGCTGGGTCGATGGTTGGACTCGATGATCTTAGAGGTCTTTTCCAACCTCAATGATTCTATGATTCTATGATTCTATGACTGTCGCAGTGTATGGCGCTGGCTGACGCCAAGGATGTGGGCCAGCTGGCGTGAGCAAGGCTGGGAAGTGGGGTGCTGGTGCCGGTGCCAGGACAGCGCTGCTCGGCCAGACCCTGCCTCCTCCCAGCGCCACTCTTTCCTCTGTCACTCTGCGGGCATAGCCGGTCATAGGCAATGCAAGCCCCAAGCCTCAGCCACTGTCCGAGGCCACCATCCTCCTTTAGCCATGAGCAAGATCTCAAACTCCTTTTCGTCTATAGGAGAAGGGTTTTTAATAGAAATGGATGCACATGGCACAGTCTATTCCGGAATAGCCACAGTTGCTAAAATCTTTCCGTGTCCTGGATGGATGGTTTTCAGGACCAGCTCCTGGGTCCACTTCCACCGGGGCTAGCGATAGCTGTATTTCAGGTAGGTAATTCAGATTTCATCCTTTGTCCCCTGACCATCCCCACAGGCCCAGCAGCACAGAAAGTCAGTGGGCTGCATTTGGGCAACTTGCTCCACGGGGCTCGTGGCGAATGTTGTGTCTGCATCCCTGCTCTTGTGTTCTCCCTGTAGGGTCCTGGTCAACAAAACAAGCTGTTTGGCCTGGAAATGACCATCGTGGCTAAAGATGGACTCCTCTTGGTGGATGCCAGCCAAGCTGTGGGAATGTCTCTGGCACACATGCTGTTCCAGCTTTCAATCCCCAAGATGCCGGAATTAAGGCAGGTCCAACCGGAAGAAAATTGGCCGTTTTTACTGAAAGAGGGGAGGAAGCACCAGCACTGAGGAGCCATTCATATCCTGCCAAGAGCCACATGGAAATGAAATGTGTGGTGAGCTTAGGCAGGACTACTCATGGAGCTACTCCATGGCAGGTGCTACTCCATGGAGCAGCACACTTGGGTATTAAGGCTTTATCAGAGTTGGGTGTTAAGGCTTTATCCCACTTGGGTGTTAAGGCTTTATCCTTGGCATCCACGGCTGGATGAGCGCCAGAAAGCAAGGAGGGAGATCCTTCGAGGCGCCAGGGGAGGGGAGTGAGGGGAGACTCCCCAGCAGCAAGATTTTTCACTCTCTTTATTAAAAAAGAAAAAACAAACAAACAAACTGTAAATTTCCTTCCAAAGACCCAAGCACAGCACATCTTCCAAAAGTTGATGGCATCGCTGGTCTTTGCCTCTCCGTTGCAACAGTTGAGATACCATAAAAACCTGTTCCTCTGCACGCTTCAGTACAGCCAAAAGCATTAGCAAATCTGCCAGTCCTTTTTGGTAGCCTGATGTATTGCAGCACTGGGGATTGGATTTTTTTTTCCCCCCTCCCCAAAAGTGAAACCATATGGGGGATCTCTTATCTCACTGATTTTTCTATCATAAATGAAACTTTTAAAAAAGTTAAAATTGTGTAATTTACAAACTGACTTGCATTGTTTAAACTGTAACTGCCAAATAGCTGTAGCATACAATGTATTAGGTGCACTTAAGCAGTTCGGTATTTGTTCTGAATGTTTAAAAAGAGGCAACTGAATGTTATGGGGTTTTTCCCAATGTTTTGAGAGAGTGCTCTGAAGGACCTTATTTCTGCCTTGCTTTCGACAGCACGTTTCCCTGGCAGTGCAGTAGCATCTCTCTTGGGCAGTGCAGCTGGCCAGATGTCCCTCCTAATTATGTAACCCACAAAAAAAAACCCCTAGTCAAATTGTAACTGTATTTTGGAGATAGAGAATGTAATGGTATCAACTCACAGCTATGCAAGTTAAATCAATGCAAAAGGAAAATCAAATACTTGTATACCAGAAGTATTTTTATTGGAGGTATATAAACATACGCACAACTTTTTAGCATGATGTGAATTACTGAGATTTGTTGGGTTTTTTTTTCATTTTCCTCTTTAAAGTTTTACACTTCACTTTCAGCTTTATTGACCAAGCAAGCAAGATGTGCAGCAGCAGCATCAAGGGCTGTAGCTGTTGCGGTGGATCTGTAAGCGTAGATTCTGATGACGGTACAACCTTGTCCTGCAGCCTCGCAGGGTTATCTCCCTGCAGCAGTGCTGTGAGGAAGTGTTGTGGTTTAACCCGGCAGGCAGCTAAACAGCGCACAGCCGTTCACTCACTCCCCCCCACCTCCCAGTGGGATGGGGGAGAGAATCGCGGAGAGGAAAGAAAAGTAAAATTTGTGGGTTGAGATAACGACAGTTTAACAGGACAGAAAAGGAAGGGAAAATACTACTACTACTACTACTACTACTACTACTACTACTACTACTACTACTACTGATAAAAGAATATAGAAAATAAGTGATGCACAATGCAGTTGCTCACCACCCGCTGACCGATGCCCAGCCAGCTCCCGAGCAGCGGTCACCCCTCCCCTGGCTAACTCCCCCCAGTTTATGTACTGAGCATGACGTCATATGGTATGGAATGTCCCTTTGGCTGGTTTGGATCAGCTGTCCTGGCTGTGCCCCCTCCCAGCCTCTCACTGGCAGGGCATGAGAAGCTGAAAAGTCCTTCACTAGTGCAAGCACTACTTAGCAACTACTACAACATCGATAAACACATCGATAACATCGGTGTGTTCTCAAGATTATTCTCATCCTAAATCCAAAAGACAGCACCGTACCGGCTACTAGGAAGGAAATTAACTCTATCCCAGCTGAAACCGGGACAGGAAGGGATGAGACATTTTCCAATACCAGCGGGAGTGTTTACTTTTATGCTAAGAATGAGTTCAAAATTGTATCAATTAGTCTTAATACTGATTTTAAGTGTTCAAATCACTCTAGCTTTTAAAGGAGGTGGTGTATTTCGAGCTGACTTGTTTACCTAGAATCCTCCTTTAGCTCAACGACTGTCCTATCCCTTATTCTGACTGACTTCCTCTACTTTCTTCTGTGCTATTTTTTTAATATGCTGAAATATAATTTGGGGGTTTTGTTTTCTAGATGTCTTGTTGTAAGCGTCTCGTGGTGCTCAAGAGAGACCCCCCAGCCCAGGTTTGCCTGCCGGTCGTGAAGCGTACTGACGGTAAGGGGCCAGCCCTGTGTCTGGAGGCTCCTGGCTCTGTCTCCAGTGGGTGCCCCACAGGTGCGGTGGCGAGGGCTGTCTGGTGGGGAGAGTCCGGGGCCAACAGGGACCAGGGACGTTTGTGGCCCTGGGGAGCCCGTCCCAGCCGGGGAACGGAGCGGGAGCATCGCGGAGCAGAGCCTGGGCAAGAGACGTGGCACCATCCCCTGGCACACTGCCCCTCCATGGGGCAGCCATCAGCCCCACAGGGGCAGGGGCTGGGGGGGCTTCAACCGTTTGGGGGGCTGCCCCCCCTTTATTTTTCTAGCAGAGCTTCTCTTTTTGGGGGGGCGGCGTGTACATATGCAAACGGCAATCTTTAAGTACCGAGCTGCCGGTCAGGGCCGTTTCCCTCATTTTGTTGCTTTTTTTTGGGGTGAATAAAAAGGGGTGGGAAGGGGCTGGGGGGGTGATGACATCATTTGAGGCACCCCAAAGTCACTAGGGGGGCGATGATGCAGCAGAGGAGCAGGTGAGTGGGGGATGGGGGGGCCCAAAACAGGGGAGTCACAGCCCCAAAATGCCTGAAAATTCGGGGGGGGGTGGTGGTGGTGTAGGTTTTAAAAAAAATTAAAAACTGTAAGTATGGATGTGAGGCAGTGAAATAGAGAAAAATCTCTCATTTGTATATATATTGAAAAATAATACTCATTGATATATATAAAAAGATTTCAAAATAAAACCCTATATCTACTATATCATATAAAGGATTTTAGAATATCAATGTATTCTAAATAGAGATATATAGGCTTTTAAAATACAAAAATAACTCATGTATCTATAAATGAAAAAATAAAGGACTTGAAAATGCAAAAAAGATTATATAGGAAGGAATTTAAAATAGAAAAAAGTCTGAATAGATAGAGCTAGCTACACTTCCTATGTGTTACATAGTAAGTCTTAAGTAGGTATTATATGTAATCTAAATAGAGATTGTATGTAAGTGTAAATATATTTAAGTCTAAATAGATATAATTGTAAGTAGATATCTAAGTCTAAAAAGATACTAAAAATAGGTAAGTCTAAACAGATAGCTAGTCTAAAGAAATGGCCTATATAATAAGTGTAAATAGGTATATAAGTGTAAATAGATATATTCTATAGAAGTGTAAATAGACATAGTCTAAATAGATATAATATGTAACTAAATAGATGAAAGTGTATCTATAATGTATAAGTCTAAACAGATATTATATGTAGGTGTAAATAGATAATATAAATAAAACAGATTCCTTAAATATACATGTGTGTAAATAGATGCATAAGTGTAAATGTCTATGCTATATAAGGTTTTCAAAATGCAAAGAAACCCTATTTTTAGAAAGGACTGAAAAACTTAACCCCCCCTGTGAAGTCTATTGAAGATGTAAAAGCGCTTTCAAAAGCTGCCCCTTCCCCCTTCTCTTTTTCCCCCTTTTCCCATCCCGATTTGGTGTCGATTCCCCCAAACGGGGACTCTCCCCTGTGGGGCTGTAGACGCAGAGCGGGAGCTGCCGCCACAGCACAAAAATACCACAAAATGCAACGTGGGAAAAAAACCCCAATTTTTTTGGAAAATAACCAATTTGGGGCTCCCGGGAAAGCCAAATTGACCTGGATTTGTGTAGCTGGAAAGCAGGAAAAAACCCAACCCCCTCCCATTTTCATGCACAAAACGAAAAGCAAAAATCACCAATTTTTATGTTGTGGAAAAGCGCCAAAAAAACCCAGAACTGAGTATTTTGGAAAAGCAAAACCCCAAATTCTTATATTATGGAAAAGCAAAAAAACCCTCAAAAAACCAGTGACCAGAAGTCGGTACTGCAGCTCGGAAGCCACGCACGCGCAGTGGCGTCCCTGTGATCCACGCTGCCGTCTGCCGGTAACACGGATGCGATGCTGTGGTGCCTGCAGGGTGGTGCCACCACGCTCGTTGCTGCCTCCCGGTAAGGCAATGCTGCTGCCGCCCTACGTGCGCGGTGTCGGCGCGCGCTCGGCAAAGCGCGGAACTGCGGCGCCGGTGCCACCCCCGGGCACGCGCCGCCCGGCGGGTGCTCGCTGCTGCTGCCGCCTGGTGGCCGCAGCGCGGTTCTGCAGCGCCGGCACCGCACAGGTGCGCAGCCGCCGCCTTGGCTGGTGCCGCAGCATGGTGGTGTGCCAGGCGCGATTCCCGGTGGTGGGTGAGGGCCGGGACCACTGGTGAGGCGAGCGAGCCCCTTTGGCGGGTGTGGGGGGTGTCTCCTGCCCGCTAGCCACCCGGGGGTGGCGGGACGGGAAGCTTCAAACCTCCCTCTGCGGCAGGCTCCTGGTCCGCTGGAGGTGAGCCGGGTCAGGGCAGCCCCAGGGAGTTACCCGAGAGCTGACAGAAGGGAAGAGGGGAAGGCCACCCTCCCTGGCTCAGACACCAGGCACCTCCCCAACTTTCCAGGGCTCCCCCTGAGCCTCTCCTGGCCCCGCTCGCGCCGGGCAGCTGCCCTCAGCTCCAGCACCTCCCCTGAAGCCCATCCCATAGCCCCAGGTCTCCCCTAGGACCTGTTGTGAAGGTGGCAAGCTGGCCCTCGAACGTGCTTGATTCTCCCTTAACGTGGGTGCCGTTAGCAGCAGTGCAGGGAAAGAGCAGCATCTCCAGAAGCCTCTGTGGAAGGAGGGGATTCGGCCAGGGGCGAGCTATGGTAGTAACGGTGGCTGCTTCTTCTTTCCCTCTCCCAGAAGCCACGCTGAGGACGCGGTTCTCCGTTCCTCCCCTGGGGATGCCATTGACTGCACCCGCCTCAGGCTTGCGTGGGTTGTCTCTGCCCAGCCTCACTCTCCTCGCAGCATGGGGGTGAAAAGGAACAGGCGGAGCACTTGCTGGCTGTGGACAGGAGCTGCCGTGGCTGAAGCTGGAGAGGGCAGAGAAAGGTAAAGAAGATGAAATTGAAGGCCACCTGTCCGGCAGCTGCCTCCAGCTGCAGGCAAGAGGGAGCCTGCCTCTCCGGGTGAGGAAGGATCCCTCTTCGTAGTCCGCAGCAGGCCAGGCCACCAACGTGCACCGTAGGTCTGTATGCATAACCCAAAGCGCAGTACGGCCATGTAGTGCACGAGCAAGCAAGGCTACGTGTCTAGGAAGCCTCATCTCGTAAGAGCTGTGAGACACCTACGTATTCTCTTAGGTGGAGGACAGCCAAGCGACTGGGGTTACAGAAGAGGAAGGGAGGAGAGAAGGAGAAAGAAGCATCTGACCTGTCAAATTCTCCTGGCAGCGCTGAGAGCGAGAGCTGCAGTGAGTCCGGGGCCCTCAGGGCCCTGTTGCCCCTCTTGTGCATCCCAGGCCCTCCCTGCCCCTCTCCTGGCTCTCTCTCTTTCCCATGCTGCTGTGATTTTTTTTTTTTTTTTGCTTCTCTGTACCTCTCCTGTCTATTCTTCTGTCCTGCTCCCTCTTCCTCTCTCCCTTTATCTCTCTTGTTCTACTGCTCCCTTTTCTTCTCTGCACTTTTGTCCTGCTCCCTCTCCCTTCTTTTTTTCACCCTCCGTCTCTGTCCTGCAGCCCATCACTGGTTTTTGCCTTTTCCATCTCTTTGTCCTGATCTGTATCTGTCTCTTTTTCCTCCACAATTTTTCTGGCCTCTTCCCTGGTGTTCTTCTCCTCTCTGCGCCTGGACGTGCTGCTCCGTGTCCCTGCCTTCCTCTCTCTCTCTCCCTCTCCTTCCTGCACAGCAGGGTTCGTATGCGTAACCAACATTGCAGTACAGCCATGTAGCATGTGTGCATGTGAGGCTATGTATCTGGGAAGCCTCATATTATAAGAGCTGTACGACACCAACCTGTTCTCTTTGGTGGATGACAGTCAAGCGACCACAGCTACAGAGGAGGAAGGGAGGGGGGAGAGAGAGAGGCAAAGACGCGTCCGAACTGCCAAATTCTCCCAGCAGCTCTGAGAGCGGGAGCTGTGGTGAGTCCTGGACACCCGGGGCCGTGTCGTCTCTGTTCTGCATCCTGGTCCCTCCCTGCCCCCCCCTTCTCTTTCACTGCTGTCATTTTTTGTCGCTTCCCTGCACCTCTCCCCTTCTCGTTCTCCAAGTCCCCCTCTTTCTCTGTCATTCTACCTCTCTGTTTCCTTTTTCTCTCTGTGCTTCTGTCCTGTTCCCTGTCCCTCTTTTTTTCATCCTCTGTCCTGCAGCCCATCACTATTTTTGTCTTTCTCCATCTATCTGTCTGCCTTCCTATCCCAATTTAATTTTTCCCCGTCTGCCCTTTAGCCCTTCACAATTCCCATCCCCCCTCCCAACTCTGTCTGGCTCCACGTCCCTATTTTTTAATTCCTCTCTGCCCTGTATTCTAGATATACTTTTTCTTTCTTAGATTCTCTCGTTCTAGGTCCCTGTCCCCCCTAGGCTGTTTGGGTGCATGCGCCTCCCCCTGGCGCATTTGGGAGTGCATGCACCCCCCCAGGCCTGTTATATTCATGCTCCCCACCCCCGGGCGTGTTTGGGTGCGCAATCCCCCTCCCAGTACTGTTTGGGAGTGCACAACCCCCCCGCATAGCAGTTTGTGTGCGCATGCCCCCCCCGCAGGCCTGTTTGGATTCCTGCACCCCCCTCCAGGGCCTTTTCCAATGAGCGTGCCTCACCCCCGGGACTGTTTGCATGCACGCGCACCCCTCTGGGCCTGTTTGAGTGTGTGCACCCCCCTCCCGGGCTTGTTTGGGTGTGCGCCCACCCCCCGGGCCTGTTTTGGAGCATGAGCCTCACCCCTGGAACTGTTTGGGTGCACAGGGCCCCCCTCCGGGGTTGTTTGGGTGTGCGTGTCTCCCCCGGGCCTGTTTGGACTCGCGCGCCCCCATTGCCTGGCCTCTGGGTGCACGCGCCACCCCTCAAAGACTGTTTGGGTGTGCCCGCCTCTCCTGGGCCCATTTGGGTGCGCAATCCCACCCTCCCAGGCCTGCTTGGGTGCGCGTGCCCCCCTCCCGGGTCTGTTTGGGTGCACGTGCCCCCCTCCCGGGCCTGTTTAGTGTGCGGCCTCCATCCTGGGCCTGTTTGTGTATGCGCGCCCCACTCTTGAGCCTGTTTGTGTGTGTGCGCTCTCTTCCCGGGCCTGTTTGACTGCGTGAGCCCCCCTCCCGTTTCTGTTTGTGTGCACATGCCCCCCTCCCAAGCATTTTCCGTGCGCGAGCCCCCCTCCCGGGCGTGTTTGACTGCGCACACCTCACTCCCGGGCCTGTATGGGTGCGAGCTCCCTTCTCCCGGGACTGTTTGACGGCGTGAGCCCCTCTCCCGCGCCTGTTTGTATGTGTGCGCCCTCCTCCCGGGCCTCTTTGTGTGCGCGCGCCCCCACCAGGGAGTCATTATCTGTGTGCGCCCCCCTCCCAGGACTGTTTGTGCTGCATGCCCCGCTCCAGGGTTTCTTTGTGTGCGCACGCCCCCCTGCTGGGTCTGTTTAAGTTCACGCGCCCCCCTCAGGGGCCTGTTTGTTTGTTCGTGCTCCGCTCCTGGGCCTGTTTGAGTGTGCGAGCCCCCCTCCGGGGCCTGTTTGTGTGCATGATCCCCCGTCACAGGCCTGTTTGTGTGCGCGTGCCTCAATCCTGGGCCTGTTTGTGTACGCGCGCCCTCCTCCCGGGCCATTTTCACTGCGTAGGCACCCCTCTCGGGCCTGTTCGTGGGTGCACGCCCCCCTCCTGGGATTGTCTGTGTGCTCGTGCCTCCCTCCGGGGCCTGTTTGTGTGCACGTGCCCCCCCTCACAGGCCTGTTTCTGTACACGCAACCCCCTCCCGGACCTGTTTGTGTGCTCGCGCCCCCCTCACGGGCTTGTTTGTGTATGCGTGCCCCTGTCCCGGGCCTGTTGGTCTGCATGCACACCCCTCCCGGCCCTGCTTGTGTACTCACACCTCCCACCAGTGCCTGTTTCTGTACCAGCGCCCCACTCCCGGGCCCGTTTGTGTGAGTGCTACCACCTCCCGGACCTGTTTGTGTACGCGCCCCCCCCCCGTACTAGGCCTATTTGTCTGCACGCACACCCCCCCGGCCCTATTAGTGTGCTCGTGCCTCCCTCCGGTCCCTGTTTGGCTGCACGCTCCCCCCTCCCAGGCCTGTTTGTATGCGCGCGCCCTTCTCCTGGGCCTGCTTGACTGCATGAGCCCCCCCCCGGGCCTCTTTGTTTTCACACGCCGCACTGCCGGCCCTGTTTGTTTGCGCGTGCTCCCCTCCCGGGCCTGTTTCTGTGCGCACTTCCTCCTCCCAGGCCTGTTTGACTGCGTGAGCCCCGGGCCTTTTTCAGTGCATGAGCCACTCTCCCGGGCTTTTGTGTGCGCATGCCCCTCTCCTGGGCCTGTTTGTCTGCACACACACCCTTCCTGGGCCTGTTTGCATGCTCCCGCCTCCCTCCCGGGCCTGTTTGACTGCATGAGCCTCCCTCCGGGGCCTGTTTGTCTGCACACACCCCACTTCCAGGCCTCTTTCTTTTTGTGTGCCGCCCTCCTGGGCCTGTTTGTGTGCGCGCGCCCTCCTCCCGGGCCTGTTTTTCTGCGAGAGCCCCTGTCCTGGGCCTATTTGGCTGCATGCACCACCTTCCTGGGCTTTTTGTGTGTGCGAGTCCCGGTCCCCGGCCTGTTTGACTGTGCGAGCCACCACCCCGGGCCTGTTTTCGTGCGCACGCCCCCCTCCCACACCTGTTTGTGTTCGCACGCCCCACTCCCAGGTCTGTTTGGTTGTGCATGCCCCCATCTGGGCCTGTATATGTGTGTGTGCCCCCCCCGGAACGTGCCTGTTTGTGTGCATGTGGCGCCGGAGCGGGCAGAGGCCAAGGGGCCTGAGGAGAAATGGGTGAGAGGCAGGCCGGGGGCAGCCAGGGCAAGGGGTGCTGCAGGAGGAGGAGCAGGTATCTGCCAGTGCGGATGGGCCTGGGGGGAGGGACCTGGAGACCTCATCACCCACGGGCCCTGCCATGGCCCAGTTCAGCAGCCCTGGGCCCGAGCGCTCAGCCCCAGGGACAACCCCACAGCCAGGGTCAGAGCGGTTCCTGCTGCTGCCCCGAGGGTGGCCAGCCCCAGCCCTGGCAGCTGGAGGTCAGCGTTTTGTGTCCGCAGGCCAGGGGAAGGTAGAGTGGCCTCCTCTCTGACAGGTGGCTCCAGGCTTTGGAGCAGGCATGCTCTGGTGGGGACAGACCGGGTGCGTTTGCTGACCCCAGGCCTTCATGTGCGTCTCGTGCTCATGGACAACCCCATCTCTGTTGACAGTCTTTCATAAATGGGGATTTCCAGACATGGAAGTTGTTTCTCCCTCCTGGTGGGAGCACGCTCCGGGGCTTTGTTGTCAGAGAAGCAAGTGGGGAGTGCTCCTGGTTGGATGCAGCTCCCTTGGCAGATGCTTGTGCCCCTCTCTCGGCCCCAAGGTCTGATACGTGCCTTTCCCCCCACCCAATCTGTGCTGCTGGCTTTTGGGAAATGGGGGTACCGAGGGTGGACGGTTTTACCACAGCCGGGAAGTTCCGGTCAGCCTGTCAGGGACTTTTTTTCTTCCTGGTTCTTGCAGTAACAAGGTGGGTTTTTTTAAAAAAAGTATTTTTTCTAAGGAAACTTCACCAAGGAAAGCGTAGCCTTTACCTCTGATTGCTCCTTGTGTGGATTGTATCTGTCCTCAGCCAGGTGCACAGCAGCTTTCAGATGAGTGGGACTATTCCAGGGTGAAGTGAACAGTCAGGATCCCAAGCCTGTTTAAGGCAATCAGGTGAAAATGTGCAGTTAGAGCTGTCTGCGTTGCTTACACTTTGGACTGCAGTGCTCCCCTCTAGTTGTCTCTAATACTCGCTTCTACCAGTCGGTTCCATCAGGTTTAAATTTCTGTAAATTGATGTTACGCTTTGCAACTGTTTCTACTTGATTCTTCACAGATTTGAAAATTCCCTGTTCGGAACAGGGACCCTGTTCGGGTCTCTCTACTTTCTTCTCCCCCATGTCCCGCAGAACCGTATTTGACGCAGGGGCTGCAGAGTCTGTGTTTCCTCCTCATGGTGAGGAAAAAGGGACATGAAAAAGAAAGCGATGGTGATTCTGAAAAGACCCCTTTCTTTGTGCTCATTTTCACGTTCCGTTGCCTGTTGTGGGTTCTTAAATGATGGGAGTTACTCTGAGTGTTAGCAATCCCTGTTTGCATCCCTGTGCTCAGGAGGTGCATCAGCAACTCTGTTTGGGCATTGCTTATGTCAGACAGGTAACCGCAGCCCTTTCTGAAAAATAGCTCCTGGGTGAGTTAGTTCCTAGGCCATAGCAGAAGGGTTTCTGTTTGCATCTGCAGGAACTCGGGAGCAAACCCTGCTGACAGAAAGCCTCAGAAGAAAGGGAAGACTAGAGAGAGAAGAACAGATCAGTCGAGTTACGCTGCTTTACCCCCGGCGGTGTCACCCCTCCTGGCACGGTGACTCTGGGTAAGGGTGCTCTCAGGGTCTTTTCTAACCTTTTCCAGTGCTCACCACCAGAGAGCTGTCAGCCCTGGGGGAAAGCCAGCGTCCCCCTTTGTGCACCCCAGGATCTTGTCACGCTGCATAACCTCCTGCGCAAACAGAAATGGCCAATGGTTGACTTCTTCAAGGAGGCTGGTGTGGGCAGGAGGAAGATCCCAGGAGCAGACTTCACTCAAGTCATCAAAGGGCTACGTAGGGAGCAGAACGGGAGTGAACTGCTGCCATATGTCCTTGCGCGCAGGCCCCGGGTGGTTAAGTGGAAGAAATGGTGGCGGTTCAGCAAGGGGCACTTTCTCTTGTCTTACCCTCAGAGGATGACTCCCACTGTCTGGAAAGCTGGAGGGGAAAGGGAGGGCAAGGATGCGAGAAGTGGGATGTCATCTAGAGCGGGTCGCGGGAGTGAGGGTACCCGTTGCTTCACGGTCTCCAAAGCTCAGTTCTGTGGCTGCCCAGATCCTGCTGCAGACGCTGAACTGGCATCACGTTTCCCAGTGTCGATACTCGACCTTTCCCCCACCAGTCTCGTATATCTATTCCCATTGCGCTGCCTTTCAGCACATATCTGTGCAGCACTGCTCCCCCTGAGCCTCACTTCCCACAGGGTGCAGCGGTACGGAGCTGTGAGGAGCACGCTCAGGTCTACGAGGGCTTGGCAGTGCAGGTGTTAACTGATGCTCTAGTCCCAGCCAAAATAAGCCATCTCAAAACCCAGGGGGCTGGGAAGTTTGGCATGTTAACAGCCGAGCAGTGTGCAGAAGGCAGCGAAAGCCCAGTAAAGCCCAGTAAAGTTGTTAATGCTTAAAGCTCACCAGGTTTTCTTTGTGCTGCGCTTCCCTGCAGAACAACAGCAAACCTCATCCCACCTACCTGTGGGGCAAGCCTTGATGTTCTTGTGATCACACTGCGGTTGCCAGACCAAAGTTCCCATGAGAGACAAGGCTCAGGAGGACGTGGTCATCTTGTGGATTTCCTTGAATCGGGGGAATTTGACATGCAGCGGAGATCTGAGTGAAGGTCCAAACCAGTGTCTGGAGATGAGGAAAGGACAATGCAGAGAGACCAGAGCAGGTGAGAGGACACAGTGTGCTGGGAGAGCATCTCTGCATCCTCATTGACGGGAGATGCCAGAGCGGATCCAGAATATGGTTCCCTGAGGCCATGTAGCGGCCTACAGCAGAGCGGCCAGGAGGAGACTGCTGGGGAGGAGCTTGAGAAGCCAGGGGATGTGCGATACTGCAGTCAGCCCAATGGGAGGAGAGAGGTTATTCAGGCCTTGGGGTTGGGCTCAAAATCTGAAGCCTGAGGTGTAATGTCCTGTATTGGATTGTGGTAGTTGGCATTGATCATCCAGCTGATCCAAACCAGACCCTTTCTCCAGCTGTTGGCGGCAGCTGGAAGGCAGACCTTCAGAAGACCTTGCTTTCTAAAACCTGACCCAGACCAGAAGGCTTGTCATGGTACCTGTGTTGTCTTTAACTGCAGTTTTCACATCTTTGAGAGAAGAGGCCTTTGGCTGCCAGTTTGTAGTACTGGTAGCAGATTGAACATAGTTTGTGAGCATGGAAGAGAACTGGGCATGGAGAAGCAAATGCTTCAGGGCAACTGCAAAGTAGAGATGGGGGCAGTCTGTAATATTTCTGTCAGGATCAAAAGCTAAAGGATGTTTCCATTCAAAGAGCCAAGCCTGTTGGGAGCTCCAGTCTCCAAAATGCCAAACACCTGTGTCATAAACAGGGATCAGCCCTGATATTTCTTTCTGTCACTCTCTACCACAGTTTCTCTGGGCTTTTTCTTTGGTTGGTGTTTAATCTCTGGTAGGGGTACAAGCTCGATTCCATCAAACCACTTGCAAGCCTGCCACTTGCCCACCTTCTGCTGGGGGCCAAGCCAAAGGGATGAAGCCTCGTGCTCGTACCAAGCCCGAAGCACAGTTAAAGCACTGAGAAGTTCCCCCAGTCAGCCCTGAGCCGGAGTGCAGTTATCTAAGCTGGGATGGGATGGAAGAGCCTGGAAAACAATTCATCGGCAGGAGGCGATGGAAGAAGGTACAGTGTGTGTGGCACCTGGGATTAAGTGACACGCTCAGTTTTGTGCCTGGATCAGTACTGTACTTGCACATCAGAGTAGAAATTCTTGTTACTCGTCGTGGGTGCCAGAGGGCTGTTCCTGCTCTCTCCTCCCCCGTGCATTAATTTAATCTGTTGTGTATATGCAGGGCCTCGACAATGCTACTGTGTGGGCACCATGGATGTGAATGGGAGGTTGTCTGCATATTTGTGACTGATCTTTCTTGTTTCTTTTAAACAGGGAAATCTTGATATGTACTCCCCAGGAACTAAAGAAATGCAAAGAACTGATGAAGAAAGAGGTGCCAATCAAGGAGGGAGTGTAGGTCAGTTCTGGTTTTAATTTGTCTTGACTGTGTTCCAGCCAAAAGCCTTGTCTTAGGCAATTGAAAGGAGCTGAACTACTGGGTATTTGTCATCCCTGCACAATTCTGCATTGCTACAGACTTTACCAGCCATAGTCATGGACTCTGGGCCAGTACTGTAGTGAGGTCAAAGCAGGTATTAAAAAAAAAACAACCCTGTGCTTTTCCAAAATGTTTACAAGGTTGAAAACAACAGCTGGCTGTGGGCAGGTGGGAATACACAGAACTGGGCAGTGTCACTCAGCATGAGGAACAGTGATGTGAGTACAGCCGTAGCGTGACAGTTCTCATGGCCTTGAGCAGCACAGCGAGGATTTCCAGGCAGCAAGGCCAGCTGCCAGGGGTGTGTGAACACCTCCTCCCGAGCATGGAGATGGCTTTGGGAGAAGACAGTGCTGTTCCTGTTGGTGTGTAGCAGGGGACAGTTGGTGGAAGCTGCTCTCAGGGCCTGTCATTAGGACCTGTCATCGTGGTACGCGGTGGGAAACAACATGAGGGAAGGAGGCTAAGTCATGAAAGGCCATATTAACTGTATGTGTGAAGTGACGGAAACAACTTCAGGGTGTTAAGGAGACGGTGAGTTGCGATTAAGGCAGTGAGTGAGATGATCCTTGTAGGAGCTTTCTGAGTGGGTCAGAATGGGGCAAGACTGCACGTAAGGACAGAAGAGGCTCTGGCAGTAGTTGAGCTGATCAGAACTCAAGTAGGAGATGATTTGGGCAATACCTGGCAAAGTCAGCGTCTTGTATGTGTTGCGCAGACTGCGTAAGGCCTGACTGCTGGTGAGGAGAGGAGTGTGAAAGCAGTGTTGGAGTGCCACGGAATGCGGATGGAAGTGATCACAGACTCACTTCTCAGTTTTCCATGGGCTGTCTGTATACCCCACATAGCTCATGCTGCATTCAGAAAGAAGTGCCACCCTTTTGGTGAAAAGAGGGGGGGAAAAAAAAGGTAATTTGTGGCAGAGCTAGAACTTGGAGTGAGATTACCATGCTTAGTCTTACCATTCTAGAGTATTAAACACATTTCCTTGAAACACTTTCCCAAAATAAGAAGGCAGGACTTTCTGAAATAGCTCTTTTCCTGAGAGCTGCATCTGAGCTAAGCCAGATGAGAGAGTCTTGCCTGCTGTTCGTCACTGAGGCTGACGACAGGTCACCCAGCAGTTTTGGCAAGGACAGAACAAGGTAGATACATATGCTTCTCTATGCTGATTGTAGTTTCTGGAACGTGTCTTGCATAAATTGATCTTCAGGTTCTGCAGGTTGTGGGTTTGGCAGGATCTATTATGTCATTAGCATGTTGGTAATAACAAAACCCAGTGGGATGGGGTTGAAAAATGACCAGAAAAACAACAGAGAGAGGAAAATAAAACCCAAGAAAATCAAGCGATGCAAATGAAAGCAATTGCTCACCACCAACCGACCGATGCCCAGCCAGTCCCTGAGCAGTGGCTCTCCTGCCAACCTGCCCCCCAGTTTTATTGCTGAGCACGACATCATGTGGTGTGGAATATCCCTTTGGTCAGCTGGGGTCAGCTGTCCCAACTGTGTCCCCTCCCTGCTTTCTGTGCACCCCCAGCCTCCTCGCTGGCGGGACAGCGTGAGGAGCAGAAAAGGCCTTGGCACTGTGTAAGCGCTGCTCAGCAGTAACTAAAACATCCCTGCGTTATGAACACTGTTTTCAGCACAAATCCAAAACATAGCCCCATACTAGCTACTATGAAGAAATTTAACTATCCCAGCCAAAACGAGGACAGTAAGGCACTTTGGATTTCATATAATTTGCAAGAGTGCTTGAACAGTTTAATGTTATGTTGAGGTACGGTAGTTATAATGTCACCAGAAGAAAGTGAAGACAAAAAAGGTGAAGATGGCAAAGATACTCAAAAGCGTTGTAACCTTTGACAGCAGAAACATGTCATTTACAGTTTATATGAAGAGTTTTCCTTCAATGTACTGTACTTTTCAAAGATTTACAGACGACGTTTTGCTATTTCCGTATCAGAATTTAGTGATTTTAACATAAAGCTCTCCACTGAAATGTAAAACAAATGACCGATGTATCCTGGAAGGAAGGGTAATTACATAGGCTGGATAGTTTTACTCTTGTAGTTTACAGTTCTCCTTAAAACGCAGGTGTGTGGTTTTTCAGTTGTGCTGTGCAGTGATTAAAAGAAACAAACACAAAAAACCACCCCCGAAACTTCGTCTGAAATTAGAGGTGGGTGAGACACACCACATTTTCTGCTTCTTCCACTATCCTGCTTTCTCTTAAACTTGTTTGTATCACTATCATAAATTCCTTGCTTACTCTAGAGCCAAGAAAATGTAAGATAATTTTTGGGGGCCGGTCTTCTCCTGTCAGGCAGAGATGTCCATGTAGACGTGCTGGGTCGCAGAGGCAAAAGGACTATCGGTTGGGTGCGTGGTTAGTGATGGTTCTCCCTTATCCACAGTTGTCGTGGTTTAACCTCAGTCAGCAACTGAGCACCATGCAGCCGCTCGCTCACTCCCCCCCACTCCAGTGGGATGGGGGAGAGAATTGGAAGAGCACAAGTGAGAAAAACTCGTGGGTTGAGATTAAAACAGTTTAATAACGGAAATAAAATTATAATAATAATAGTATGATAATAATGATAATACACAAAGCAAGTGATGCACAGTGCAATTGCTCACCACCCGCCGACCGATGCCCAGACAGTCCCCGAGCAGCGGCCCCCCCGGCCAGCTTTCCCCAGTTTATGTACTGAGCATGACGTCACATGGTATGGAATGTCCCTTTGGCCAGTTTGGCTGTGCCCCCTCCCAGCTTCTTGTGCACCTCCAGCCTTCTCAGTCGGTAGAGCATGGGAAGCTGAAAAGTCCTTGGCTAGTGTAAGCATTACCTAGCAACAACTAAAACATCGGTGCGTTATCAACTTTGTTCTCATCCTAAATCCAAAACACTGTACCAGGTACTAGGAAGAAAATTAATTCTATCCCTGCCGAAACCAGGACACCAGGCAAGGTGGACAGCTGTTTAATTTTTTCCGTCTCCAAGGCAGCTATACCAAAAGCCCACCAGTACCCTTTTGGGTCCTTGAAATACCCTCTCCTGAGGTAGTCTATGCCAAGGATGCACGGAGCATCTGGGCCAGTCACAATGGGGTGCTTCTGCCACCCATTCCCAGTTAGACTCACTTCGGCTTCCAATACAGTTAGCTGTTGGGATTCCCCCGTCACCCCAGAAATACAGATGTGTTCTGCCCCTATATAGCTTGATGGCATTAGGGTACACTGTGCACAGGTGTCTACCAGAGCCTTACACTTCTGTGGGTCTGACGTGCCAGGCCACCGAATCCACACAGTCCAGTAAACCCGGTTGTCCCTTTCCTCTCCCTGGCTGGAGGCAGGGCCCCTCTAATCCTCATCACACTACTCATTTCTCATTTCTTGTACGTACGAGTCAGAAGTTTCTTCATTAAGATCAGGAGTAAGATCAGCCCTTCAACTCTGTCTGGGGAACTGCCCGCTGGAAACTGGCACAGCAATTTTCCTGGAAGAACCCCTTTCTGTGATTGTTTTCCCTTGCAATTCACGTACCCGTGCCCCTAGGGCTGCAGTAGGTTTCCCATCCCACTTCCTCATGTCCTCTCTGTGGTCACGCAAGTAAAACCATAGGGTGCCCCGTGGTGTGTACCCTTTATATTCTCTCTCTTGAGCAAAAGAACGCTTACTTCTAATAGCCGAGATACTGGTCCGTACAGGTGGGGAGTAGGACCTATCCTCTCTGAGTTGCTGGATCTCCCGGGACAGTTTCTCCACAGCCGAGACGAGGGAGGAAGAGAGACTTTCCTCGTGTTGCCGGAGTTGACCAGCCAATTCATCCACTGTTTGTTCCTCTCCATCTTTCCAGGTCATCATTGCCAATGAATTGGCGTATGACGATGGTGAGCTCCTTATAAACTTCCACTACATGGGTCGTGTGCACTTGACTTCGTCTGGATCTTTAGATAGTTGTTCATTGTTCAGGTCATCATAAATCACCTCCAGCACAGCTAATTCCCTCAGGTACTGGATACCCTTCTCCATGGTGGTCCACTTGCCTGGGTGACATAAAATATCTTCCTTGAAGGGATACCTTTCCTTCACGCTTGACAGGAGTTGCCTCCAAAGGTTGAGGACTCGTGTCCCTTTTCCAATTGCTTTCTCAATGCCCCCTTCCCTAGAAAGGGATCCCAGCTGCTTGGCTTCCCTACCCTCTAATTCCAGGCTACTGGCCCCATTATCCCAGCACCGGAGCAGCCAGGTGACAATATGCTCGCCTGGACGACGGCTGAAATCTTTTCGTATATCTCACAGCTCACTCAGGGATAGAGATCGGGTGGTCACTGCCTCGTTTATGAGTTCTTCCTCTTCTTCCTCCCCAATCAGCGGCTGGCTTTCCTCCTCCCGTTCTCGTGATGGCCCTTCTTCAGGGTCGTCTGTCTCGTCCACTTCTTCCTCCAGCCCCCTTTTAGAAGAAGCTTCTTCCTCCCTTACTAAACGAGCCGACTTTCGCTTCCAAAATTTCCTCTTGTGTACAGGGGCAACTGATACCGGCACAGGCTGGTTCTTTGGTTCAGCCACAGGATGTGTCACCGGGATCTGAGTGGCCGCAGTGCATGTCACCGGAGTCTGAGTGGCCGCAGGGCCTGTCGCCAGGGTCTGAGTGGTCGCAGAGCATGTCGCTGTGGTCGGAGTGTTGCCCAGGTGTGAGTGGCCGCAGTGCGTGTCGTTTTACTGTCAGAGCCAGAGACGTTCTCTTCCCTTTGAGGGTACTGAATGGTGAACAGGGCTCGGTAGGCATGGGCCAGGCCCCAGCACGTTGCAATGATCTGCATCTCTCTGGAGTTGCCAGCGTGACAGCATACTTTGTCCAAATATTCTACTAACTCTTCAGGATTCTGCACTTGCTCAGGGATGAAGCTCCCAAACACTGGGGGTGCCCATTGGCCTAGGTACTTGCCCATCCTATCCCACACACCCTGCCACTCATAACTATCCAGCCTTGGGGCAGATCTCTGGATGATATTCTTAAATTTCTTATTAACCTTAGACAAAACCGAAACTATATTCCCAAGAGATACCAATAGAAGTATCTTAACTGCCCAAGGCTGTTCAAAATACTGAAAAGTTACTGTAATGAAGGAGGAAACATCATAGAAGAATGTAGTGACACTGCCATTCTGTTTTTCCTCCGTAAAAAAAAACCTCTCAGAAAAGTTACTGCAATTGCTAGTTGTCTCCACGAAATGGTCTCCGTGGTACAGTAACGGCTTCATTGTGAAATTTACATACCACGCTAACGTCAAGGTCAATGTTCTAAAAACAAACCTCACAAGCGAGACATCACTATTCACTGCAGACCACAGCAAACTGCAAAACCCAACACCAATCTTTAACATGTACAGCAGGAAAAAGAGCACGATGCAGATTATACAAATCAATATCGAGAACAGAGAAACCAACATTGTGACCCACAACTACTAACAGATATAAGTTCCTTAATCCATTCCGGTTAATCTGTTATTATCTCAACCCTTCGTGCCCCATGTTGGGCGCCAAAAAGGACTGTCATGGTTTAACCTCAGTCAGCAACTGAGCACCATGCAGCCGCTCGCTCACTCCCCCCCACTCCAGTGGGATGGGGGAGAGAATTGGAAGAGCACAAGTTAGAAAAACTCGTGGGTTGAGATTAAAACAGTTTAATAATTGAAATAAAATGATAATAATAATAATATGATAATAATAATAATAATACACAAAGCAAGTGATGCACAGTACAATTGCTCACCACCCGCCGACCGATGCCCAGCCAGTCCCCGAGCAGCGGCCCCCCCGGCCAGCTTTCCCCAGTTTATGTACTGAGCATGACGTCACATGGTATGGAATGTCCCTTTGGCCAGTTTGGCTGTGCCCCCTCCCAGCTTCTTGTGCACCTCCAGCCTTCTCAGTCAGTAGAGCATGGGAAGCTGAAAAGTCCTTGGCTAGTGTAAGCATTACCTAGCAACAACTAAAACATCGGTGTGTTATCAACTTTCTTCTCATCCTAAATCCAAAACACAGCACTGTACCAGGTACTAGGAAGAAAACTAACTCTATCCCTGCCGAAACCAGGACAACAGTGCTGTCAGTCATGTCAGGGAATGATGCTTTGGAGGGGTTTCAAATGGGTGGTAACTGCAGAAGTACAGTACGAATATTACCACGGTAGTTGGAGGGTATGAGTGAAACAAAGATTTGAGGAGGATAATTTTAATTAGCTGTAAGATTTTTTACAACACAGCTTTTGTGGGTCAGTGACAACGATCTCAACCACGAGGGGGTGGTTGAGATTCTGTAACGGAAATTCTTTTGCTCTGGAACTGAAGTCCAAATTGCCCTCTAAAATCTTAGACTACTGAATCTGGAAGTATACAGTGTTTTTTTTCTTAAAACTGAAGACAGTTTAGTTACAGGGAGAGCCTGTTTGGAAGTTTTAGTAGTTTGGGGGCAGAGGCCAGTTGGGGGCTGGGGCCCTCGGGGGTGGGGGCTGTTTCTGCCCCATGCCCTTGGCCTGGCGCTCACAGCTGGGAACGGGCTTTCCAAAGTCCTGCTGGAAGGAGCCAGATGTGGCCACCCCTGGTACGGCCTCAGGGTCTGCTGCCAACCTGCCTTCACATCAGCTCTTCCCAGCTGGACACTGCCCAGGAGTCACTCTGAGTGTTGCTGTTCTCCTTCAGGAAGCATGGTACGCACCAAGCACACCAGAGCTGCACCTGTGCCAGGAGGAGTCTTCAAGCACAGCCGGGGCTGATGGTGACAGTTCCCACCAGCTGTCCAGCTCAGGAAGATGCAGGTAAGGTGCCACAGAGGGGGCACCGACTGATTGTCACTTCTTTTGCAGGAACAGGATTTATCAGCAGAAGGGAGGCAGGACGAAAGGCCCTTTGAGATGAAAAGTGCATCAGAGAGCTGGCGCAGTCACGATGAGAGCAGAGGGAGAAGAGAAAGAGATACAGGTGACCTGGCTGGGACAATGCTTCCGAGGTAACATCTGCCACACAAACACAGAGACAGGCAGAGGCATTGGGAGGTCGTGGAGAGGGTGGGAAAGGTGCCTGGGAGTGAGGAGAGCACGGGGAGATGGGAGACAGAGATGGAGATGGAGGGGACAAAGCCGGGGTGTTGGAAGTGAGGATGCTTCTGCTGTGCAGGTGCTTGTGGTGTCTGAGGAGCTGATAGGGCAGGAACAGGCAGGTGTGAGCAGCCATAAAGGCGACTGGTTAGAAGGGGAAATGACTGAGCAGAAGAACGTTCCCGCGAGCCCAGGAGCTGTGAGCGTGGCGACCAGAATCATCCTTGAAACATGCAGCTGGTCGCTTTGCAGCACAGCCAGGTACCGAGAATGCAGACGCCTCCAGGTCATCTCTGAAGTGAGACTCGGTTACTTTATTGGTCCCCCTTTGGGCTCACTTTTGGAGTCGGTTAGGTTTATCCGCCCACCTGTGGGATGGCTGGGTCCCCTCTGGGATCAGTTTGTCCTCCCCTCTGGGATGCTTTGGCCCTTTCTGAAATCTGTCTGATTCACTTTATACCAGTATTATATATCCATATAAGTAATCTATCATCAGGATATCTGCTGCTATTTCGAGGATAACTTCCCTGCCTAATGATAAGTTTGTAGTAACCTGCAGTAGTATACACCTACTTGGTTGTTGCTGTTCTGTTGATTATTGCGAAAAGATTGGTTGTTGCTATACGATTGATTGCTGCTGTTATTGGCTGCTGCCATATTACTGATAGATATTCTGTCACTGACTGCTGATAGAAATGGGAAGCAGGTCCATGCCCTGTACAGGCATCTGCCAAAGTGTTTTGTCCGGCTCTGGAGGGAGCTGAAGTCCTGGGTAGCAGCCCCAGACTCCACCAGGGGAGATAGGTGAAGAATTTGGTGTCTGTTGGAGGCAGGTCCGTGCCCAACAGCACTCTGGAACTCCTCCCAGGAAGTTCCGGGAGTCTTTGGGTTTCCTCCGGAGACGAGTGAATTCCCAGGCAGCAGCCCCAGAATCTTCTAAGGTAGCTACCCAAAGAGCATTGTGTATGTTGGCAGCAGGTCCATTCCTGTTTTCGCTTCAGGACTTTTCCTTCACAGACACCTAAAGTCCCAGGTAGCATTACCACAGTTTTCCTGGTTGGTTAGTTGAAGAGTTTTCTTTGTCTTGGAGGCAGGTCCATGCCTGGTAGCTCCTCAGGGATCCTCCAAGGAGTCTCCAGAATGTTTTGACCCCCCCTGGAGACAGCTGAATCTCGCAGGTAGCCACCCCAGACCTTTCCAAGTACTTGCCCCAGGTGTTTTGTGTATGCTGGAGGCAGGTCCATGCCCAGTAGCTCCCCAGGACTCCTCTCAGACATCCCCAGGAGCATATTGGTTTCTCTGGAGAGAGGTGAATTCCCAGGTAGCAGCCCCAGACTCTTCTATAGTAGCTACCTGAGGAGCTTTATGTAAGCTGGGTGCAGGTCCATGCCTGGTAGGTCCCTGGGAATTCTCCCAGTCATTCCAGGAGTGTGTTGGCCTCCCCGTGGGACACCTGAATGTCTCAGGTAGCAGACGCAGACCCTGCAAGGTTGTTAGTGGAAGAGTTTTCTTAAACTTGAAGGCAGGTCTATGTCTGGAAACTTTCCCGGGACTGTCAAACAGCTCAAGAATGTTTTAGCCTCCCCTGCGGACAGCTGAATTTTGAAGGTAGCAGCCCCAGATTCCCACAAGGAAGCTAAGCAAAGAGTTTTGTGTATGTTGGAGGCAGTTCCATGGCCTGTAGCTCTCTGGGGCTCCTCCCAGGCAGCTTTGGAGTGTTTTGACTTTGCCTGGAGACAGCTGAAGACCTCGGTAACAGACGCAGCTTCGAGCTAGGTAGTTACCTGAAGAGTCTTGTTCATGTTGGAGGCAGGTCCATTCCCAGAAGCTCCATGGGACTCCTCCCAGGCATCTCCAGGAGTGTTTTGGCTTTCTCTGGACACAGCTGAAGTGGTGGGTAGTAGCCCCAAACTCCTCCTAGGTTGCTAATGTCCTTGTTTTGTCCATGTTGGAGGCAGGTGCATGCCTGGCAGCTCCCCAGGATTCCTCCTAGGCATCCCCAAGAGTGTATTCACTTCCTCTGGAGATGGCTGAAGTCTTGGGTAGTAGCCCAGTAATCCTCCTAGGAGTTTTGTTGAAGAGCTTTTGTTCATGTTGAAGGCAGGTCTGTGTCTGGTAGCTCCCTGTGACTCCTCCCAGGTATCTGCAGGAGCGTGTTGGCCTCTGCTGGAGAAAGCTGAATTCCCAGGTAGCAGCCCCAGAGTCTTCTGCAAGTGGCTACCCGAAGAGCATTGTGTATGTTGGGGGAAGGCGCATGCCCTGCAGCTCCTTCAGACTCCTCCCAGGCAGCTAAGGAATGTTTTGGCTTCCCCTGGAGACCACGGAATTTTGCAGGTAGCAGCCCCAGACTCCTCCAGGGCATCCACCCGAGGAGTTTTATCAATGTTGGAGGCAGGTCCATGCTCTGTACCTTGCTGGGACTCCTGCAAAGCAGCTTGGGAGTGTTTTGACCTTCCCTGGAGAGGGCTGAATTTCCTGGGCAGCAGCCGCAGACGACTCCTCCGAAGTTACCTGAAAAGTGTTCTTCATGTAGGACTCAGGTGCATGCCCGGCATCTCCCCGGGACTCCTCCCAGGCATCTCCACGAGTGTTTTGTCCTCAGAGTGCTGGTGCACTCTGGGTACAGCTGCCACGCAGGGCACTACTGCTGCTAGGTGAAGGTGAGCCCAGGGTGCTCTCTTGGCACCCGCTCTGGGCTGGGGGCTGGTGGGTGCTCGTGGGTCCCTGTAGTGTGCAGAAAGGAGGGTGCTCAGCAGATGTGCGTGGTGTGGAGCACTGGATGGGGGGTACAGGCTGTGCTCCGCCGCAGGAAGCGTGGAGGTCAGCTCTCGCAGAGTCCCCTTGCCTGCCCTGGGCCACCTGTGGGTTTTGGGGAGAGGAGCTCTGCCAATGGGCGCTGTTCCTGCTGCTCTTCAGGTCAGGAGGGTCCCCGGACACAGCCCGGCCCTGTTCTCTCTTCTCCTTCTGCAGGCCAGCAATGGGCAGTGGTATCAAATGGAGAATGATGACCTGGTCTGCTCTAGCAACATCAAAGTGGTCCTCAACCAGCAGGCCGACGTGCTGTTCTACCTGAGGTGAGAGCACCCTGTGTCTCCCGGCCCCTCTGCCCCCTGCTCTCAGCATTTGGGACAGGGCTGGTAGCACGTGCCTGGGTGCAGGAAGGAGCTTGGCCCAAGTAGCCCCAATGCCCATGTGCGTGCGCTGGCTTGGAGAAGGGTGGCAGGGGGAGGTCCAGCCCCTTGTCATGGTTTTGCTGTAGATCAAGAGCACCTCGCTTCCTCGGAGCTTCTGGCTCCTGTTCATTGCGTGCATCTCTGACGAGAGCGTTCCAGTTGCTCAAACTCTTGTAGTTAACATGTGCACTTGTCTGCCTTCACCAGAATCCCCAGCCCCAAGAAGAGCTCGGAGGGGCCCGTTGCCAAAGCTGCCTCCAGCCTGCCTGGCCACACTGGCAGCATCTCCAATCAGGTCAAGAAAACTGTGACCAACAGGCCCCTGTCTTCACTGGTGATGGGTCGGGTGAGTCCTGAAGGCTGCTCTTGGCCGTCGCTCCCAGGAGCTGGGAGCTGCTGCCCCTGTGTCCGCTCTGCGAGGGCAGGTGGGCTGCAGCTTCGCAGGGAGGCAGGCGCAGTGCTGCGAATGGGCAGGCGCGAGGGAGGACAGTTTGCAGGAAGGCTCCTGCTGAGCCAAGGGTTCCTGTGTGGGCCTGGGGAGGGATGGGGAGGGCAGTATCACTCTGTGTCCCTGGCTCCTTGAATTCTCTCCTTGCTGAACTTCTCTCTTTCTCTTTGTCTCGAGACCAGACGTGCTGCTGGGGAAGAAGCTGCCAGGGCCAGAGGAGGCCAGAGTCCCTGTGGCCCACAGCACATTCGGGACAGGGCCAAAGCTGCCGAACAGAACTGCTCTGCCGAAGCTGCCTGCTAGGTCTCCGTCCCCCAAACTGCCCCTCAAAGCCATCCACACGGCCACAGCGCTGCCCGGTGACGCAGCCCGGAGGCCCAAGAAGCTGCTCTCCTTCCCGCAGCTGCCTTCTGCACCCAGAACAGTTGAGGGCTTCTGCGACAGCAGAAACGCAAGCGGGGCCAAAGCGGAGCTGCCCCAGCAGAGCTCCTGGGAGAGCAAGCAGCCACCTACGTCACCCAAGCTGCTGCTGGAGCCCAGCCCCAGCCAGGAGCCCGGGGGCAGTGGGGAGAACGCCGGGACCCTGGAGAGGGACTCCTGCGGCAGCAGCGCTGCCAGCCCAGTGCACAGCGCAGTGGGGAAGCTGGCCAAAGTGTCCCAGAAGGCCAAGAGCAGAACCGGCAGCTTCTGCACCTCGCAGGAAACGGACTGTGGCATGGACCTCCCTGCTGGCCCCGGCACTGAGCCGGCTGCTCCCAAAGACTGCAAGTTGGCAAAATTGAAATCCTCTCTGTTGGCCAGCACCACGATGGAGCTGTGCAGTACCATGTCACTGCCACTGGCCGAGAAGCTGGCGCTCTCCGCCAAAAAGGTGAGTCTGAGCTTCTGCCCGGAGACTTCAGTAGGCGCCTTGTGCCTTCTGAACTGGGGCTTGTGTTGGGGGCAAGTGTAGAGCTAATGCTGGGTATCTTGCTAAGCCAGAGGCAGCAAGGAGAGCCCCTTAGCCCCAGGGCTGTAGCAGTTGCTCTGCCCTCCCTCTGGGTCGGGGTGCGGGGCCAGGCCCCCACTGTTGTTCACATACCTGAGTGATGCAGGAGAAATGGCTCCTGCCTTCTTGCTCAGGATGGAGGGGTGGCTGTGCCAGTCCCTGCAGCGGGGCGGCCTTGCCAGCCTTCTCGGGGTAGCGTGTGGGAGCAGGTGACGCCGCAGCTGGAGGGCTGTGGAGTTGCCTCCTCCCTGGGCAGCGGCGTGGCACCTGCCCTCTGGGCGCCACTGTGCATCCAGGACTCAGGATGGTGCGCTGGGTTTTCTGTTCTTTAAATTTCCTTCCTTCCTTTTTTCCTTTGTGATTCTAACTGAAAACACTTCTGATTCTTCTTCTACCACCCCCCCCACTTCCCTCCCCCATCCGTGTCTGTTCCCCTCCCCTTTCTCTGGGCTCCCCTTTTTATTTTTTCCTCTTGTCTCAGGGAAACCTCTTTTCTTTAGACCACCAAGTTTTTCTTTATGTCAATAACTGCAGGGCAGCACCCCATGGAAGGCAAGCGGAAGTGACCGCCATGCACAGCCTCGCCCACAATTTGCTGGCCACACCTACCCCATGAACACCACCCACCCCGACTGCACTCCCTGGCCTTTTGGCAAGTCAAGGTAAGCAGTGCCAGTGGCTCCCAGGCTCCTGCACGGCAGCAAGGCCAGTAGCAGCCCTGGGGTACTCTACGGGGCAACTGTCTGGCGTGGCAGCTGGCTCAGGGGGCGATTTTGGCAGCCGGCTCTCCTGTTCTCCTGGGCTGGCAGGGCTTGCTCTGGGTCTCCCTTGTAACCTTCACCATCGGCATGTGCTGCAGCAACACTCATTCTTTCCTAGTCCCCCATGGGACAGCATGTGCCCTGCGCATGGCTGGCACTGGGCAGGTACAGGGTCACTGCGTGCGCTTGCAGCTGCTGCTCTGAGAGCAGGGTCTGATTCAGATTTCATGGCTGAGATGGTAGCAGTTGGGTGCTGTGCTCGTGCACCTCGGGGCGGGGAGGAAGAGAGGGGCTCCCGCTCCTGACCTGGCTTTCAGATCATGTCAACCTCTTTTCCTGTCCTTCAGGCTGTCCTCATCTGCTCTCAAACTGCCAAATCCTGAAAAGCCTGCCTTCAGCTTCATCCTCAACTCAGCCCCTCGGCTCCCAGCCTCCCCCCTGAACAATGGTTCCACTGCCCGCCCTTCGCACCACCTTCCTCCCTGCAGCAGGTCACCCCTGGTTCCTCAAAAAAGCAGCAGCAAAAGCAGCATCATGGAGCAGACGGCAGCCCTCATGCTCCGGCTGTGAAGGGCAAGGATGAAGTCTCCAGCCCCCCCAGGAAGAAGAATAATCTCGCTCAGGAGGGCTCGGTGTCCCTCGCAGGGAAGGAGGCAGCAGGCAAGGGTCCCAGTGGTGGCAGGGAGGTGCCGGGCTGGTGTCCTCAGCCCTCCTGTTTCCGCAGTGGCAGCGTACGCCTGGGACAGCCAGGCTGGAGGCAGGTACAGGTGCTGCCCGGCTGCCCCGAGCCCTGAGCCCAGCTGTGGGGCTGGCCCAGCACCCGGGAACCAGGAGTCGTCCAGCGTGGTGGAGGAGATGCTCAGGAACTCCTTGGTCAAGGCTTATGGCAAACAAGGTAATCCCTGCTTGCCTGGGCGGGCGAACAGCCACACAGCTCCCCTGCCACGCTCTCCCCTGCCTGCCCAGCCCAGGGTGGGGGCCCTGTGCAGGTGGGTGTGGAGGAGCACAGCACGGTGCTCCCTGCTGACCACGCTGCTCCACAGTCTTGACCTGGGAGGGTGAGAGCTCGGCTGTCAGCCAAGGATGTCATTTGGGACGCAGTGTGGGCCCGGAGCAAGACCATCATCAATGAGTGGGATGAGGAGTTTGACAGAGGGAAGGTAGGTGCTGGCCATGTCCCAGGCAGGGGCGGGTGGGAGGAGGCAGGGGACTCTGCGCTCTAACCCCGAGCCTTCCTGCCTCTGCACAGGTAAAGAAGATTAAAAAAATGAAGCGGGAGCAGAGGAGACACTTCAATCCCTTCCAGCAGCTCCAGAGCAAGCGCAACTTC
Source organism: Aptenodytes patagonicus (assembly GCF_965638725.1). Taxonomy (NCBI): domain Eukaryota; kingdom Metazoa; phylum Chordata; class Aves; order Sphenisciformes; family Spheniscidae; genus Aptenodytes; species Aptenodytes patagonicus. Next base: position 94,040 of record NW_027472014.1, read on the forward strand.
TGGTCGGTGATGCATCCTGCCAAGGTGGCCAGCCTGAGCCATCGGCTCTGAGGTGAGCGAGCCCAGGGGGGCAGGGAGGGGGGCAGCTGCCTGGCGGGGTGCTAACGCCGCTCCTTTCCTCCCAGGTTGAGATCTGCGTCCCCCAGCCGGCAAACGGAGCAGTCCCAGGTCAAGGACCAGCAGGGAAGCGCTGTCCTGGGAGCTGCTGGTGGACCCTGCTGCAGAGGGGAGCGGAGGGGACGCCAGTCCCGCGTGCCTCCAGACCCCACAACTCTGGGTGTCACGCCATGCTTGGTGTCACCTGCCTTCCCCTCTGGGGGCTGCGGGCCCCGGGGTCCCTGTGGGCTGGGGCTGCTTCCCTCTGCTCTCCAGCTGAGGAGGAGCCTCTCAAGCTCTGACCTGCTCTGGGGTGAGGGGACACCTGCTCAGGTTTAGGGTTAGGGGTTAGGGTTGGGGGATTAGGGGTTAGGGTTGGGGTTAGGGGTTAGGGTTAGGGGGGTAGGTTTAGGGTTAGGGGTTAGGTTTAGGGGTTTAAGTTTAGGGGGTTAGGGGTTAGGGTTAGAGTTAGGGTTTAGGGTTAGGGTTAGGGTTTAAGTTTAGGGGGTTAGGGGTTAGGGTTAGAGTTAGGGTTTAGGGTTAGGGTTAGGGTTTAAGGTTAGGGGTTAGGGTTAGTGGATTAGGGTTAGGGGTTAGGGTTAAGGTTTAGCGTTAGTGGCTTAGGGTTAGGGCTTCGGGGCAGGGTTAGGGTTTAGGGGTTAGGGTTTAGGGGTTAGGGGTTAGGGGTTAGGGGTTGGGGTTAGGGTTTAGGGGTTAGGGTTAGGGGCTAGGGTTAGGGTTGGGGAGTTTGGGTTTGGGTTTGGGTTTGGGTTTGGGTTAGGGTTAGTGTTCGTGAGCCCAGGGGAGGGCTTGGCAGTGTTGGGATCTGGATTCCTCTTTCTGTGAATAATGCTCTTACTAAATTTAACATGTTAAACAAACAGACGTGCCCCAGTTCCTGATGCTGTCCTTTGCATGGCCTCTCCCAGGCTCAGCTGGAGAGGTAACATTCCCAAACACTTCGGTAGCCCCAACCTCTGGAAGGCCCTGCTCCTGAGCCAGGACGCTCCTGACGCATTCCCAGGCTCCCCTCACCCCTTCCAGACCCCACTCCCGATGTTTCTGCTCCACGGGGGCAACTCCAGCAACATCTGGCTGCTGCCCCATGTGCCCCGGCTCTGCCTGGACTTCCTGCTCGGCATGGCATGCAGCGAAGCACATTGGGGACAGGGAGATTTATAGACAAAATGGAGCACTGAATTTTCAGAGCTGCTGCTCAAGCCAGTGCCTCTGGACTGCAGAATCCCCCGCGCCTGCTCCGGGAGCATCTTGCTGCTTCTCGTCTTCCCCCTGGATGCTCTCTGGACCTGGGAGGCTCCTCAGCCAGCTCCTTCCCTGTGGGTGCGCGGAGCGTGGAGAGAGCCTGGGGCGCCGGGTGCTGCCGGGACCTTCCCCAGCTGCTGCGGATGGAGCGGCCCATGTCCAGGCTGGGCCCTCGGTGGAGACGTGGTGGTGGCTGACACCCTGCAGTGCCGGGTGCACCCGTGGTGGCCGATGAGCCCCAAGGCTCACACTCTGCCCTTGGTAGGGGGAAGCTGGTGAATGCAGTGCGGGGTCCTGGCCCTGTGGGGCCGGGATCCCCGCTCCGTAGCACGGGGAGTGCCTGTCACGTCCATCTGTGCCTCCCCACAGCTCCTCTGCCCTTGCTCGTGCCCCTGCAGCCGCCTCTCCCCTGGAGTGGGGCCGGAGCAGCTGGAGCCCAGGGCTGCGTTTCCAGGCAGCGCAGGGGGAGCTGGATGCGCCTCTGCCTCAGGCATGGGGTGCCGGAGGGGCTGGGGATCATGGAGGGGCTGGGAGTCATGTCACTGGAGCTGGTGACTTGGAACAAGTGACCTGGCCTGCCTGCACTTGGCTCCCTGCCCCAGACGGGCAGTGGTTTGCTCCAGGGCCCGAGGGTTCAGGGCTGCCCCGTCTGTCATTCCTCCACTGGGGCCGTGCCTGGGCAGCGAAGGCTGATGGTGCTCTCTGCCTGCCAGGGGATTTGCTCTGCTGGGGCCACTCAGCTGCAGGAGATGCTCGGCTGCCAGGTGGGGAGGTGGCTGGGCTGGGGGCCGCAGCAGGAGAGCTGGCTTCTGCTCGGTCTCCTCTGGAGCAGCGTGGGGATGCGGGGCGTGAAGGAGGTGATGCTCAGCCCTTCTGGGCATGGCCGTGGCTTTGGCCTTGTGCAGCAGTGCTGGCTCCAGGAGGGGTCGATGGGGCAGTGGAGAGCGGGGCCTCGGTGTGCCGCCTGGTATGGGGGGCACCTTGGATGCGGCCCCTGGCAGCATTGCGCTGATCCCAGTTGTCCCAGTGCTCAGTTCCTCAGGACACAGCGCAGGGAGCACGCAGGCAGGGGAGGCACGGCGGGGACTGCCAGCGGCCAGCAGGGACCAGGCCGAGGAGAGGGTTTGGGGAGAGAGGTGGGAGCAGTCCCTGCTGAGGGCTGCCAGGGGGAGCACGGCTGCCCGGTGGGCCCTGCCGAGCCCTGGAGGTCAGAACCCTTCCCGTGTGGCTGGCGTGGAGGGGCCACGGGCTGAGTGCTGGGACTGCCGCTCATTGGGTCCCATCCCGCTCCCATCAGAGGGCCGGGATGAAGTACGCAGCCACGGCAGCGCGTAACCCACAGCTCCCGCGCAGGCCGGCAGGTGAGCAAGGGGGCAGTTGCCCATAATTGCTATTTTTGGTCTCTCCCCATCGCTCTCTGTCTGGCTCCCTCACCCCATTTTTTTAATTCCTTCCTCTCCTTCTTTAGCCCATCACTATTTTTTTCTTGTGGCTGGAAAGCTGCCTGGCAGAAAAGGACCTGGGGGTGCTGGTCGACAGCCGGCTGAACATGAGCCAGCAGTGTGCCCAGGTGGCCAAGAAGGCCAATGGCATCCTGGCCTGTATCAGAAAGAGTGTGGCCAGCAGGAGTAGGGAAGTGATCGTGCCCCTGTACTCGGCACTGGTGAGGCCGCACCTCGAATACTGTGTTCAGTTTTGGGCCCCTGACTACAAGAAGGACGTTGAGGTGCTGGAGCGTGTCCAGAGAAGGGTAACGAGGCCGGTGAGGGGTCTGGAGAACAAGTCTGATGAGGAGCGGCTGAGGGAACTGGGCTTGTTTAGCCTGGAGAAAAGGAGGCTGAGGAGAGACCTCATCGCTCTCTACAACCACCTGAAAGGAGGTTGTAGCGAGGTGGGTGTTGGTCTCTTCTCCCAAGTAACAAGCCATAGGACAAGAGGAAACGGCCTCAAGTTGTGCCAGGGGAGGTTTACGTGGCATATTGGGAAAAATGTCTTCACCGAAAGGCTTGTCAAGCATTGGAACAGGCTGCCCAGGGAAGTGGTTGAGTCCCCATCCCTGGAGGTATTTAAAAGACGTGTAGATGAGGCGCTTAGGGACATGGTTTAGTGGGCATGGTGGTGTTGGGTCGATGGTTGGACTTGATGATCTTAGAGGTCTTTTCCAACCTCAATGATTCTATGATTCTATGATTCTTTCTCTCTCTGTCTGACTCCCTGTCTGTATTTTCTAATTCCTCCCTGTCTGTCCTATGGCCTGTTGCTATTTTTTTCTTTCCCTACATCTCTCTCTCCTGCTCCCTGTCCTTCTCTTTTTTCTATCACCACGTCCTGCTTCCCAGCCTTCTTTTTCCTCTCTGCCCTGCAGCCTGTCCCCCCTTTCCTGCCTGTATCCCCTGCTCAGATGGCTGGGCCTTCTCCTCTCTTGGCCTCCATCCTGCTCCCCGTCCCCTTTCGCTCTTCCTCTGTCCACACCCTGGAGGCCATCGCTGTTCTGTCCTTCTCCACCTCCTGGCCCTGATCCGCATCCCTCCGTTTCTCAGGCTCGCTAGAGTGTTTCCCGTCCTCCTCTTGCTCTGTGTCCCACTCTCCATCCCTGCCTCTCCCCTTCTCTCTCCCCTCCTTTTCCCTCCCACCCTTTCTGCTCTGTCCCTCTGTCCTGCTCCCTGTCCCATTTCTCCATCACTCCACTCTCCTGGTGCCTTTTTTGTCTCTCTGCCCCCCTGGCCTGCTCCCTCACCCCGCCTGTGTCAGTCTGTCCCTCTATCCTCCTTCTTGCCCTTCTCCTTCTCTCTCTGTTCCTCTGTCCTGCTGCTTATCACTATTTTTCTCCCTGCACCCCGCTGTCCCCCTTCCCCTCCAGCTCTTTCCCGCTCTGTCCCTCTGCCGGCTCCTCACCAGTATTTTTCCTTCCTCCACTCCCTGCCCAGCTCCTCCTCCCCATTCTCTTCATCCCTCTGTCCATCTCCCGTCCTCTGTCCGTCTCCCGTCCCTCTCCGGGCACCCCACCGCCCTGCCCCACCCCTCTCTGCCGCTCTGTCCCTCTCTCCTCCTCCTCCCTGCTCCACCAGGGCTCCAGGGCCTGGGCAGCCCCGGGGAGGCGGCCATGGGGCCTGCGGGGGGCGGGGCCCAGCAGGGGGGACGGTGTCCCCGCAGGGTCAGACAGCAGGAAGGAGCGCCCCGCGGCATGCCGGGAGTTGTAGTCCTGGGGCACGGGGCTGCCAGGTGGCCATGTTGGTCTCGGGAGGCGCAGTCCCTGCTCCAGCCGCGGCCCGGCTGAGGTGAGGGCCGGGGCCACCCGCGGTTGGTGGGGGAAGCTCCAAACCACCCGGTGCGATGGGGTCCCGGTCAGCTGGAGCCAGGCCCAGCTGGGGCAGTGACCCGAGAGCTGGGGAGGGGAAGGAGACACAGACAGACCCCCCCAAGCACAGGCACTGGGCACCCCGACTCCCAGAGCCCCCCCCAGCCGCCCCAGCATTTTTAGTTACTACGATAATAGGAGTAGTGTGTTTTGCTGTTAACTCTCACAGGGCTTTCACTACAACTGCCCTGTTCAGGGGCTGGAAATACTCAGCTGCCTTGGAAAATCGCCAGCCAGGTTGTTATTGTTCAAGCCTTGTTTCCCTTGCTAGAAAACACTTCCTTGTTAAATACGTCCTTGCATCGGCAAGATCCAGGCAGTCGGGATTGTCTCCTGTCGGGAGCAGCCTGAGGAATCCAGGCTGCTGCCGTTCGGTGGCAGAGCTGAACACTTCTCCCCGCAAGTGCTCGGACAGTGGTTTCGCAGGTGCAGTCAGCACGACTGGGAGCTTGCTGTCCGTGCTGTGCCGCTGCTTTGGCAGCCGCCTCGGGGTAGGAGGGGACACATGTTCTGGCTTCCCAGCTGGAGCCTGGCAAGTTCACCGGGTGAGGTATGGACCGCAACGTGTGATGTGAACCCGGTGTCCTTCAGGAGTGTAAAACAGAGTGTAGTATTTTCTGGGGATTTTTTGGGTTTTTTTGTTAGATCTCTGGGATTCATGTGACCCCTAATAGCCAGTTGGTGGGATTTAAGCATACATTTAAAGTTAAGCACGTGCTAGCTGCTGCCCCGAGGTGTAGCTGGGATCCACTTGTGAGCTCCTGTTCCCACCACACTGGAGAAAGCAAAGCTTTTCTTATTTGGTGATGAAAACAAGTCGGGGAGTTGCACTGAAGTGCAGCACCGTTTTTAACCTCAGGTCTACAGGGGCACAGGTCTTACCGCATAACGCATCCTTCCCCAGGCTTTCAAAAAACAGAAAGGATACATCAACCCGACCCCACAAACATATCCTGCGCTTCTTTTATCTTACCTGGAACGTCGGGACATGACCCTGCTGGGCCACCTCTGCCTCTCTGCGTGGAACCAAGGTGGTGTCTGTATGTTCCAGGATAAGGGCTTAGCTTTTTTTTTTTTTTTTTTTTTTAAGTGACTTTCGAGGCATCCTGAGGCTGGCTGTGTTAAGTTGGTTTACTGCACAGTTGGTCGAATGGAGGAAAACAGTAAGCTCCGCTATTGCCTTTGGCGTTTTCTCGTTACTGTGTAGCTCATTTAAGTTATCTTCTCATGACCTGGCAAGCAGAAGCTATCGCTTCGTTTTAGGCCTTGGTCTAATAGCCATGAAAATCAATATTGAACGTCTTTCTGAGATTTGGATCACGCCCCTATATGCATTCTATAAAACTGCTTCTTGGCCACTGTTTACCTTTTTACTTTCCCCCCCCCCCCCCCCCGTTTATCTTGAGTGTTGAAACTCTGAAAGGGGCCGATGAGTTGCCCTCCCTCAGTTTGCTCCCTCCCCTTTGGGGAGTGCAGTTCGCTTCTTGGCTTTGCAGAGGAAAAAATCCATTAATACCCCACCTCACTTGAATTGCTCTTGTGGGAAACCGATTAAAAGCTTATTGCTGCCTCATCTCACAAACGGCATGCATTCTGGTTCTCATCTGATGGGCAGCCTGTCGGCTCGTCGAATTACTCTGCAGAACAATTCAACAACTCAAAGCAGCGATGCTGGTATGAAGAGCTTACGTACTTCATTGCTAGGGATTCTGTGCTTTCCACTCTGCAGGCTGGAAACCTGATTCATGAGTGGGCTGTGGCTTTAACAAGGGAAGGCAAAGCTGCTTCTCTGTGTGTTTCCTTTCCACCTCTTCTCTTATCCCCTCCCCTTCCTTTCCCTCGGTGAGGCTGTTTTTGTGGTGTACCTTTGTCCTGGTTTTGGCAGGGATAGAGTTAATTTCTTTTCTAGTAGCTGGTACAGTGTTTTGGATTTAGGATGAGAAGAAAGTTGATAACGCACCGATGTTTTAGTTGTTGCTAGGTAATGCTTACACTAGCCAAGGACTTTTCAGCTTCCCATGCTCTACCGACTGAGAAGGCTGGAGGTGCACAAGAAGCTGGGAGGGGGCACAGCCAAACTGGCCAAAGGGACATTCCATACCATGTGACGTCATGCTCAGTACATAAACTGGGGAAAGCTGGCCGGGGGGGCCGCTGCTCGGGGACTGTCTGGGCATCGGTCGGCGGGTGGTGAGCAATTGTACTGTGCATCACTTGCTTTGTGTATTATTATTATTATTATCATATTATTATTATCATTTTATTTCAATTATTAAAGTGTTTTAATCTCAACCCACGAGTTTTTCTAACTTGTGCTCTTCCAATTCTCTCCCCCATCCCACCGGGTGGGGGGGAGTGAGCGAGCGGCTGCATGGTGCTTAGTTGCCGACTGAAGTTAAACCATGACAGTCCTTTTTGGCGCCCAACGTGGGGCTCGAAGGGTTTGAGATAATAACAGGTTAACCGGAGTGTATTAAGGAACTTATATCTGTTAGTAGTTGTGGGTCACAATGTTGGTTTCTCTGTTCTCGATATTGATTTGTATAATCTGCATCGCGCTCTTTTTCCTGCTGTACATGTTAAAGATTGGTGTTGGGTTTTGCAGTTTGCTGTGGTCTGCAGTGAATAGTAATGTCTCGCTTGTGAGGTTTGTTTTTAGAACATTGACCTTGACCTTAGTGTGGTATGTAAACTTCGCAATGAAGCCGTTACTGTACCACGGAGACCATATCGTGGAGACAACTAGCAATTGCAGTAACTTTTCTGAGAGTTTTTTTACGGAGGAAATACAGAATGGCAGGGTCACTACCTTCTTCTATAATGTTTCCTCCTTCATTACAGTAATTTTTCAGTATTTTGAACATCCTTGGGCAGTTAAGATACTTCTATTAATACTTCTTGGGAATACTGTTTCGGTTTTGTCTAAAGTTGGTAAGCAATTTAAGAATATCATCCAGAGATCTGCCCCAAGGCTGAAAAATTATGAGTGGCAGGGTGTGTGGGACAAGATGGGCAAGTACCTAGGCCAATGGGCACCCCCAGTGTTTTGGAACTTCACCCCTGAGCAAGTGCAGAATCCTGAAAAGTTAGTAGAATATTTGGACAAAGTATGCTGTCACGCTGGCAACTCCAGAGAGATGCAACTCATTGCAACGTGCTGGGGCCTGGCCCATGCCTACCGAGCCCTGTTCAACACCATTCAGTGCCCTCAAAGGGAAGGGAAGGTCTCTGGCTCTGACAGTAAAACGACACGCACTGCGGCCACTCAGACCCGGGCAACGCGCCCTGCGGCACTCCGACCCCAGCGACAGGTCGTGCAGCCACTCAGACCCCGGCAACAGGCCCTGCAGCCACTCAGACACCGGCAACAGGCCCTGCGGCCACTCAAACCCGGGCAACACGCACTACGGCCACTCCAACCCCAGCGACATGCACTGCAGACACTCAGACCCCGGCGACATGCACTGCGGCCACTCAGACCCCAGCGACATGCACTGCGGCCACTCAGACCCCAGCGACATGCACTGCGGCCACTCCAATCCCGGCGACATGCACTGAGGCCACTCCAACCCCGGCAACAGGCCCTGCGGCCACTCAGACTCCGGTGACATGCACTTGCACTGTGGCCACTCCAACCCCGGCAACAGGCCCTGCGGCCACTCAGACTCCGGTGACATGCACTTGCACTGTGGCCACTCCAACCCCGGCGACAGGCCCTGCGGCCACTCAGACTCCGGTGACATGCACTTGCACTGTGGCCACTCCAACCCCGGCAACAGGCCCTGCGACTACTCGGACTCCGGTGACATGCACTTGCACAGCGGTCACTCCAACCCCGGCGACATGCACTGCGGCCACTCCAACCCCGGCAACAGACTCTGCGGCCACTCAGACTCCGGTGACATGCACTTGCACTGTGGCCACTCCAACCCCGGCAACAGGCCCTGCGGCCACTCAGACTCCGGTGACATGCACTTGCACTGCAGTCACTCCAACGCCGGCAACAGGCCCTGCGGCTACTCGGACTCCGGTGACATGCACTTGCACTGCGGCCACTCCAACCCTGGCAACATGCACTGCGGCCACTCCAACCCCGGCAACAGGCCCTGTGGCTGAACCAAAGAACCAGCCTGTGCCGGTATCAGTCGCCCCTGTACACAAGAAGAAATTTTGGAAGCAGAAGTCGGCTCGTTTAGTAAGGGAGGAAGAAGCTTCTTCTAAAAGGGAACCGGAGGAAGAACTGTACGACTACCCTGGAGAAGGGCCATCACGAGAACGGGAGGAGGAGAGCCGGCCGCTGATCGGAGAGGAGGAAGAGGAAGAACTCATAAACGAGGCAGTGACTACCCGATCTCTATCCCTGAGTGAGCTGCGAGATATACGAAAAGATTTCAGCTGTCGTCCAGGTGAGCATATTGTCACCTGGCTGCTCCAGTGCTGGGATAATGGGGCCAGTAGCCTGGAATTAGAGGGTAGGGAAGCCAAGCAGCTGGGATCCCTTTCTAGGGAAGGGGGCATTGACAAAGCAATTGGAAAAGGGACACGTATCCTCAGCCTTTGGAGGCGACTCTTGTCAAGCGTGAAGGAAAGGTATCCCTTTAAGGAAGATGTCATATGTCGCCCAAGCAAGTGGGCCACCATGGAGAAGGGTATCCAGTTTCTGAGAGAATTAGCTGTGCTGGAGGTGATTTATGATGACCTGAACAATGAACAACTATCCAAAGATCCAGACAAAGTCAAGTGCACACGACCCATGTGGCGGAAGTTTATAAGGAGCTCACCATCGTCATACGCCAATTCATTGGCAGTGATAACCTGGAAAGATGGAGAGGAACAAACAGTGGATGAATTGGCTGGTCAACTCCGGCAATACGAGGAAAGTCTTTCTTCCTCCATCGTCTCGGCTGTGGAGAAACTGTCCGAAAAACTGTCCCGGGAGATCCAGCAACTCAGAGAGGATAGGTCCTACTCCTCACCTGTACGGACCAGTATCTCGGCTATTAGAAGTAAGCGTTCTTTTGCTCAAGAGAGAGAATATAAAGGGTACACACCACGGGGCACCCTATGGTTTTATCTGCGTGACCACGGAGAGGACATGAGGAAGTGGGATGGGAAACCTACCGCAGCCCTAGGGGCACGGGTACGCGAATTGCAAGGGAAAACAATCACAGAAAGAGGTTCTTCCAGGAAAATTGCTGCTCCAGTTTCCAGCGGGCAGTTCCCCAGAGAGAGTAGAAGGGCTGATCTTACTCTTGATCTTAATGAAGAAACTTCTGACTCGTACGTACAAGAAATGAGAAATGAGTACTGTGATGAGGATTAGAGGGGCCCTGCCTCCAGCCAGGGGGAGGAAAGGGACAACCGGGTTTACTGGACTGTGTGGATTCGGTGGCCTGGCACGTCAGACCCACAGAACTGTAACGCTCTGGTAGACACCGGTGCACAGTGTACCCTAATGCCATCAAGCTATATAGGGGCAGAACCCATCTGTATTTCTGGGGTGACGGGGGGATCCCAACAGCTAACTGTATTGGAAGCCGAAGTGAGTTTAACTGGGAACGGGTGGCAGAAGCACCCCATTGAACTGGCCCAGATGCTCCGTGCATCCTTGGCATAGACTACCTCAGGAGAGGGTATTTCAAGGACCCAAAAAGGTACCGGTGGGCTTTTGGTATAGCTGCCTTGGAGATGGAGGAAATTAAACAGCTGTCCACCTTGCCTGGTCTTTCGGAGGACCCCTCTGTTGTGGGGTTGCTGAAGGTCGAAGACCAACAAGTGCCAATTGCTACCACCACAGTGCACCGGCGGCAATATCGCACCAACCGAGACTCCCTGATTCCCATCCATGAGCTGATTCGTCGACTGGAGAGCCAAGGAGTGATCAGCAAGACCCGCTCACCCTTTAACAGTCCCATATGGCCAGTGCGGAAGTCTAATGGAGAGTGGAGACTAACAGTAGACTATCGTGGCCTAAATGAAGTCACGCCACCGCTGAGCGCTGCTGTGCCGCACATGCTAGAAATTCAATACGAACTGGAGTCAAAGGCAGCCAAGTGGTATGCCACAGTTGATATTGCTAATGCGTTTTTCTCAATCCCTTTGGCAGCAGAGTGCAGGCCACAGTTTGCTTTCACTTGGAGGGGCGTCCAGTACACCTGGAACCGACTGCCCCAGGGGTGGAAACACAGCCCTACCATTTGCCATGGACTAATCCAGACTGCACTAGAACAGGGTGGAGCTCCAGAACACCTGCAATACATTGATGACATCATCGTGTGGGGCAACACAGCAGGAGAAGTTTTTGAAAAAGGGAAGGAAATAGTCCAAATCCTGCTGAAGGCCGGTTTTGCCATAAAACAAAGTAAGGTCAAGGGACCTGCACAGGAGATCCAATTTTTAGGAATAAAATGGCAAGATGGACGTCGTCAGATCCCAATGGATGTGATCAACAAAATAACAGCCATGTCTCCACCAACTAGCAAAAAGGAAACACAAGCTTTCTTAGGCGTCGTGGGTTTTTGGAGAATGCACATTCCAAATTACAGTCTGATTGTAAACCCTCTCTATCAAGTGACCCGGAAGAAGAACGATTTCAAATGGGGCCCTGAGCAACGACAAGCTTTTGAACAAATTAAACGGGAGATAGTGCATGCAGTAGCCCTGCGGCCAGTCCGGGCAGGGCAAGAGGTAAAAAATGTGCTCTACACCGCAGCCGGGGAGAATGGCCCTACCTGGAGCCTCTGGCAGAAAGCACCAGGGGAGACTCGAGGTCGACCCCTAGGGTTTTGGAGTCGGGGATACAGAGGATCCGAGGCCCGCTATACTCCAACTGAAAAAGAGATATTAGCAGCATATGAAGGGGTTCGAGCTGCTTCAGAAGTGATCGGCACTGAAGCACAGCTCCTCCTGGCACCCCGACTGCCGGTGCTAGGCTGGATGTTCAGAGGGAGGGTCCCCTGTACACATCATGCAACTGATGCTACATGGAGTAAGTGGGTCGCACTAATCACACAACGGGCTCGAATAGGAAACCCCAGTCGCCCAGGAATCCTGGAAGTGATCATGGATGGGCCAGAGGGCAAAGATTTTGGAATATTGCCAGAGGAGGAGGTAACGCGTGCTGAAGAGGCCCCAATGTATAATGAACTACCAGAAAATGAGAAGCAATATGCCCTGTTCACTGACAGGTCCTGTCGTCTTGTGGGAAAACATCGGAGGTGGAAAGCTGCTGTATGGAGTCCTATGTGAGAAGTTGTAGAAACGGCTGAAGGAGAAGGTGAATCAAGCCAATTTGCAGAAGTAAAGGCCATCCAGCTGGCTTTAGACATTGCTGACCGAGAAAAGTGGCCAGTGCTCTATCTCTCTACTGACTCATGGATGGTGGCAAATGCCCTGTGGGGGTGGTTGCAGCAATGGAAGCAGAGCAACTGGCAGCACAGAGGCAAACCCATCTGGGCTGCCGCATTGTGGCAAGATATTGCTGCCCGGGTGGAGAACCTGGTTGTAAAAGTCCGTCACGTAGATGCTCACGTACCCAAGAGTCGGGCCACTGAAGAACATCAAAATAACCAGCAGGTGGATCAAGCTGCTAAGATTGAAGTGGCTCAGGTGGATCTGGACTGGCAACATAAGGGTGAATTATTTCTAGCTCGGTGGGCCCATGACACCTTAGGCCACCAAGGAAGAGATGCAACATATAGATGGGCTCGTGATCGAGGGGTGGACTTGACCATGGACACTATAGCCCAGGTTATCCATGAATGCGAAACATGCGCTGCAATCAAACAAGCCAAGCGGTTAAAGCCTCTTTGGTATGGAGGACGATGGCTGAAATATAAATATGGGGAGGCCTGGCAGATCGATTAGATCACACTCCCACAAACCCGCCGAGGCAAGCGCCACGTGCTTACAATGGTGGAGGCAACCACCGGATGGCTGGAAACATATCCCGTGCCCCATGCCACCGCCCGGAACACTATCCTGGGCCTTGAAAAGCAAGTCCTATGGCGACATGGCACCCCAGAAAGAATTGAGTCAGACAATGGGACTCATTTCCGAAACAACCTCATAGACACCTGGGCCAAAGAGCACGGCATTGAGTGGGTGTATCACATCCCCTGTCCTGCACCAGCCTCTGGGAAAATTGAACGATACAATGGACTGTTAAAGACTACGCTGAGAGCAATGGGTGGCGGGACGTTCAAACATTGGGATACGCATTTAGCAAAGGCCACCTGGTTAGTCAACACTAGGGGATCTGCCAATCGAGCAGGCCCTGCCCAGTCAGAACTTTTACGTACTGTAGATGGGAATAAAGTCCCTGTAGTGCACATTAAAAATATGCTGGGGAAGACAGTCTGGGTTATTCCTGCCTCAGGCAGAGGCAGACCCATCCATGGGATTGCTTTTGCTCAAGGACCTGGGTGCACTTGGTGGATAATGCGGAAGGATGGGGAAGTCCGATGTGTACCTCAAGGGGATTTGATTTTGGGTGAGAATAGCCAATGATCTGAATTATGTGATGTTAAGTACTAATTATAGTTATAATAGTTATACTAATAATACACAGATATACTAATAATACTAATAATATTATATGCCATACTAATGTTATTACAATAAGAATCACCCAGACTAATGAAGAATAACTTCAGTGAAACCAAGCAAAGCACAGTGATGATGGTACCAGAACTGACTTCAACATGGAACAATCCAACACCACATACCATCTCCATTTTTCCTGCCCTGAAAGATTATTATGACAGATGGAGCCCGAAGTCATGGACTAAATGAACTCACCGAACATTTTAGAGGGATGGCCCACAGACGAAGGGAATGATATCTGTGTATGTGTGTATATATATATATAAAAGGGGGTGGTGATTAATGAAAATGTACTGGAAAATGTGAGACTTGAGCATGACGCAGATGGTATAGAATAAGGGGTGGATATTGTCCTGGTTTCGGCAGGGATAGAGTTAATTTCTTTTCTAGTAGCTGGTACAGTGTTTTGGATTTAGGATGAGAAGAAAGTTGATAACGCACCGATGTTTTAGTTGTTGCTAGGTAATGCTTACACTAGCCAAGGACTTTTCAGCTTCCCATGTTCTACCGACTGAGAAGGCTGGAGGTGCACAAGAAGCTGGGAGGGGGCACAGCCAAACTGGCCAAAGGGACATTCCATACCATGTGACGTCATGCTCAGTACATAAACAGGGGAAATCTGGCCGGGGGGGCTGCTGCTCGGGGACTGGCTGGGCATCGGTCAGCGGGTGGTGAGCAATTGTACTGTGCATCACTTGCTTTGTGTATTATTATTATTATTATCATATTATTATTATTATCATTTTATTTCAATTATTAAACTGTTTTTATCTCAACCCACGAGTTTTTCTAACTTGTGCTCTTCCAATTCTCTCCCCCATCCCACCGGGTGGGGGGGAGTGAGCGAGCGGCTGCGTGGTGCTTAGTTGCCGATTGAAATTAAACCACGACAGGGGCCCAAAACTGAACACAGTATTCGAGGTGCGGCCTCACCAGTGCCGAGTACAGGGGCACGATCACTTCCCTACTCCTGCTGGCCACACTATTTCTGATACAGGCCAGGATGCCATTGGCCTTCTTGGCCGCCTGGGCACACTGCCGGCTCATGTTCAGCCGGCTGTCGACCAACACCCCCAGGTCCTTTTCCGACAGGCAGCTTTCCAGCCACTCCTCCCCAAGCCTGTAGCGCTGCATGGGGTTGTTGTGGCCGAAGTGCAGGACCCGGCACTTGGCCTTGTTGAACCTCATACAGTTGACCTGGGCCCATCGATCCAGCCTGTCCAGGTCCCTCTGCAGAGCCTTCCTACCGTCGAGCAGATCAGCACTCCCGCCCAACTTGGTGTCGTCTGCAAACTGACTGAGGGTGCACTCGATCCCCTCATCCAGATCATCGATAAAGATATTGAAAAGACCGGCCCCAAAACTGAGCCCTGGGGAACACCACTCGTGACCGGCCGCCAACTGGATGTAACTCCATTCACCACAACTCTCTGGGCCCGGCCGTCCAGCCAGTTTTTGACCCAGCGCAGAGTACACCTGTCTAAGCTGTGAGCTTAGACCTCCTGGCCTGGGCAACCTCATCAGCTCTAGTGGGAATCTCCCTCCTGCTCTGGAATTAGCCTCATCTCTGCTCCTAGTCCTTGCAGGTTGAATTCACTTTGCTTGACTGTCACTGTGAAGAGCTGGCAGTGGAGATGATGAAGGTGGAAGAAAAAATCCTCAGAGCAATTCCTGAAACATGTTTCAGGCAGAAAGCCAAACCTGCTCTTTCCGGTGACCTGTGGGCACTTGTTATCGGTTTGTCGGGGTGCCTGTTGCCCTGCACGTCCCCCTGAGCCAAATGCTGTTTCTGCAAAGTCACTCTGTGTCTCTCTCTGTCCCCTTTTGGTCAGGGCTGGATGTGGGTGCAGTGGGGGTTCAGCGTCCTGACCGAGCAGACATGCACTTTGATAGGACATAACTTGTCACAGAAGGTTCAGACATTTATTTTATTGTATTTTTTTATATTTACAGTGCTTCCCCTTTTTATTCCTGCAAGCTGTTAAAACATGTTCAAACTGTCTCATTTTCCATTTGAACGTCACATCTCTTCACAGTGCTGATATTATGCGTAACACCGGATCGGGTTGTACTCTCACATAGATCGTTAGTTAGTAGGTAGCCTAGATTAAAACCCCACTCTTCTGGCCACTGTCTCACACACACTGGGCTAGGCTGGGATTGGAGAGCCTGGGAGGCTCTCTGGGGTCCCAGCTTTCCCGCAGTGCTGACTGTTGTGGCTGTTGCCTGTTCTTCCCTGCAATGCTGACTGCACCCACCTGGTGGGGCTGTCCTTGGGAAGGGCGCCGGAGCTGAGACGGCCCCTGGGAGAAGCCGGTGGGGGGAGCAGCTCTTCTCCAGACATTTGCCAGAAACTCTCCAGAGCATCCCTTTTCCAGCCCGTGGGATGCTCTGTGTGACAAGGGAAGGTGCCCGTTGGTCCACTGTACGAGGCCCTGCGGGGCTCCCATCAGGGTCCTTTGACCTACCCATCCTCCAGCCGCCACTCCAGGGGCTGGGGGTCTCACCTACGTCCCCTGACATATCCCTTAGCTCCAGGCAAGGTCTCATGCCTCAGCGTGGGCTTGCAGGGCATGTTTCCTTCCCGCTGGCAAGGCCTGAATTCCAATTAAATGTCCCTGGGCAATCCGGAGCTAAGCAAGCCTTTTTCTATGGCTCACATTGCTTTGCAGTCCATGTGTGTGATTCACCTCCTGCATGGGAGATGAGGACACGAGCTGACCTAGTTTGGAAACTGGGCCCTCTCTCTCCAGGCAACTCCAGCCCCCTGCTTTTTCCTTTGGCTTCTCCAGCCTGATGATCTCCACTGGCATCTTCCGCCTGTCCTATGGTCTCTAGTGTCTCCATCACAGCTATTACTACAGTGACACAGCACCAAAATACCCCAACAATAAAACCACCAACATTCAGAGCACTGGCAAAGAAGAAGAAGGACAGGGGAAAAGACATGTTCTCTTCTGAAAGAAATCCCCTTTTTCCCTCCTCTAACTACCAGTGGATGAATGAAAAAGGACAAAAAATTCCAAGTCAGTCACAACGCTTGGTTTCAACTCTGAGCTTGTAATTTTGTGGCTGTTCTGGAATGTCTTACAGTGAAAGAAGAGTTTAAAATTAAAACTGGCTTCCAGCTCCCCTAGAAGTGATTTTTTGTCTATTTTGACACCATCAAACCTGGCATCATAGAATCATAGAATCGTTCAGGTTGGAAAAGACCTTTAAGATCATCGAGTCCAACTAGCATTACCAAGTCCACCGCTAAACCATGTCCCTAAGTGCCACGTCTACACGTCTTTTCAATACCTCCAGGGATGGGGACTCCACCACTTCCCTGGGCAGCCTGTTCCAAAGCTTGACAAGCCTTTTGGTGGAGAAATTTTTCCTAACATCCAATCTAAACCTCCCCTGGCGCAACTTGAGGCCGTTTCCTCTTGTCCTATTGCTTGTTACTTGGGAGAAGAGACCGACATCCCCCTCGCTACAACCTCCTTGCAGGTGGTTGTAGAGAGCGATAAGGTCTCCCCTGAGCCTCCTTTTCTGCCGGCTAAACAAGCCCAGTTGCCTCAGCCGCTCCTCAGAAGACTTGTGCTCTAGAGCCTTCACCAGCTTCATTGCCCTTCTTTGGACGCGCTCCAGCACTTCAAAGTCTTTCTTGTAGTGAGGGGCCCAAAACTGAACACAGTATTCGAGGTGCGGCCTCACCAGTGCCGAGTACAGGGGCACGATCACTTCCCTACTCCTGCTGGCCACACTCTTTCTGATACAAGCCAGGATGCTATCAGCCGCCTTGGCCACCTGGGCACAGTGCCAGCTCATGTTCAGCCGGCTGTCGACCAACACCCCCAGGTCCTTTTCCAACAGGCAGCTTTCCAGCCACTCCTCCCCAAGCCTACGGTGTCGCATGCGGTTGTTATGACCCAAGTGCAGGACCCGGCACTGAGCCTTGTTGAATCTCATGCAATTGGCAAGGAGAAAAAAACAGGATGATGAGGAGAAAGAAAATGAGGAATATGAGGTAGGAGAAGATGAAGAGGAGGAGGAGGAGGAGGAGGAGAAGGAGAAGGAAGGAAGGAAAAGGAAGAGGAGGAAGTAGAAGAGAAGAAGGTGGAAAAAGGAACACAAGGAACAAGAGGGTGAGGATAAAGAACAGGAGGATAAACAGAATAATAGGAATAGGAGGAAGAAAAACAGAAGGAAATATGAGGAGGATAGTGTGCCCATGTGAACCTCATGAGGTATAACAAGGCCAAGTGTAAGGTCCTGCACCTGGGTCAGGGCAACCCCCGGTATCAATACAGGCTGGGGGATGAAGGGATTGAGAGCAGCCCTGCCAAGAAGGACTTGGGGGTACTGGTGGATGAAAAGCTGGACATGAGCCAGCAATGTGCGCTCGCAGCCCAGAAAGCCAACCGTATCCTGGGCTGCATCAAAAGAAGCGTGGCCAGCAGGTCAAGGGACGAGATTCTGCCCCTCTACTCTGCTCTGGTGAGACCCCACCTGGAGTACTGCGTCCACCTCTGGGGCCCTCAGCATAAGAAAGACACAGACCTGTTGGAACGGGTCCAGAAGAGGGCCACGAAAATCATCAGGGGGATGGAACACCTCTCCTGTGAAGAAAGGCTGAGAGAGTTGGGGTTGTTCAGCCTAGAGAAGAGAAGGCTTCGGGGAGACCTTCTTGCAGCCTATCAGTACTTGAAGGGGGCTTATAAAAAAGATGGCGGCAAACTTTTTAGCAGGGCCTGTTGCGACAGGACAAGGGAGAATGGCTTTAAACTAAAGGGGGGTAGATTTAGGCTAGATAGAAGGAAGAAATTTTTTACGCTGAGGGTTGTGAAACACTGGAAGAGGCTGCCCAGAGAGGTGGTGGATGCCCCATCCCTGGAAACATTCCAGGTCAGGTTGGACGGGGCTCTGAGCAACCTGATCATGTTGAAGATGTCCCTGCCCATGGCAGCGGGGTTGGACTAGATGACCTTTAGAGGTCCCTTCCAACCCAAACTATTCTATGATTCTATGAGTTGGAGGAGGAGGGGTAGAAGGAGAAGGACTGTGAAGAACAAGAAGAACAGGAGGAGGATGAACATGCAGAGGATAAACCTGCAGAGGCGTATGAGGAGGAGGAGGAGAAGGAGAACGAGGAAGAGGTGGAGGAAGAACTGGATGAAGACAAAACGGAGAAAGAAAAAGAACAGGAGGAGGAGGAAGAACTGTAGGAAGAACAGGATGAAGAACATGAGAAAGAACAAGAAGAGCAGGAAGAGGAGGAGTACGAGGAGGAACATAAAAAGGAAAAGAAGGAAGGACAAGAGGAGGAGGAGGAGGAAGAACAGGAGTTAGAGGAGGAAGAAATGGAGGAAGAGAATGAACAGGAGGAGAAACAGGAGGAGGAAGAAGAGCAGGAGGAGGAGCAAAGGGAAGAGAAACAGGAGAAGATGGGGAAGAGGAGGAAGAACAGGAAGAGAAGGAAAAGGAGGAAGAACAGGAAGAACGGTGGAGGAATAGAGGGAGGAAGAACATGAGGAAGAGAGAAAAAGATGAAGTGGAAGAAGAGGAGGAAGAACAGGATAAGGAGGAGGAGGAGAATTAAAAAAAAGCGTGAGGAGGAAGAAAAAAAGGAGGCGAAAGAAAGGAGGAGGAGAAACGAGAACAGAAGGAGGGAAAGGAAGAAGAGGAGGAGGAAGAAAAGGAGGCAGAAGAACAGGAGGCAGAGGAAGAAGAGCAGAGGAGGAGGAGAAGAAGGAAGAGAAGGAGGATTAGGGGGAAAAGGAGGAGTAAGAAGAGCAGGAGGAGGAGGAAAAGGAGGAGGAAGAAGAGGGAAGAGGAGGAGGAGGAGAAGGAGGAGAAGCAGGAGGAGGAAACACCTCCCAATTCACTCCAGAGTGTCAGCACATCAAAATTCTTGGATGGAGCACCTGCTACATCCATTTGTCCATGGGGATTCACTAAATCCAAGCCTACCGGTGAAGCCATTACTCACAGGAGGCCAAGCACACCCAGAGCCACACCTGTGCAAGGAGAAGACTTCAAGCACATCCGGGGCTGATGGTGACAGTTCCCACCAGCTGTCCAGCTCAGGCAGATGCAGGTAAGATGCCACAGAGGCGGCACCGACTGACACTTCTCTTGCAGGAACAGGATTTACCAGCAGAAGGGAGGCAGGACGAGAGGGCCCATGAGGTTGAAAAGTGCATCAGATAGCTGGTGCAGTAACGATGACAACAGAGGGAG
Source organism: Aptenodytes patagonicus (assembly GCF_965638725.1). Taxonomy (NCBI): domain Eukaryota; kingdom Metazoa; phylum Chordata; class Aves; order Sphenisciformes; family Spheniscidae; genus Aptenodytes; species Aptenodytes patagonicus. Next base: position 113,586 of record NW_027472014.1, read on the forward strand.
AAGGAGATGCAGGTGGTATAGCTGAGACAATGCTTCCCAGGTAACATCTGCCACACAAACACAGAGGCAGGCAGAGGCATTGGGAGGTCGTGGAGAGGGTGAGAAAGGTGCCTGGGAGAGAGGAGAGCACGGGGAGATGGGAGACAGAGATGGAGATGGAGGGGACAAAGCCGGGGTGTTGGAAGTGAGGATGCTTCTCCTGTGCAGGTGCTTGTGAGGTCACTGGTGGCTGAGTAGGTGTTAGGCCAAGAACAGGAACCTGGCTTGTGCAGGTGCTTGTGATCTCACATGATCCCAAGTAGGAGATAGGGCAGGAGGAGGCCCCTGGCTTGTTCAGCTGCTTGTGATGTCACCTGCAGCTGAGTAGCTGTTAGGGCAGGAGCATGCAGCTGGCCTGTGCAGGTGTTTGTGATGTCACATGTGCCTGAGTAGGTTATAGGGCTGGAGTAGGAACCATCTATGTTCAGCTGCCTATTGCGTTGCAAGTGCCTGAGTAGTTGATATGGCAGGAGAAAGCTCCTGGCTTGTGCAGGTGCATCTGATGTCATCGGTGGCTGAGTAGGTGGTAGGGCAGGAGCAGGCCCCTGCTTGTACAGCTGCTTCTGATGTCACTGGTATCTAAGTAGCTTTTTGGGTATGAATGAACACCTGGCTTGTGCAGGTGCTTGTGAAGTCAATGGTGGCTCTGCAGCTATTAGGGCAGGAGCATGCAGCTGGCTTGTAAAGGTGCTTTTGAGGTCACAAGTGCCTGAGAAGGTTTTAGCAGAGGAGCAGGCCCTTTGCTTGTGCAGCTGCTAGTGATGTCATAGGTGGATGAGCAGGCAGGATTGAGCAGGAGCATGCACCTGGCTTGCGTAGGTGCTTGTGATGTCACATGTGCCTGGGTAGGTGATAGGTTAGGAACTGGCCCCTGGCTTGTCCTGGTGCTTGTGATGTCACTGGTGGCTCTGTAGCTGTTAGGGCACAAGCATGCAGGTGGCCTGTGCAGGTGTTTCTGACGTCACATGTACATGAGTACACGAGTACACATGTCTGCACCTGGGACGGGGTAATCCTGGTTATACGTACAAACTGCGGGAGGAGAGGCTGGGGAGCAGCCCCGCGGAAAGAGTTCTGGGGGTTTGGGTTGATGGCCAGTTGAACATGAGTCAACAGTGTGCCCTGGCAGCCCAGAGGGCCAACTGTGTCCTGGGGTGCATCAAGCACAGCATAGCGAGCTGGTCGAGGGAGGTGATTGTTCCGCTCTACACTGCACTGGTGCGGCCCCACCTCGAGTACTGTGTGCAGTTTTGGATGCCTCAATAGAATAAGGACACCAGACTATTAGAGTGTGTCCAGAGGAGGGCGACCAAGATGGTGAAGAGTCCCGAGGGCAAGACTTACAAGGAGCGGCTGAGGTCACTTGGTTTGTTCAGCTTGGAGAAGAGAAGGCTGAGGGTGACCTCATCACAGTCTACAACTTCCTCAAGGGGGGCAGCGGAGGGGGAGGTGCTGATCTCCTCTCTCTGGTGACCAGCGATAGGACACGAGGAAATGGAATGAAGCTGCATCAGGGGAAGTTCAGAATGGACGTTAGGAAAAGGTGCCTCACTGAGAGGCTGGTCGGCCGCTGGAACAGGCTCCCCAGGGAAGTGGTCACAGCACCAAGCCTGTCAGAGTTCAAGGAGTGTCTGGAGGACGCTCTTAGTCAGCTGGTTTAGTGTTAGGTAGTCTTGTGAGGAGCAGGGAGTTGGACTTGATGATCCTTACGGGTCCCTTCCAACTCGAGATAGTCTTTGATTCTTTGAATCTGGAGGACTGAGAAGCACTTCTGGGAGGATTGCTGGCTCATAGAGCACGACTGTCAGAGGCCTGACTGAATTATTTAATTAGGCCGTGCGAATAATATAATATTACCTATTTAAGTAATCATATAAAATACAACAAATGCATTAATTGCACCCAAGGAGAATTTCATTTAATACTGCCTCAGGAAAAATGAAAAGGAGACAAAGGGCGAAAAACAAAGCGACTGACAGAAGAGGAAGGTTTAATTACATCTCAGGTTATCAATTTGAAGCCTCGTTAGGAGCACTTTAATTACGGTAATTACGATAAGATGTAATTATAATAAACTGCTCCCAATTTGTATTCTATTTCCACTACATAATTTGAAGTTTTTATTGTGATAATACTGTTTGGGGCATCGTTAATGCATAAATGAAGCATTGCTGTTATTAAATAAATAACAGGCACTAATGATGACCAATTAGTGATCTAAAATATGGTTTTAAGATTTAACTTAACTTTTTATTAATCAAATCTAATTTGCACTATTTTTACTTTTATTATAGCTCTAATTGGTACTTAATAATAATTAATTATATTCATAGTAGTAAATATATAGTCTTCCATGACCGCCAGTGAATTGTTTTTAATCTCTGCCTTTAAATGTAGCCATTATAGAGTGACTCATTTTTATTTCTCTTTACGTAAAAATCTAAAGCTTCAATTTCTGTTTTTCAATTACTATTTAGTAATTTTTTTAATTACTATTTCGAAGCCGGAGTCATCATTGCCTCTGAACCTACTCAAAGGTATGTTATAATTTAAGCATTAAAGACTCCCGATTCCTTTTCCAATTCTACTTCCGTTTTATATGCTAGAAGTCCATTATTTTGTTTCCAATTGGGAGTCACTAATGCCAGCAATTTATTTAATAATGTCTATGTTCAAATTTAGCTATTAATGACTCCCAATTCATTTTCTATCTTTGTCACTTAAAGTGGGTTTCTGAATTTATTTTTCTTTGATATTACAATACAAATTGGGAATAATTACTGCCTGGTTCGTTAAGTAATCGCTCCAATTAAATTTTGTCGTTCCTCATAAATAATATTTCTTTTAGTTATTTACACTCTAACATTTTAATCATTACTTTACTAAGTGGCATTAACTAGTGCCCATGATGTTTTATTTTAAATTTTTAATTAGTTTTTTACTTTTTTATTTGTTAATATTAAGTAGAGTTGTTTCCCTACAGATATTTCTCCCGATTAGTACTCTGTATTCTGCTATTTGTAATTTTATAGTACAAATTGGGAGTAATTACCATCTGTAAAGTTTTAATAGTAGCTAGAGTAGATGAGACACATTATTTACTCCCAAAGACTATGCCAGTAGCTGTTTTTCAAGTTTTTATTCTAAATAGTTTCAGGTAAATAATAGGCAGTAAAAATTAAAATAACAGAAACCCAGGAATTTGAATTCCCAGGCAAAACAACCGGAGCACCTGGGTGTGACCAGAGGCAGGACGAGCGCTACGGTCCCGCTCGGCCACTCGACGAGTTTGAGCTTCATCTCCAAAGTTTGAAGCTCCGAGCGCCCGCTCTCCTACAGCTCCGCCACCCCTTTTTTCCAGGAAACCCCAATTCCCAGGGGAACAAACATACGTCTGACAGATACACCGCGATGTCAAATTGTGAGTTGCATGGCTGTGCCATCAACAAGGGCACCTTCCTGTCGCTGCTACGCCCACAGGAGCATCCGACCAGTGCAGCACTGTCTGTAACCACTAGCCAGGATACTACAAAATCACCCCTAGCAACGCAATACAAATTACTAACAGCAATCAATAATACAGTGTCAATCAAAGGCAGTGGCAGCAATCAATAACAACAGTCATCAATCATACAGAAACAGTGGATAACAGCAACAACCTTGTAGGTCTGTACCACTGCAGGTTACTATAAACTGATCATTAGTGAAGCCATTTAGCAACAATTTAGCAGCAGAGAAAAGAGATTACTTACATGGAGAGAGAGAGAGAGATAACTGACGTCAAGCAAATCAGATTTCAGAAGGGGCCCAACCATCCCAGAGGTTGGGGAGGACAAACAGCGTCACCCCCTGTGCTGTTAACACACCCTCGGTGGTGTGAATGGGGGCCAGGACATACCATATAAGGCAATGCTTGTCCAATGAGTCATGCCCATGAGTCATCCCTCTCATTATCTCTGCTAGGATAGATAGATAGAAATAGGTCTCCTTAAGTAATATTAAAAAAATAATAATAAAAATAAAGTTTCAAGAGTAAAGAACAAGATGGATCCGGAGCAGACCTGGCATCCTGAAAGCCAGGGAGAGAGAGGAACGTGTTTGCAACCACAGGCGTCCTTCTGCATGACTGCAGCCAACTGATGTCATGCTCAGGTTTCTCTGTAGATCTTGGCAAGGATGTTCAGAAGAAAAAGAAACAGAACAAGAACCAGAGAACAAACAGAGTGTGACCTGTGAGCTGAACAGCCAGCTTGATGTAAAACCAGGGAATACTGACAGCGATCCGATGAGAGGAGCCAGTGTCGACACCTTTTTGCTTCCTGGTGCTGAGAGAGATTGAGGAAAGGATGTAACTGTAAACTGCTGAAAACTGTAGAAATGTGAAGAGAGCATCTGTGGAGAACTTGTCCGCCTGGCCGGCATACTGTCATCGCAGTTATCATTAATGATTGGCATGAGATGATGAAACACTTGGGAAATTTCATTAGCGCCACAAGAACTGAGGTGAGATAGAAACACTCAGGACACTGGCTTCACATTTTTTTCATGCCCAGCTCTGAGCTTAAAGCTGAAAGTGATATTTCCTACTGTGCTGCAGCAGAGAAGTTTCCATATTGCTAAACACCAACCACATCTCCAACCCCTGCCTGGAGACAACATTGCCAACTGGCCAAAAACCTCAAATTATAAAACTCCTGCAGAAATGGGCTTCTCCCTGTTCACGGAAGCTGACAAGGGGAGCAGGCGGTCAGGCAGGAAAGGCGGCCCAGAAGGTGTCCACGGAGGGCTGGAGATGGTGGTCAGCCACCACCAGCGCAACAATGAGGGAGTTCTCCATCATGGCCACAAACCAGACTGAGAAAACAAAACCATAAGAGGGGAATCTCCATTTCTGGGAGGTTCCCAAATCCTAAAAAGGGTAAACTCAGGGGAAGTTGTTTCATTTTATTTTTCCTCTTTCCTGCACGAGCTCTTCCTGGTGAGAAGATGAGAAGAAGAGATGAAGTGATAAAATCATGGTTTCTGTGAAGCTTGAGTAAATCCCAGACTTTTAACGTCGGGGCTCCGGGATACACTGCAGAGCAACAGGGAGATCCCGAGGGGACGTGAGGGTGAATGGTTGCCTTGGGGTGCCCCGAGAGGGCCCAGCTCCCCAGGGGCCATCCTGCCCCTCCCCGCCTGGGCGGCGGGTCACAGTGGGTCCCTTTGTGACCCCCTGCTATTTGACCCCCCAGCACTGCATATAGCCAGCACGGCCCCACCCTGCAGTGTCCAGCAGGACAGTGACAGGACAGGGCAGGAGCGCGGAGCTGGCGAGGAGACCCCCCAAGCACACCCTGCATCTTTTCCCGGCAGACCCAAGGCGTTTCCCCAAGGCTTCCCCCTTCCCCATCCCTACCGCCCCCTTACATCCCTCAGGATGGCAGAGAGGAGACCCCTTAGCCACCCCAGGGTGACCTGGGAGGAGGTGGGGGCTCCCCAGGAGAGCAGGTCTCCACCAGAGCCCGATGAGGTGTGTGTGGTCCAGCCAGTGCAGGCAGGTGAGCGAGGGGCTCCAGCATCGCATCCTCCAGCCCTGAGACCCCCCCAGGGAGACTGCGCCTGGGGAGTGGGCATGGGGACGAAGGGCAGAGCTCCTTCCTCTGCCCGCTCCTGCCTGCAGCTCCGCTCTACAGCCCTCCCTGCTCTCCTCCGTTGCTAGATGCCAGCTGGCTAGCTGTGTATGAAGAGGAACAGGAAACAGTGGACTTCATCCAGGCTTTTTTCGAGAGCTCAGAAAAGGTAACCGTGGCTATTTCTATTGCTGCTGTGCCAGTGTCTCCTGATGGGACCCACTGGCTATGCTGCCTGCTGCTAGGGGCGCTGCTGGCTGGGCAGAGCTGCTCTCCCGCATGGCTTTGCACCCCCAGTACTCTGGTCCCGCTGGCCATGTCTCGCCCTCTCACACTCCCCCTTTGTCTCTCTGTCCCCTGGCTGCCAGGAAGAGACCGAGAAGATGCGGTTCCTCGAGTGCATCTGCACCCTCTGCAGAGCTGCCAGGCACAAGGGCTTGTTGCAGGGCCTGGATGTCTTCTGCCACAGATTTGAGCTGGCCGAGAGCATCAAGGTGAGGGGACACCCGGAGGGTCTGGGGAAGGGGGCAGGGTCCCCGGTCACTGGCACATGGCAAGGACAGCATTTGGACAGGAGCAAACATACGTGGACACCCCAAGGGGACTCAAGTGCTGCTGAGAAGGCCTGCCAGCAAAGACCCCAGCACCCAGGGCGGCAGGGACCACATTGGGGTCTGCTGGCACTGGGTGCTGGTGGCTGCCAGGTCCTTTATCCCGATTGTGCTCTGCAGGCACTGCTGGAAGAGGAGCCCAGGGACCACCTGCACACGGCAGTGCGGCAGCTTGCCATGGATGCCATCGCTGCCTTGAGGTACCTGCCCATCCCTCCTGGGCACCCCTGCCCCAGAGGACCATGTCCACCTGTCCGAGGCCTCGAGGCACGCTCCCAGCACCAGTGTCCGACAGACCCCTCTCTCTCTTTTTGCAGCTCAGTGGAGACAGTGCTGGAGGGCCAAAAGAAAAGCCTCATACATGCCTGCTTCACCAGTGTCTTCTTGCTTCCTCCAGAAGAGGACATGCAGGGCCTGGATGCTTCTCTCTACTTCCAGGTAAGTGCTGGGTGAGCCCCCAGTCCCTCTGGGCTGCTCCCTGGCTGCCCCGTGCCAGGAGATGACTGGAGATCCAAGGCAGGTCAGGGTCTTGGTTTTGCTTTCCCACCTTCATCCCTTCGTCCCCTTCCCATGGGCCTGGCCACGTCCAGGCTTGTCTGCCCCGAGGCCTTCCCCAGGCACCGCGAGGCAGCACAGGTGTCCTCCTTGGTGCTGGGAGTCCAGATCCATCTCCTGGGGATGAGAGGGCCTGCCGAAAGATGCCACCACCCTTCGTCCTCCTTGCAGACCCTGGATGCCATGGACAGCATGCTACGCGTGTTGGTGTTCAGCTCTCCTGCCTCTGGCCTCAGCGAGGAGCTGCAGACTATCTTGAAGGTCTGGCATTTGCAAAGAGCAGGGTTGGCAGGGGCTGTTCATCGCCCTGGAGGTGATGCGGGTGTCCATCACACCTGCAGTGCCACGCAGGGTGCCCACCTCCCTTGGGGGAGCTGGGGGCTGCCCACTGTGCTCTTCTGGAGCCCGGTGTCCCCTGGCTGCAGTCAAAGTCCCTTTCCCCTCCGCAGACTTTCCCAAGTAATAGGAGGAATTTGGCCCCTCTCCTTTGGTACCACAGCGGTGGCAGCTGGTGCTGCTGTCCCCCCACTTCCCAGTCTCCCCTGCTTTCCTCCCCAGACCCAAATGGGGCAGAGACCCACTGGGACCTGCCCGTCCCGCACGGGGAGCCCAGCTCTGAAGCTCTCTTCTCCTGGCTTCCCAGGGGGCCATACTCCTGAGCCTGGACTGTGTGAGTCTAGCCGGGAGTTCAGCAGTGCTGCTTCTGCTGGAGTGGGTGTCAGCTCACAGGGCAGATCGGCAGCTTCTCTCCTCTCCTCTCCTCTCCTCCCAGATGCTGCTGACTTTCACCAACTCCAAAAGTGCAGCTGTGCACGCAAGGGCCTTGAGGAGGATTCAGAAGCTGAGCCATTTCTTGGCCAGATGTTCCTCACTGGAGGTAAGGAGCCAGGCAGCCTCCAGCCAGGACATGTCCCCTTTCCTGTGCACCGGAACAGCCTGCAGCTCAGGGTTCCTGCCAGGCACTGGGGCACTCAGCAAGGCTCTGCCCTGAAGCGAGGGTCTTGGTCGTATGGGCTCCTCTCCCCAGTCCCCTCTCTGCCAGGAGCCAGAGCTGCACCCAGCAGGGCCCTGCAAAGCTCTGACCCACCTGAGATCCAGCCCTGGGCCCACTTGGGTTCAGGGCTTCAGCCCCACCTGCCTTGCCTCAGCCCTTCTGCTGTTCTGCTTCCCTCCCCCAGGCCTGGCAAGATGAGTTCAGCTGTGGCTGCTACAGAGAGATCCAGATCCCCATCCTGGGACAGCTGCTGGGATGTCTCATCCTTCTCAGCTCTTGCAAGGAAGAAGAGAGCAGCCACGTGGCTTCGGATGCTCTTTATTCCATCTACAGATTCATCTGTCAGCGAGAAAGTAAGAGGAGCTGTGTCGTGGGCTGCGTCCCTCCACACACAGACATCTGCTCATATGTCCGCTCATTTTCCTGAGCATTGTGATGGACCATTCTTGTGCTTGCTGGAGGCTCTCTGTGAAAGTCTGCCAGCTTCCCTGACCTCCCTGGCCCTTCGCAGCTGCTTCCTATAGGATCCCAGCTATCATTTTCCTGCAGAGGCGGAGTGCTTACCTGAAGTTCAGGATCCACTCTCTGCTGCTCTCCTTCCTCGTTCCTTTCAGGATCTTGAGCCCCACTGTTTCGTGGTCCCCACAGCCACAGATACCATTGATTACCACATCCTGAAACCAATTCTTCCCTCTCCTTGAACAACAGATCAGGCTGGGCATCACCCCGGCTAGTCCCTCCAATGCCTGTAGCAGGAAGCTGTCCCTGATGCCCTCCAGAAATCTCCTTGACCACTTGCATCCTGCCGTCTTGCAATCAGGGCACGTGACAGAGAGACCTCCCCGAGTGCTTTCAGGAAGACTTCATCCACTTCCTCTCCCCCACACGGGAGGCTGTAACACGCTGCCACCGCCATGCCACCAGCACCGCCTCTCTGCTGCTCCTGACCCACATGCTCTCTCCCAGACTGTTGATTGTCCCCCATGCTCTCCTTCCACTTTCCCAGGCCCTGAGCATTTGCATACATACACTTGAGGCAGGTGCCTCTCATTCGTCTCCATCATTCCTGAGGTCCCTCTTGTTCCCTTTGCTTTACACTCCTGCCCACCACCTCCTCCCCTGCCTGTGGGTTGTAACCCCCCTCCTCAGCCATTCATAACCTAAAGCTCTTTTCAGCGTTTGGTAAGCTTGTTGGCAAAGATGCTACGTCCTACCAACTGCTCTGTGTTTCTCCCTCCCCTTTTAGGTAGGACGCTGTCAGAGGACAATCCAGAGCATCAACAGGTCCAAAGGGAATGGGAAGCTGAGAGCACCTCCTCGTGTTCTTTGCTCTACAAAGCGAGCACCCTGACCATGGTAATGAGTTCCTCCCTTGCTGAGACACATTCAGCAGGAGACTTGTCTGAGCAAAGGGACCCAGAATCAGCGGGGCTGGCATGGCCTCACTGTCCCTGGTGAGAGGGTTCCTGCTGTCCCCGAGCAGGGACTATCCGAGGGCCGCACTCCAGTGTCCCAGCAGCAGCTCCAGCCCTCCTGGCCACCAGCAAGCTCTGGTTCTCTATAGGGCCAAGCAGCACCATGAGGGCAGTCATGTGACGTGTCTTCTCTCCCTCCCTTCCTTCCTCCCATAGGCATGCAAAAATTACCTCTGGCCTTCTGAGAAGACAGACATCGTCCTCACAGCCATTGAAGCCCTGAGAGACTCCAGCATCTACGACAAGCAGGTGGCCAGCAGCGTGCTGAACATGACCATGGGAGAACCTGCCTTCTGGCTGACAGATGTAAGCAGGCTCTGGCTGGATTGCCTGGCCCTTGAGCCCTTTCAAGCCTTGGGCCTTGCCCTGCCTTTGCCCTGCCTGTCCCTGCCTTTGCCCTGCCTTGCCTTGCATCAGGCACCTAAAGCCATTTTAAGCCACCAGAGAGGGATGGGAAGTTTCAGTGGTGGCAGCTGAGGAAATGGCTGCACTCCAGTGGCAGCACCATCCTCACCTGTGTCCCCTCCAGGTGCCAAGCATCGTGGGGTGCATCCATGAAAGCCTGGAGTACACCAGCACGGTGTCAGCCCGGGCGAGCCTGGATGCCCTACTTATCCTGCTGGCCTGCGAGTACCCCAGGGAACTGGTCTTCAGCATGTTGATCCGCGTTCCACTGTGTGACAGGTATCAGCCCCGACAGCCCCAAGGGCTTGTTCCCTGTGGGGAGAGGGGCTCAGAGACTCTCTGGCTGCCAGACCCACGGAAAACTGCAGGACGTCCCTGAGGAGCAGGGCCCTCCATCCCACCACACTTTCCAGCCCTGGTGGGTCATCCAGGCCTGCAGCAGCCAAAGCCGGCCAAGCCAGAGCCCAGAGCCACCATGCTCTTCCCTGCCTCACAGGGAACACCACCTCAGCTCTCTCCTGCTTGCCCCCACACGAGCGGGGTGGGCAGGGCCTGGGCTGCGAGACAGCCCGGGAGTGGTCAGGCTAGCCTGGGCACAGTGCCGTGGCCGAGGCAGCCGCGCTGACGAAATGCTCTGTGCTTGGCAGCACCGCCCTGGCCATGTGGGAGCTGATGTTTTTCCAGAACAAGATACCGACTGAGTTCTCGACTGAGCTGATGAAGATTGTTAAGTCGCGGAAACGGCGGCACTGCAAGCTGATAAGCGCTGCCGTGTTGCATGCCTGCAACATACAGGAGGCGGTAAGTGACCAGACCTGGGCTTGCTCACCCTCGGGGATGTGCATGGCCGGGGACAGGAGACACTCATCACCACCCATGTGTCCTGCCTCCTTTGTGCCAGCTCTTGCTCTCCAGTCACTCCTCGGAGGCGTGAGAGCAAGAGGCTGCCAATGGTCAGAGGACAGGAGGAGCCGGCAAAGACACTGTGCCGTCCTCCATGGTCAGGGCTGCCCCCAGGATGGGCTGCCTGGCCCCAGTGCCCTTGCCCTGAGCTGCCAGTGGGAAGCAGGAGCCCCGCAGGCTCTGCCCGTCTCTCACCGCTATCTTTATTTCAGGTGAAAGACTGCACCAATGCTCAACAGCCGAGTTTTTACTCCCTGACACTCCTCCAGGAGTACCTGAAGTGTCCAAATCCAGGGTTTCTCTCGCTGGTGCTCATGGGTCTCATCACCGCCTCGGAGAGACCTGAGACGGTGAGCAAGGATCCGAGTTGAGCCACGTTGGCCAACGCAGTGGCTTGGCCTTGGCTGGCAGTCAGGAGCTGGGATGACGGCTCCCAACACCCTCCCTGCCATGGACGGGGCTGGTGGGTGCCTGGGGTAGCTTTCCAGGCCTGGAGGGTTACCAACCCATCTGCCCCTTTGGGCTGGTCAGAAAAGGGGGTGGCTAAGCAGGGGACAGGAAGTCTTTGCTTTCCTGCCCCCCCTGCCCTACCCCTGCTCTCCCGCATACCATGGCCACCACCAGCCAGGAGGCTGCTACAGCGATTCCTGGGCCAGGAGCTGGAGGGGAGGCTGGTGCTCAGTGACCAGAGCATGTTTGCCAGGGTGGTCTTTGACCGCTTCTCAAAGAGGAAATACTGTGCTTCATCTAGGCAAGACAAATTCACGTCCTGCTGCCTGATGTTGTGGAGACCCTGCAGGATGCCAACAAAGACATCAGGATGAAGGCCCTGCTGGTCTTCCGAAACGTGGTGTGTCATATGAAGAGGAAGAAGGCCAGCTGCATCGCTCTCCAACTCTCAGAGAAGCTCCTGCCACTCTTTGATGATGTAAGGCTGCTGCGGGAGCCTAGGCCCTGCAGATGGATGCTCGTCCATGACAGCTGCCCTTCAGCCCAGCCCTCTGGTCAGGACATTCTCCCCTCCTTAATCCCTCGAGGGATGTCTTCTGGGCTCTTCAGCCCACCACAGCTTCTCCCCAACAGCTTGATGGCTCCAGGCGACTTGAGACCCCTGTACTGGAGCCCAGCCTGGCCCCCGTGCAAAGCATCTGCAGGCCAAGAGCTGCTCTCCAAGCCCCAAGGGCTTCCCCAGCTGTGTTGCCATGCAGCTGTGTGCAGGATCTGACCCCAGAGCATCTCCCCTCCCATCGGCCATGCTAACACCCTTGCTTATCCTGTCCTCCTCCCTACCAGGAGTGCAGCCAGCTGCGAGAGCTCGCCATCCACCTCTTCAAAGACCTGATGAAGGCTGTGGTGTGCTGCCACAAGAAGAGGATGAAGACTAAAGTGTGGAGGGTGCTGGTCCCGCTCTTCTTCCACATGAGTGACCAGACCCAGAGCGTGGCCAAGGTGCAGATTTCAGAGCTGGCCAGTGATACGGGGAAAGGCGTGATGACACCACGGGGGTGGCCTAGGTGTCATGGGCAAGGGCTGCTGGCAGCTGGCATGGACATTTCCCAGAGCTGCCCTACCTGGTCCAGCAGGTCTTGGCAGCAGCAGCCCGTGGCCACTGAGGCCTGAACACACCCTAAGGGCTTCCCAGATTTCCCTGCAGGTGTTGGAGACCAGGCCTTTGAGCCCCAACCCCTGCCTCCCCAGGGCTGTGCCTAAGAGTACCCCAGATGTTTAGGCCAGGACATGTCCCAGCTCCCTAAGGGCAGGATCACCCCAGGGCTCAGAGCACTGCCCACCTGGAACTGGGGCAGCCCTGGCTGAGGAGCCAAGAGTCCCATTGGGGATGCCATGGGAGGTGCTGCTGGCTCTGTCCTGCCCCGGTGTCTCTGAGACTGTGGTCCTCACTGCCTACAGCCATGGGCCCACAGCTCTTGAGAATCTCTGTTCTGCTGGCCAGCAGCATGAGATACCTGAGGTGGTGGCTGGGAACAGCTGGCAGTCTGGCCAAGAGGAGAGGGACACCAGGTCTCCTTCCCCAGGCCGCGGTGCCATCTCCCATCCTCTGTTGCTCTGCAGGTCTCTAGGAAAGCCCTCCTTGCCGTGGCGGAGATCCTGGAGTGGGAAGAGCTCAAGCACCTGATCCAGACGCAGCAGACATGGAGGATCGGAGAGTGCTTGGTGAGGACAACCCCCAAGCCCCAGGGCCCATAACCCAGAGCTGCATCGTCCTTCCCTGCCCTCGAGCACAGGGGCCCTAAGGGCTCTTCTCCAGGGCTTTCTCCCCTCCTGGCTCCCAAGGGTGTTGAAGGAGACCCCAGCCCATCTGGGCCCTGGGCAGATGGACAGAGAGGTCTCAAGACTCCTAGACCCGCCTCTGCCTGCGTGTGTCTCTGGATCTCAGGCACATAAGGGCTCCTGGCTGGGAGATGGGAATGGCCTGGGTGGGAAGGGGGTCGTTGGGAGGAGGGACTGGTCCGGCAGACTGGGGAGGGTCCGTTCCAGCCACATGCCCTTGTGCTCTCTGCAGCTGGTGAAGGACAGGAGGAGGGTTGAAGACTACCTGCATCAGAGCATGCCATACCTGAAGGACGCTCAGGCCACCTTGCAAGAGATGGCCATCAGGTTCATCGGTGAGCCACAGCCCCCGGGGTCCCTCTTCTGGCAGCCTGGCCCCCATCCCCACCACTGTGCTGGCAGCGAGGGGCAGCTGGGGACATGCTGGGGAGCGGGAGGTCTGATAGAGCTCTCTGCTCAGGGCTTGCGGCGCGGCACTCCAGGAACCAAAGCAAGGAGAAGCTGAGTGAGATCTGCCACGGTGAGTATGGCCGGGGCTGGTGGGGCAGGGGACAGAGCCTGGGCAGGGTGCTGCCTTGCCTTGCCCTGCACCAGGGAAACGCTTCCAGGGCAGAGGAGCATCTCGGGAGCATCTGAGGCATTCCTGGCCAGCAGCTTCCAGCTCATCCATTGGTCCCACCTGCTCCTCCTGGCCAGGGAAAGAGACGGGTGGGGCTGGTATGGTCTGGAGGGGATGCCTGAGGGTCTCTGCAGATGGAGGGGGGGTTCATCTCGGCTCTGTTTCCTTTTGCCGCAGCCCTTCAGGCCGTGGAGGAAGACAGCGAACCCTCCATCTGCTCCCTGGCAGCTCAGACGATACTGATCCTGACATCTCCAAGGGCACAGCACTCATCAGTGTGGTCCCTGCGGGTGCTGTGCTGCTGGCCCTGCTGAACCAGGCAGAGGTGCATCTCTCCTGGGGAAGAATGGATGTATTTGATTAAAGCTACTACAACAAGCTCAGTCTCGTGGTGTCCTTCCTTCAGACGGGGAGCACCCCCAGCGTGCCGAGCAGACAGTGTCATTCCTGGCCTCTACTGCCAGGAGGGAGGACGTCAAATCCCAAGCATTAGAAAGCTCCTCACCACCCTTGGCCAGCAGCTCCCTGCTCTGGGGCCAAGCCCAGGCTGTCACCTCGGGGTCCTGGAGGAACCTCTGCTGTGCCAGGGCTGGGCTGGAGGTCCCCTCTCCCAGCATGCCCTGGGGTGAGGGACTACCTCTTCCAGACCAAAGCTCTGAAGAGGAAAAGTTTGGACCGTAGGGATGTTCCTGGTGGGTCATTCCCACACTGCCCGTCATCCAACTCTGCCTCCCTGGGATCAGAAGGCAGACGATGTGAGGGCTCCTACCATTCCCTTTGGCCAAAAAACCAGCCACCCTACTCAGGCCTTTGTCAACCTGTCCATTGGACTTGAGTAACAATCAACGTGAGCAACTTCACCATCAGATGTCATGAAGCCAAAACCACCGTGAGGGACTCTGTCGTCTTTTCAAGCAGCGTAAGCTGTCACCAGAAGGCAGCTGATGTACTTGAGGTGTCTTGGACATGTGACTCATCCCAACAAAACACAGCAAGAAGCTCCATGAGAGTCAGTGAGCAGAGGGCACCTATGACCTGGAGAACTTTGTGAGCCAGTGGAAAAGGAGAACCACATCCGCCTCTCCGTCTTCCCCTTCTCCTGTTTGGGTTGCTTCAGAGTAGCACAAGCTGTCAAAAGACCAGCCAGAAATGTGAGAATAGGAGGTCCCGCTTAGGAGTATGGAGCCAATGGCTCCCATGTTAATGAAAGGGGTTATCATCGTGGTCATGATGTGCTCCACAGCTGACAGCTCATGAGAACTGCAGCTCTCCTCACAGCTGAACCATCGAGATGGGCTCTCCCGTTGAGTTTCTCCAGTGAGCACTAGCTGAGGAGCACATGCTGTTGACACCCTGACCCCGTGCAAAGCCCACGTGGCTTCTCTACATACACAGCCAGGCATGAACAGCAGAAGAACCTGAAGTGCCTGAGGAAGCCAGCTTCAGAAAGTTAGTCTCACCTCTACAGATCAGGTCACAGCTTAAAGGCGTGACAAAAATTGTGTCAACCAGCCCCTTCACTGGAGAGAATCTGCCTGTGGTCACGTCCCCTCACAGGGAACACATCCAAGCAGCACTCCCTTCTCCCATCATTAGAAGGGCAGCATCATTATGGAAGAAACGCTGTGTGCTGGTTTGAGAGAGAGAGATCAGAAAAGCAGATGTAGCACATCTCTCATGGTCTGTCTCATACTTAGTTTCATTGCCCTTTGTCCGTCGTTCTTGAAAAACATTTTCATTGTCTTCCGTAGAATAGTCCTGTGCGAACTCAACTCCGCTTTGATCCATGTTAAGGCGTGTTTTCCCAGAAACTCTTCTTCACCGCGCTCTGCTTCATCTTGGTCTTCTTCTGGAGCTGGATTCTCTTGATCACATTGAAATCTCCTCCTCTTGGTTATGCTGCCTGGCTAACTTTTCTTTAACACCTCTCCAAAGAGCTATCAGGAAAAGGGATGAGATGACACAGACAGTTCTTCCTTCAAAATCCAGCGTCCCTGTCTCACTTGATTTACATGGGAAATGACCAAAGGAGCGGAAGTCCCCTTGAGTCTCTCCCCATGTACATCCAGAGAAAGAACTGCAAGCTAATGGTGTCCATTTGCTCTTAGATTTTAAAAAGCCAACTCCGCTATTTTGTTCACAAAGCAGCCTGCTTCCTGAGTTTCGGAGCACAAAGTTCTTAAATAGGAAGCATTGCTACGAAGCTGAGTTAGGAGGTAAAGTTGCTCACCGCCTTATTACATACACAAATGCTTTCTGAGTCAGCTAACATTGTTTAAAACAAACTTCATGGTTTTACCTTCCACCGTTCATTGTCTTGGTGGAAAATAGCAGACAGGAGGAGGGAGGAAGGGAGCTGGGGAGGGGGCCCAGCCGCCCTGTGCAGCTCCAGGAGGGCCGAGAGGTGTAACACGGCCGCCCCTGCACCACGGCCCTGGGTGAGGGGAGCGTGGCCCCTGCTGCACACAGCCCTATGGGGGTGGGGCGGCCTCTGCTGCACGCGTCCCCGTGAGGAGAGTTTGGGGCCTGGCTGGGGACCTGTGGGTCTGTAGGGGAGAGGGAACCTGGGACCTGGGCAGGCCAGGGGGGACTGAGGGGGTCTGGGGGGGCTCTGGGCTGCCTGGGGGGAACTGAGGGTGTTGGGGGCCTGGGGGGAAATCAGGGGGTCAAAGGCGGCCTGGGGGGACTGAGGAGGTCAGGGGTGTCAGGGGGCCGACCGGGGCGGGGTGTGGGGAGTCTGGGGGGAACTAAGGGCATCAGAGGGTCTGGGAGTAGCTGAGGAGGATAAGGATGTCTGGGGGAGCTGATGGGGTCTGGGGTAGAACTGAGGGGTTCAGGGCTGTTTTGGGGTGACCCCATGGGGGTCTCAGCCACCAGGCACTGGGGCGGGAACGGTGTGTGTCCTGAAAACCACTTACGGGGGGGGACTGGCATGAGTGAGGCAAGTGAGAGGCTCTGTAAGTGTCTGTATCTTCCCCAAACCTGGTGTGCACGGGGCGTGCGTGTGCATTCACCAGCAAACTTCAAGCTGTACCAGCTGGTGACTAGGGGGGCCTCGGGTCCCGGCTGGGGTCTCAGGCAGGCAGAGGGTCCGTGCTGGCACCTGGGGAGATGGGCGGGTGTGGGGTGCCCGCAGGACAAATGCGTGAGTGCTGCCTGTTTGCAGGCAGCACCAAGATGGACCAGCCAGCGAGTAGGGGACCGTGGGGTGGGTCAGAGGAAAGAGATCTGGGCAGGGGTACCAGGGGGACAGAGGGGCCGTGCCAGTATGCGAGGGATCCATGACCATGCGTGTGCTTGTGAACACAGAGAGTGTCGTGTGTGTGCCTGCACTGGTGACCTCCTGTCTCTGCCAGCCCAAGAGGAGGAGGGGACGTGGCTGGCTGTGTGTTTCAGGTGAGTCCTAAGGAGCGGCTTGGAGCGGTGGCCAGTCTTGACATCCCTTAACACGTGGGTCTGTGGGTTGCATGGGGGGAGATGGATCCCACTTCATGCCGAGGGCTTCCAGCTGGGGATGAGATGCCTGCATTGCTTCGGCTGAATCCCTGCCTGGCACAGGCTCCAACCAACAGCTCTCTGTCACTGCTTGTGTGTCCTTTTTGTTACGGGTCAAGAATATCAGTGTCCAGAGGGAAACATTTACACCTCTTGTAGACATCCATGCTCCAGTAGGACAAACCATGCTTTTGGAATCGGCCTCGCTCCACTGTGCCTCTGAGAGCCTGCCCGGAGCTGTCAAACATCTCAGATCGTCTCCCTTCTCTTATGTGGACTGAGGAGATGTTGCACGGCAGAAGCCGGCACCTCTTCAGACCCCCTGACGCTGCCCTGAGTGCCCGGCTGCCTCTGCCCTGGCCTCTCTCAGCCAGACCCTCGCTGTCTATTTGCTTGTTTCTCCACTTGTCTGTGTTATTGTTATTTCATTCTTGCTGTCAGGCTCCCTAGGGATGGGAATTTCAGCTACAGAGTCACACACTGATCTTGTTGGTCAATTCATGCGGGTGTGTGCATGGGAACAAGTGTCCCAGCTTTCCTCTCACCTGTGGGGCTGGTTTTCCCTTAATCAGATGCTATCGTTAGGACACTTGGCTATCTCCTTGGGGTGTCCTCCCAAGCTGTGAGCTGCCCTTCAGGATACAGACCTGTCCCATAGCTCCTTTGTGTTATCCGAAAGCCCCACAGAGAAACGCAAAGACTCTACGACTGCGGAAATGCTGTTGGGTTGGTGAAATGAGCCATGTGTGTCCTTGGCTAGAAGTGGGGTGCTGAGACCTTGAGAAAGGGTGAGACATTTAGCGGTCTGCACTGGAGCCCTCTGCTCTCAGCAGTGTCTGGTTGTTTCTCAGGGTAACACGAGAGTGTGATCACCCTCCAGCTCATGAATAACAAGCCCATGGCAGCTCAGAACAAGTCAGAGGGACAGACATTCTGCACTAAGCCACAGGCAATCCTCTTGCCTCACAGGACTCGCTCTGTTCTCCTCGAGTGCAGCAGAAATGCTGAGGGCTTCTGACATCCAAGAACAATCCCCAGGGGAGTTAGGGGGAGCTGCAAGAAGCCCCAAGCCTCTCAATCTGCCTTCTGGCATCTCAGTTCCTCAGCACTGGGAGTGCCGATGCTGACAGGCCCTTCTGCGTTAGGACCGGTTTCACCTGACAAAGTCAAACACCAGGACTGGCCCCTGCCCCCTCTGTTGCCATGAACCCACTGCTGCAGAGCAGGGCTGACTCCTCGGCAGCCAGCGGGCAGAGGCCCTGCTCCTCACAGCACATTCAGCCAGCACCCACCAGAGCTCCAGCCACGGAGCTGAGGAAGGTTTCCTGGAAAAGGAATGAGGGGCGGGGGGGGCGGGGGGTGTAGCAGGGTGAAGGTCTAGGAGAAAGGCTTTGATTTTCCTCAGAGAAGTCTCCCCTAACTCTTCATTGACTGTTCCTCTGAGAACAGGACCCCGTGCCCAGAAAGAGCAGATGTCCAACAGCAGCTCCATCACCCAGGTCCTCCTCCTGGCCTTCACTGGCAAGAGCTGCAGCTCTTGCACTTCTGTCTCTTCCGGGGCACCTTCCTGGCTGCCCTCCTGGGAAACGGCCTCATCATCACCGCTATAGCCTGTGACCACCGCCTCCACACCCCCATGTACTTCTTCCTCCTCAACCTCTCCCTCCTTGACCTGGGCTCCATCTCCAACACTCTCCCCAAAGCCATGGCCAATTCCCTCTGGGACACCAGGGCCATCTCCTACGCAGGATGTGCTGCCCAGGTCTTTCTGTTTGCCGCCTTGGTTGGAGCAGAGTATTGTCTTCTGACTGTCATGGCCTACGACTGCTATGTGGCCATCTGCAAACCCCTGCACGATGGGACGCTGGTGGGCGGCAGAGCTTGTGCCCACACGGCAGCAGCTGCCTTTCTCAATGCTCTCTTGCACACTGCCAATACATTTTCCATACCCATCTGCAAGGGCAATGCTGTACATCAGTTCTTCTGTGAAATCCCCCAGGTCCTCAAGCTCTCCTGCTCAGACTCAGACCACCTCAGGGAAGCTGGGCTTCTTGTGGTTAGTGTCTGTCTAGCTTTGGGGTGTTTTGTTTTCACTGTGGCGTCCTACGTGCAGATCTTCAGGGCTGTGCTGAGGATCCCCTCTGAACAGGGATGACACAAAGCCTTTTCCATGTGCCTCCCTCACCTGGCCGTGGTCCCCCTGGTTGTCAGCACCGGCATGTTCACCTACCTGAAGCCCCCCTCCATCTCCTCCCCATCCCTGGATCTGGTGGTGGCTGGTCTGTACTTGGTGGTTCCTCCAGCAAACCCCCTCATCTACAGCATGAGGAACCAGGAGCTCGAAGATGCACTGAAGAAGCTGATTCAATCACTTGTCTTTCAGCAGCAATAAGCTGCCCCTGTCTCTTCACAAGTGATTTCCAATGTATCTGGGGAACCTCCTGTGCTTTGGGCATTTTATCTGCCCCGCCAGCGAGGAGGCTGGGGTGCACAGAAAGCAGGGAGGGGACACAGTTGGGACAGCTGACCGCAGCTGACCAAAGGGATATTCCACACCACATGACGTCATGCTCAGCAATAAAACTGCGGGGGGAGGTTGGCAGGGGGGGCCACTGGCCGGGCATCGGTCAGTTGGTGGTGAGCAATGGTTTTCATTTGCATCACTTGTCTTTCCTGGGTTTTACTTCTCCCTCTTTGTAATTTTCCTTTTCATTACAGTTTTCATCATTATTATTATTGTTATTGTTATTGTTATTATTATTATTGTTATTATTATTGTTATTATAGTTCATTTCAATTATTAAACTTTTTATCTCATGAGTTTTCTCACTCTTACTCTTCCGATTCTCTCCCCCCATCCCGCTGGGGGGAGTGAGCGAGCGGCCGTGTGGTGCTCGGTTACCGGCTGGGGTTAAAGCACAACAGTCCTTTCTCCACCCCCTGTTCCATGCCGTTCAGGTCAGGCTCAGGTCCCACACTATCCAATACATCCCCATGAACCACCACTCCCCTTCCCATCCTCTGATATAACACACAGGTACCATTCCCTCCGTCTATGGACCACCCCTGTAAAATGTCGATAAAATCTCCACAAAATGCCCAGTGAGGCCCTTGGGCCCGTGACTTTGGGCTCCATCTGTTATGGTGGTCGCTCGGGACAGGACGGGTGGTGTGTTGCGTGGAGTTACTGGGCACCAAAGCCAGCCCAGATGGGAACCAAGAGGTTCCCCTCCTTTCCAGGGTCCAAAGCGTCATTTGCAGCATCTAGCCCATCCTTTCAGTGCCCAAAGCCCCGTTTTTGGGGCCCAAATCCTCATTGTTCGGGTCCCAACCTGTCTTTTATGACCCACAGCCATTTCTAGGGCCCACAGTCTCACTTTGAGGGTCTAAACCCTCAAGGCGGAGCTGTCGCCTGGCAACCTCCGCCCAGAAGTCTATGGGGAGGCCGTGGACCCAGGACAGCCAATCGCATTTGAGGAGGCGGGGGCAAGGCACGTGCTTGAATGTAAGCAGACAGCCAATCAGATGAAACATCACCCCAGGGGAGGGCGGGCACTGGTGGGGGAGGAGTGACCCCTCGGGCAGCCAATAAGAGAGAGCATCACCTCAGGGGAGGGTGGGCCTGAAGCCGGGGCAGAGTGACAGCCCAGGTGGCCAACCAGATGTCATCACCTCAGGTGAGGGGCGGGCACCGCAGCGCAGCAGCCTGACCACCTGGGGGCCAATCAGAGGCAGCATCACCGCAGGGCAGGAGACGGACAGCCCTCCTGACCTATGCCAGCAAAGACCCAGGTGAGAAGAAGGCGGGCTCTGCTGGCAGCCAGGCCGAGTTTCAACATGGGGCACGTGGGGCCTGCCCCGAGGCCGAGCAGCCCCCGGCCCAGGCTCGGGGCCCCTCTTCCCCCCTTCCAACCCTCCCCCCTCTCTCCCCTCCGCCCCCCCCCAGCCACCCCTGTGTACTGGAACCCCCTGTCTTCATGGGAGCCACCGGCTCCCAGGGAGTCAGTATCCCGTGGCCGTGCCACTAGGCAGCAGCCATGGGCCACGGGGCTTGTCGCCGCCATCGCTGCCAGCATCCAGCTGACGGTGGTGAGGACATGACGGTGAGGCCGCCGGGATGGCGGTGGGGTGGATGAGGAGGGGTGGGGGTGGTGCTTGCCGTGGGGCTGCCCGCCATCCCCTCACCCACATCCCCTCCCCGCAGCCCAACCCCACAGCAGCCTGAAGGGTGGTGAGGAGGGGAAGGACATGGCTGCCATCCAGCGTCTCCCCCCTGAGATGGTGAGTTGAGTAGGGGTGGATGGCGGGGCTGGGGTCTCCCCCTGAAAGCAGGGGGGGTCCCAGGGTTGATGCTCTCGCCCCCTCTCTCCCCACAGCTACTGCACATCGTCTCCTTCCTGACGCTGCCCGACCTGCTGAGACTGGGCCAGACCTGCCGCTGCCTCCACGAGGTGTGCGGCAGCGAGGACGCCTGGCATGGCCACCTGGCACCACCACTGCACCCCTCTCCCTCCCTGCTGCCGCCAGCGCCTGGCCCTGCAAGAGGGCCGCCATCCTCAACTGCGAGTCTGCCCTTGCCAATGGCGGGAGAGGGTGGCACTTTGTCCCCCAGCTGGTGACAATGTCCCTGCTTTCCCCCCTCCAGACACCAAGGGGCTGTACCTCCAGAGCCTGGGCCGCTGCCGGCAGCGAGCGCTGATGGCCTCCATCCTGTCTCCCCCCTCCCATGACTATCACAAGCTGGTGCCTGCCCAGCAGCACCTCTTCCTCCTGGATTATGGCGGGACCACCTTCTTCCTCCGTGACTCCAGCCGCCGCGCCTGCCACTGCCAGGCCCTCTCCTGCGGCGTCAAGGATGTCCGCCGACCCTTTCCCCCATGCCACTGCCACGCGGGGTGACCATCCCCTCCTCCCCACAGGTGACAGCGGATGCCCGTGGGGAGCCCGCCCCCGTCTACGCGCTGAGGGGGCAGGAGCAGTGTGACACCCTGGAGGTGTACAACCCCGCCGACACCCAGCCCGTCTTCCGCATCAGCTTCCCCCCTCCATCCGCTTCCGGTAGGTGGTCGTCACCGGGACGGAGACGACGTGGACCCTTCTGCTGCTCACGGGTTGGGGGACACACTGAGGGGATGGGGGGGGACACCTTGGGGTGAGGAGGAAACTGGGGGGGGGAGGGGACACCCCAAATTCAGCCCCCTGACCCCCCATCTTTTAACAAGGGGGGGGCAGGTGTACAACCTGTGGCTGGGCGTGGCCCACTTGGCCCCACACCCCATTGGCCTCCGCCAGCCCATCCGCACCATGGTCACTGGCTACGGCGCCGTCGCCTTCCTCACGGTACGTCCCCCCCCAAATCCCCTAAATTCACCCCCAAAACCCACCCCCTCATGTGACCCGCGATCTCCCGCAGAGATGGGGGATGTCTTCCTGCAGGCGTGAACCTCGGGGTGCCCTGCCCACCCTTGTCGGAGTTTCCCCTTGTTCAGCCATTCCTCCACAATTCCCCCTTCTTGTTTTTGAGCAACCCATATCGTAGAAATAGACTTGTTAATCATTCTTTGCATACATTGTAATAAGCAAGGAACACACAGTAATATGCATAAAAATATAATCAGACACAGTCCCATAATCTTTATTAAGCTAACTAGCCAGCCACTAAAACCTAACTTGTCAAACATTTTGGTTAACCAATCCCACGGATCCTCTATTTTTAATCTCTGGACTCCTTCTTTTAACATTTGAACACTACGGTGAATTGACTCGGAGTGATCCGATAAGTTCATACAACACGTACCTTCTATCTCTTCACACCCATGACCCTGTGCCAAGAGTAAAAAATCTATGGCTGCTCTATTTTGCAGGGTAGCATGCCGTATTGAATCTGCATCCATTAGTAGCCCTGTAAGGGCCTCAGAGGTTGCGTTTGATTGCTTTGCCAGCCAACATCCTAGTTTGTTTAGAATGACCAAACTTTTTGCTGCGGCTACACCTGGGGCCAAGATTGAAGCTGCAGCTATCGCACTTGGATTCCACAGATTTACCTTGTCGTCACACTGTGAATCATAGGCGTGCTCCCCTCGCCTGGTGCGCGTCTTGTGGGGGGCCCTCCTATGATCTAAAATAGAGGATATATTTGGCGTGAATAAAGTTAGTCTCCCCAACGAGCATGGCCCTCCGGTAATGTGCGATGGAATGCCAGGCCAGGCCCGATCTCCACATATTAAGAAAACTCCTCTGGGTAGCCCGATAGGCACATTGGACGACTTAGATGTATTGTTGCTTGTCTGGTTACACCATAGTGATTCATTTTTATAGATTTCCAGGGTAGCGTTAACTGACCAGGCCCGGGAAATATTGGCCCCTGAATAATTGAAATACAAACACCAGTCCATTTTTATGGACCCTAACAGCTCGAGTTCCTGGGGTTCTATTGGCAAGTGATTAAGATGTGGCAGGCATCCATCCCAATTGTCAGTGGCGTGTTGTCCCCCCCCGCAGGCCTCCTTGAAAGGACTAGTCAGGCCCAAGTCCCAATTATCTAAAGGAAGCCCCACTAGGCAGGTAGAAAAGGGGTTGCCGGGAGAAGATAAGGATAGACAGACGGAATCTTGTCCAGTTTGATTGGCCAGGGTTACCCATACATTCTCTTTTGGTTGTGGAGGCATCCAAATGCTTTCCACGGAGTTCAAGACTTGCAAAATCAGTCCGACACAGATTATTCCTATTCCAGTTGCCTCTTTTGTTTCCAGGCAAAGCGCCTTTGACACTGTTCCTTTACAAAATCCCATTGCCCTTCAGGGACTAGGTTTTTCTTCTTATATTTAATGTTACATACAATAATTAGTTTAGCATTTTCATTAACTAGGCCAATCCATGCATATTTACTTTTAGCAAAGGCAAGCGTGTTAACTATTTCGTGTCTAGTGGTTATTAATATTCTATATAACGCTATTTCTTTTAGATAGTAGGTTTCATACCACTTTTGTGCGCGTGTGCACTGTGCCCACCACTTCTTATCACAATGGTAGCACTGACACAATACCCACGGCACACACCATAAGCACTTTAAGCAATTTATCTTATCCTTCACCGCTGTCTTTGGAAACACAGTGGTAAAAGATAAACCGCTCAGAGTTAAGTTTTGTAGTTATGAGTCCTCTGATTCCTGTTGTCCTGATGATAATGCAGGCTTCACAGATCTGCTGGGCACCCAGACCGGTCCATTACCTGTGGAAACACACATATATCCTCTTCCACTAAAGATTACAGGTAGAGGGCCCAGCCATTGGCCTGTGGCAGGATCCCGGTAGATCACTTTTAAGTTCGGAATTACAGTCTGTTGATTAAATTTAAGATTTTGATGGTGAATAACAATTGGTGGCTCTTCTCCGTCACCCATCAAACAGAGATAATTTAAAGTAAAAAGGACCTTATTAAGCCTCATCTGGGGGTCCTGTTCGTCCCCCTTCTGTTTTTGCAGGTAGTCCTTAAGCACTTGATGTGCACGTTCCACAAGACCCTGTCCTTCTGGAGAGTGCGGGATACCAGTGGTACGTTTAATGTTCCATGTCCTTAAAAAGGACCCCAACTTAGCACTGATATATGCAGGACCGTTATCCGTTTTAATATGTTCCGGTACTCCCAGAGCTGCGAAACAGGCAAGGAGGTGTTTGCACACATGTTGAGCTTTCTCCCCCGGCAGTGCCGTGGCCCACATCGCCTTGGAGAAGGTATCTACTGTGATGTGCACATATTTCAAACGTCCAAACTCAGCAATGTGAGTCACATCCATCTGCCAGAGCTCCAAAGCCTTAAGGCCCCGCGGGTTTACTCCTAGTCCTACTCCTGGCCCATGATTGCCGCACTTGGGACAGGCATGAACAATGGAACGAGCTTCACTGTCAGACAATCCATATTGCCTTCGCAGACTTTTTGCATTCTGATGGAATATTTCATGGGCTTGTCTGGCTTGAAGAAACCGGTCCACCGGTGGTACATGACTCACGGGACTAACAAGGTTGTCAGCTATTTGGTTACCTTGGCCCAGACCCAAATCCCACTGATGGCTGCGTATGTGCAGGACTGCACACAGAGCAGTTCTCTGTGACACAACTGACCGTAACCTGATAAATAACTTTCCTAAGCGAGGATTGCTAGCTTCCCTGATTAACGCGTCTTGAATCCTTGGCACCAGCCCGACAACATATTGTGGGGGTGAAAAGCGGCACGGACTCCGGCAGACACGGCAACCAAAGACCTTTATTGCTCTTTGTTAGCATCTTTTATAGCAAGCAGAAGTGTACACGCGCTACCTGCAGCTTGCAGATAGGTTACAGCCTTGTGTTCACGCGCATCTATGCTCTAGCAGATTGGCCCGTTCTTCCTGATCATGCGAAATGCCTTCATGGTCTTTATCTTGTTTTTCTCCTTCCAGCTGCACATTCCTTTCTCCGTTGTTTTCTGCTTAAGTGCCTTGTCATGCCAGGTGGTGCAGTGTTTGCTCATTAAAATCAAACTCAGGAATGTCCGTTAGTGAGATTCCCATCCCCACAACATATAAAGAATCAGATACCACGTTTAGTGGGAAATTTAACCAATGCTCCAACGCCCATATTACTGCGGTCAGTTCTAGCGTCTGCAAGGTGTCTCCCTCCTGTCCCATGAGAGACTGACGGTGCCATTTATCAGCCTCATACCATACACAGACAGCTCTCTTGGACCTCTTTCCGGCATCGGTGTATGCTGTAATACCTCCCGGAATTGGCCCTTCTGTGACCTTAGGTTTCTCCAGCCATTGATTTTGTTTTATTAACTGCCATAATTTCCCCTGAGGTTGTCGAGAATGCACGATTCCCGCATACCCTAGTAACGCCTCTTGGATGGCTAAGGAATTACGCATCCACCATTCCAAGTCTGCTGCGTTAACGGGAATGCTGATAGCGGCAGGCTCTTCTCCTGTTAGTTCTAGAATCCGTGACCGCCCTTTGCGAATTAATTCGCCCACTGCTTCTGGTCTCGTTTGTATGCTAGTAGGGGGTTGCACTCGTAAAAATATCCACTCCAGAATATAAAAATTTTGTTGATTTGCCAATTGTTGTTTCTGTTTACTTCGTTTGCTAATCTGGTCACTTGTAGTCGTATCTATTGTGGTCGTGTCAATGGCATCCGTATCTGTGAACGACTCCCTTGCTGCCCTGTCTTTGTTGTGCCATTGACAAACGACCGCAAACGGTGACTCGGTCAGATTGCAAACCAAAAGTGAAATTGGAAGGTTGAGGATCCGTCGGGTCGTCCAAGCTACAGAAAGTTTGTCCACTATGTTTTGCAACACAGCATAATGTTTAGGTGTTAGCAAAATCTTTTCTGCAGGGTGCGACCCTCGGAGCAGTTCAGTTAGTGGTTTGATAGCTTCACTAGTAATTCCAGCACAGTTACGGACCCATTGAATATCTCCCAAAAGGGTTTGTATATTTGTTAATGTTTTTAACGGGGTTTTTAATGTAAGTTTTTGAGGCCGGATTTTTGATGTTTCTATGGTCCAGCCTAAATATTTCCACGGTGCAGACTGTTGAATTTTTTCTGGTGCCACTACGAGCCCTTTTTCTGCCAACAGTATAGTCAGCCATTGGATATTTTTCGCTGTAAAAGGCTGTTGTTGACAACACAAAATATCATCCATATAATGATAAATAATGGTATTAGCCCACTCCTGTCTCACTGGCTGTAGCGCTTTGGCTACATAAAGTTGGCATAATGTAGGCGAATTTTTCATTCCCTGCGGCAAAACTATCCATTCATATCGATCAGCAGGGTTTGCCTTGTTTATGGACGGAACTGAAAAGGCAAAGCGCTGAGTATCTTGAGAGTGTAAAGGGATAGTAAAAAAACAGTCTTTAAGATCAATTATCAATATGTGCCACCCAGCTGGTAACATGGTTGGCGATGGCATTCCAGGTTGTAATGTTCCCATAGGTAACATTTGAGCATTAATTTTCCTGAGGTCATGTAATAACCTCCATTTGCCTGATTTTTGGGGAATTACAAAAATAGGGGTATTCCACGGGCTAACAGAAGGCTTAATATGTCCTTGGGCCAATTGTTCAGCAACTAATTGTTTTGTGATTTGCAATCGCTCTTCGGTCATGGGCCACTGGTCAACCCAGGTAGGATCATGAGAGATCCATGTCAGTGGGGGGTTGCGCGATTGCTCCCCAGTGCCCATAACTAAAAAGGCTTAGTTGTCAGGATGGCCCCTGTCTGGCTTAGTACGTCTCGCCCAATTAAGGCTTCAAGACCGTTGGGAAGGGACAAAACGTGTACCCGATTATTTACCTGCTGTCCCTCTGGGAAGGTTATTTGTATCGGCTCACGGCTAACGTAGGTAGCTGATTGACCCCCTACTCCAGCAACAGCAGTTCCTGCTGGTTCTAGTCTCCACTGCGGGGGCCAAAGTGAATAGCTTATGATGGTGATATCTGCCCCCGTATCCATCATTGCGTTCAACCATACAGTGAGGCCCTGTTGCTGGAGGCTGACTTTTATCATTGGTCTGTGGTTTAATTTGGCCGAAAAACACACTGCTGTTCCAGTGGAGCCAAAGCTTCCACTGCCCCGCTTCTTCTCACTTGGCAGGGAATAGGTCACTGGGCTCTTAAAAGCAAGACTTTGAGCAATCCGACTTCCCTTGGGCACAAAAAGCGGTGGGTTCAACATGTAAGCCATTATATAGATTGTCCCTTCATAGTCAGCATCAATAACTCCTGGAATAATAATTAGTCCTTTTACTCCAGCAGAGGAGCGTCCTAATAAGAGCCCCCCTATCTTTTGGTCCTCAGATATCAGTGGCCCATTAGCGTTGCTGGGGATTTTGCAAACTTCAGAATTAGTTAGCATGACCTCTACTGCTGTTTCCAGGTCAACCCCCAGGCTCCCTGCGGTTGCTGGGATGTGGTTGTCGAGAAACCTCTCTGGTTCACGCTTGGAGAGTGCATTTGTTTCTGCACGCGCCCTCTCTTCGCGCTCCCCTTCAGGTTTCCCGAACAGGCCTTTTGAGCATGAGTACCTTTTTGACACCTGTCACACCAAACTATCGCTCTACAGTTCCGGCGGCTATGCCCCCTCTCTCCACAACGATAACAGTTTCCTTTAAAAACCTGTGAGGTCTCAGACGATCGCTGCACAGCGGCCGCCAACGGTTGCACCACTTCCCTAATGGTAGTCTGCAATGTAGCAGCCATTACTTCATTCCGTTTTCAAATTTGAGCATGCTCCATTCGCAGGAGCATATCTTCTATTCCTGCGCTTTTTGGCAGGGTGGCTAATATATTTTTTGTGGCATTGTTAGCGTTATCGAAAGCTAAAATTCGAAACATTTGCTGTTTGTTATCCTCCCCCAAATCTGGATGATCACGTATCGCCCCCCACAAGCGATCGATAAAATGACTATACGTTTCAGTGGCACCTTGCTGTACAGAACTAAAGGATGGAGCGGACGAACCGGGCAAGGCTGAAAAGGCGTCTAGTGCCAGTTTGGCAGACAACTGCAACAAAACAGGAGGAAAAGTTAACTGAGCATTAATATCATTAAACCTTCCCGTCCCCGTTATCATTTCCGCGGTAATCCCATAAAGAGGATCCCCCTGCGTTTGATGTTGTGCCGCAGCGCCCGCCGCCCGCCGTGACCACTCCGACCCCCACAACAAATACTGCGTAGGTGACAATAAAAGCCGCATAAGGTTTTGGCAGTCAGCAGGGCACATGAAATCCGCCGAAAAAATCCAAATTACAATCTGACGCGTAGCTTCTGATTTTATCCCATACTGGGACACAGTGTTTTTTGCTTGCTGTAGGATTTTCCAATCGTGAGGCGCCCACTTATTGCCGTTATTCTCTTGCAACACAGGAAAAGCACTCGCCCCCAAGCTGGATGCCGCTTGCCACTGCCCGTCCAGCATAGCGTCTCTAGCCACTTTGCTCCAGCGCCTGGGCTGAACCGTCGCTGGTGGCCCAGGGAGGCAAGGGGGTAGGGATCCCCCTGATGCCCCGGACAGGTGTTCTATTCCTCCCCTCTGGGCTGTAATTGCTAAGTCCTGTAACTGTTGCACCACCTTCTTCAGGAGCTCATTAGTCTCAGCCATACTCTGTGCTTTGCTGTCACCCTGTGGCGGAGTAGACGCACCTGAAGAGACTTCTAGAGGCGGGGCTGTTGGCCAGGGAGGGGTTAACGGAACTAGCCGCTTCTCCTCCCCGGGTCGTTGTTTTTCCGCGACCGTCTCAGGTGAAAGAGGGGCCCCGTTACCGCTAGTTTCTGCATCTTTGCAGTCCGTAAGCGGAGGGTAGGTCTCATGCGGTTCAGAAGCGCCATCGCGCCCTAGAACGCTATACTTGACTTCCAAGGCAGTTTTTTTGGGGGTGCCCGACATACCTCGGACCGCAGACAGCCCAAAGAACCGAGACAGTCCAGATGCTGTATTCTTTGGTTTATCAGGCAAGGGTTCTGGGGCTAGCATTTGAGCGGCTGCACAAGCCACCTCTCTTTCAGCTTTCATGGCTTTTAAAGTCTCTAACACAGATCTCCACAGTTCCTGTACTGCTTTAATCTCCTTCTTTGACTTTTCGTCCCCCGTGATAGTCTGCTCCCCCATAGTATCGCCAAGCTCTCGCCACTCAAGGTCGGAAAAAATAGTTTGATTGTCTTTAAAATGTCCCCAACGTTGTCCTAATTTAATCAACGTATATAGTTGCTTTACCGTTGTCTCAATCCCTCTCTTTGAGAGGATGCTTGCGAGCAACGCCGCTGCCGCCTCTATTTCCATGATAGCGGTCGCTCACTGGGAGGCAGTTGGCCAGACTACTCCGTTATCTTATCCCCCTCCGATCATCGGGATAGTACAACTCCCAGCCACTATTCTCCCGCTCCCCTTCTTGCTCTTTCCGCAGTCTCGAAGAGGCGCGCCGAACCATCCTCTGCTACCAGATGTCGGAGTTTCCCCTTGTTCAGTGTCGACGACGGAGCGGGAGTTGCGATTCCGGAGTAATGACGGATCCCAATATGAGTATGGTCATCCTCCTTTATCCATGCATATAGCAGGGTTTATATAGTTATCTACTATAGGCACGCGCTTCATAACAACCTATGGTTGGTTAATTACAGCTGTACACGCGCTCAATTATAAGCTATGATTGGGTTAAAGTTAGTGTCCACGCGCTTATTGCTTCTACTCGATTGGCGGTTGGCAGCAGGACATGTTAGCCGCTGACTTCACCTCCTTCTAGATACGGTTTCATTACAGTTGTTTACCCGGCCCCATTGTTCTTTGTTCTGTCCGGGGAAGTCCCGGTGGTCATCCTGCTGTGTCAGCATGTCTTAGTTACTTTTTGATACATGGGTTGCTCAGCGATACCAGATCGTGGCCTTGCTGAATCAGCCATTCCTCCACACACCCTGTGCCCATCCCCCTGCTGCTGCCCATCAAGGTAAGGGGGGGGCCTTAGGCGGGGCCCCACCACCCCGGGGGAGGTGTCCCCAGCGATGTCACCTCACTGTCACCCTGTCCTCAAGCTGGTGGCCTGCTCCGTGGGGTACAACCACCTGGGGACAGCGGATGACCAGGGGCGAGTCTCCATGCAAGGGAGGAACCGCTACGGGCAGCGGGGGACTGGGGACCGGCTGGACCGTGTGGAGGTCCCACAGGTGACAGGCCACGCCCTGCCTGTCCCTGTCCCCGTCACTGTCCTGTCACTGTCCCCACAGGTGTCCTGTCCCCGTCCCTGACCCTATCCCTGACCCCAGCATCATCCCTGTAGGTACCATCCCGCAGGTGTCCTGTCCCCACCACTGTCCCCGCAGGTGCCTTGTCCCCATCCCTGTCCCTGTGACTGTCCCCACAGGTGCCCTGTCCCCGTCCCTGTCCCCAGTGTCACCCAGGCAGGTGCCCTGTGGCCATCCCTGTCCCCATCCCTGTCCCTGCTGGTGTCCTGTCCCTATCCTGTCCCCGCTGTTGTCCCCACAGTTGCCTTGTCCCCAGTGGGGCCCTGGCCCCACCCCTGTCCCCCCTCGTCCCCGTCCCCAGTGTCCCCCCAGCGTTGTTTTGATTTTCTTTACAGCCGAAAGCACCACACGGAGCAGGAGATGTGTCCCCAGTAGCTGGCACATAGTCGTTTCAGTTCACATACACGCGGGATAGAGAGTGAGATTACGCAGAGAGATCGTTAAGAAAAGATTTAATCAAGATGAGTATTGATCAGGCGATCGATGGGTCTCCTGCCGTTGCCTGGATGTTGCGTCCAGCCGCGAGGCGAGGGCAGCTAGTTCAGCATTTTTCTGCTGCAGCCTCTCTGCCTCCTTGCACGCTTCTGGAGAGCCTGCCTTTGTCAGGAGGCAGCTCTCCCTCCCAGGGGCGCTCTGTTGCCTCTCCAGGTCTTGTAGAACACGCTGCAGGCGGGTGTTCTGCTGCAGGAGCCGGCTGCGTTTGCTGCCGAGCAGCACCAAGTCTTCCCCCTCTGGCACCTGGAGCTGAGCATCTGCCACAGCCTTGCGTGTTGTTTGCTGCCCAGCCCTGGGGCTTTCAGGCGGTCTTTCCTGTCGTGCCGCCAGGGCCTGGGGCCGTTTCTGCCAGAGGAGCAGGAGCTCTGCGTCTCCTGATGGCCCTGGTGCCCAGGAGGGCCTTGGGGCTGGGCCGTGCTGGGGGATGATTTTCTCCTCCATAAAATTCCAGCTTTTAATACAATCCCACACAAGTTTCTGATCGTGTTCATATGAGGCCACCTCATTCGGCTTGCAAGGGGTTGTTTGGGGGTTTTTCTCCCTCCTCATGTTTCACCAGCGACCATGTGATTTACCACAGCAGTAGGGCACTATGGAAACGAGCTGCGAAGCAACTCTGAGAATCTAGGGTGCCCACATCCTCCAGGTTAGCATCTTTAGCAGTGACCCCACCGTCGAGCTCAGCCCACGCTCGCTCTTGCCAGCACAGCCGCCAGCTCCGGGAGAGAGCAGGGCAGGAGCTGCCCAGGGATGCCCCTTATGACCGCATGGCCCTGGGACACCCTTTGTGACACAGGGCCATGCGGGGCCATGCGGCGACGGGGCTGGCACCGCCCGGCACCTCCTGCAGCTGTGGTCGTGGGGCCCCCCAGGCCAGGACATACCTTCTAAGGCCATGAGGCCCCACCCCTCCTTTGTGTGGCCAGGGCCAGGACACGTGTATAAGGCCATACTCGCTCACCCCGGCTGATTGCAGATGCTGTCTCCGCCTCTGCATGGTCAAGGGAGGCAGCAGCTGCTGAGAGGGAGTGACGCGCAACGTCGGTGGCTGTTGGTGGCGGCGTTTGGTTGCCATCCTTGCAGCCATGAGCCAGGACGGTGTGGGACGGGTGCCCGTGGCGTGCAGCCGCCCCTCGCCCTGCCGGGGCCTGGTGCAGAAGAACGAGCACAAGCGGCAGCTGGAGAGGCTGCGGGCTGAGCTGGAGGCTGAGCGACTCCGCTCCCAAGAGCTGTGCCGCCGCTTCGCTGCTGAAACTCGGGAGTTGAAGGAGGCAGCAGAGCGGGAGCGGCGGCTCCTGGCTGAACGGCTACACTCCAAATGGGAGCAGCAGCAGGCACGGGAGCTCCAGCGGCTGCGGGAGCTGAACCAGCGGCAGCGGGCAGTGGAGATCCGCCAGCTGCTGCGCTCAAAGGAGGCTGAGCTGTGCGAGGTGCAGGGGGTGCTGCAGCGGCAGCGCAACGACACCATCCGTCAGGCACGGGACCTGCAGCAGCAGCTGGCCAAGGAGCTGGTGAGAGGAGCCTGGAGCAGCAGCGAGGCCCGCGGTAAGCTCCAGGACGTCCTCAGCAAGCTGCGCTGGGAGACCAGTGGCGAGCAGGCTGCTCGCATCCTTGTCCTCCAAGACAAACTGCTGCTGCAGAGGAGACTCTTCCTAAAGTACATCTTGGAGCAGTTGGAGGGTGAGCAGCCTGCTTCCTGCAAGGAAGCCAGGGCCAAGGCTACGGCCTGGCACCGCCTGCAGACCCTCCAGGGCACCGGGACCATCGGGCCCTGCTCTTCAGAGAGCCTCATGGCATCTTCCTCCCACAATGGAGAAGGGCAGCCAAAAACCTGCGAGAGCTTAAAAGCTCATCTCCAGGAGGAGGGGAACAGCGTGGAGGTTTTGCTCGAGGCTGTGGGGCAAGCCTTGGCGCCGCACTGCTTGGACTCCCTGCCGCAGGAAAGGACCAGCAGCAGGCGGTCTGTGGCAGAGGTGGGTGTTCAGACTCTAGGGCAGCAGGAGGACTGGCTGCCTGGTAGCAGTCACAGCAGGCTGCTGGAGCAGAACGCCCACCTCCAGAGTGCCCTGAAGGACCTCGAGAGGCAATGCAGTGTCCTTCAAGAGGAGAACTGTCTTCTGAGGAAGGCAAGCTCTCCTGAAGTGTGGGAGAGGCTCAAGCAGAAGACTGCTAAGCTGGGTCTCATTAGCAAGCAGCTGCAAGAAAGAGCCAGGCAACTGCAGACCGTCGATTGCCTGAGCAACACTCGAGTGCCACTGCCCACCCAAAGCTCCACTGAGGAACTGCGTATGACATCGCTTCCTCAGCAGAAGGCTGGAGAAATGGGAGAGCCTGCCGGAGCTTTGCTGGCACAGGACGAGCAGGATGACTTCTCACAGAGGGCAGCTGAGGAGCTTCAGGCCCAAGTGGCTGCACATGAAGAGGGCTCCTATTGTGTGAGCGCCCACTGCCGAACTTGTGAGGAGTTACAGGCGCAGCTTACGGAGATGACAAACGAAAACACCCGACTGGCTGAGGAAAACGCTCGCCTCCGTGGACAGATGGGTTTGACAGAAAGGGCGACTAAGGCATGTGGCAGAGGAGCAAGATTCTGCCATCCGAACAAACGCCTGTCTTCAAACCCAGCTGGAAGAGGCAGAGCGCAAAACGAAAGCCATGAGAGAAAAGGCACGAGTCAACAGCCGGAGAAGGAACATGAGGAGACAAAGTTAGCGCTCCAGAGGAAAGATGAGGGAGTTGAGTGTTTGCAGGGGGCTCGGACAGAAGTACGCAGGGAACACGAAGAAACCCTGCAACTGTTTCGAGCCCAGGTGACTGAACTGAATGATGGGTTTCGGAAGCTAACTGAACGACGCCAGCAGCTCTTTCAGGAACTTGAACGGCTGGAAAGAGAAAGATCCAACCGTATCATTTCCAGGCCGCACCAGGCTATGCTGGGAGCAGACAAGGAGCCCATCCTCCTGGAGGCTATGAGACAGCAACCGGCAGAGCTTCGAGCATTCATAGCTCGATACAGCTATGATCCTTTCGACGGTCCCAATGAGCAGCCTGAACTAGAGCTTCCTCTCATTGCTGGGCAATACGTTTACATCTTTGGAGACGTGGATGAAGACGGTTGGTATGTGGGAGAGCTGACCGACGGCACAAGAGGATTCGTCCCCTCTAATCTTGTTGAAGAAGTTTCAGGTGACGACCTGATGACACCAGAGTCTCCAGAGACAAGTGATTGGTAGCGGGACACAGATGATGTCTGTCCTGTCTTCTGCTATCTTCTTATTAAATATTTTCTTAACTACCTCTCTGTGTCATCTCACTCTCTACCCTGGGTGTATGTGAACTGAAAGGACTATGTGCCAGCTACTGGGGGGCTGGCGTGGGTGGAGTGGCTGCCAGCTATTGGAGCGAACCAGGGGGTGTACGCACCCCTGGCTTGTGGTGCCAGCCACTGGAGTGGGTCCCAGTGCGCCTGGTGAATGGGGGGTCTCAGTGCAGCTACTGGAGCAGGTGGGGGTCTCGGCCACCAGGCACTGGGGCGGGAACGGTGTGTGTCCCGAAAACCACTTACGGCAAAACCCGTGAACAGCAAAAGTGCAGGGAGTGAGAGGGTGCCCCAGCCCCCCCCAACCCCGAGCCGGAGGAGGGAGCTCCTGACGAGCGGCAGCTCTGACTCAGCGTGGGCGGGGACAAGAGGGACGGCGGCCAAACCCCCCCACTTACAAGAGCAGCCCCCAGGGAGCGCGAGCGACCCGGAGCGCGGCAAACAGGGCGGGCAAACAGGACGTGGCGCGGCAGAAGGGCATGGCACGGCAGTTTGCGCGGCAGTTTGCGCGGCAGTTCGCACAGGCAGGGCGTGCAGGGAAGGCAAGCGGGCAGGGCGCAGCCCCCCTCCTGGCTCTAGAGGCCAACTCAATTAGTAGTCGTCGCCCTCCCAGAAGAGGACCAGCTATGGTTTCCACTCGGCCGAAAGCTGTCGCCAGAAGGAATGTGGCGACCCAGACGGAGCTCACACGCAAGCATACAGCTGTCCAGGTCTCTGGCTGCAGGGAGTGCTTGAGCCTGTCAGCTGTACCGGAGGGCGGCAGAGACACCTCCTGTGTGCGGTGTGACCAGGTGGATGATCTGCTCGGCCTGGTGGCAGAGCTGAAGGAGGAGGTGGAAAGGTTAAGGAGTGTCCGGGAGTGTGAGAGGGAGACAGATTGGTGGAGCTGCACCCTACCGTCCCTGAGGCAAAGGCAGCAGATGGAGGCTCCACGAGAAGCAGAGGATCCCCTGCCTTCTTGCCACCAGGTAGAAAGAGGGGACCTAAGCGATGGGGGGGAATGGAAACAGGTCCCTGACAGGCGAACCCCCGCCCGGCCTCCCTCACCTTCCCGGTTGCCTTTACGCAACAGATATGGGGCCCTGGAACTTGAGGGCCAGGCAAACGAGGATGTGGACGAAGGTCCATCCAGGAGGTCGCCTATGGTGAGGCAGTCAGCCCCACGCATTATGACTGCCGCTGCTAAGAAAAAAAGGAGGGTAATTGTCATAGGCGATTCCCTTCTGAGGGGAACAGAGGGCCCTATATGCCGACCGGACCCATCCCACAGGGAAGTCTGCTGCCTCCCTGGGCACACCTGATCAACGCGTGGCTCAGGGGCTGGTGCCATCGGAGGAATTTGGGTTTTTTTGATCACGGGGAGGTTTACACGGCACTGGGCCTGCTGGCGACAGATGGAGTCCAGCTGTCTCACAGGGGGAAAAGGATCATTGCTCATGAATTGGCAGGGCTCATTGAGAGGGCTTTAAACTAGGTTTGAAGGGGGGGAGGGGATAAAACCAGGCTCACTAGAGATGAGCCTAGGGGTGGCATGCCGATGCTGGGGGCAAAATCGATAGCCCAGCTCAAGTGCATATACACCAATGCACGCAGCATGGGCGGCAAACAGGAGGAGCTGGAAGCCATTGTGCAGCGGGAGAGATATGACTTAGTCGCCATCACAGAAACATGGTGGGGTGACTCTCATGACTGGAGTGCTGCAATGGATGGCTATAGACTCTTCAGAAGGGACAGGCGAGGAAGGAGAGGCGGTGGGGTGGCCCTGTATGTTAGGGAGTGTTTCGATTGTCTAGAGCTCAACGATTGTGATGATGATACGGTTGAGTGTTTATGGGTAAGGATGAGGGGGAAGGCCAACGAGGCAGATATCCTGCTGGGAGTCTGTTATAGACCACCCAACCAGGATGGAGGGGCGGATGAAGCGTTCTACAAGCGGCTGGCAGAAGTCTCTCAATCGCTAGCCCTTGTTCTCGTGGGGGACTTCAACTTCCCGGACGTCTGCTGGAAATACAACACGGCAGAGAGGAAGCAGTCTAGGAGGTTCCTGGAGTGTGTGGAAGACAACTTCCTGACACAGCTGGTGAGTGAGCCTACCAGGGGAGGTGCCTCGCTCGACCTGCTGTTTGCAAACAGAGAAGGACTGGTGGGAGATGTGGTGGTCGGAGGCCGTCTTGGGCTTAGCGACCATGAAATGGTAGAATTCTCCATTCTCGGTGAAGTAAGGAGGGGGGGCAGCAAAACCACAACCATGGACTTCCGGAGGGCGGACTTTGGCCTGTTCAGGACGCTGGTTGAGGGAGTCCTGTGGGAGACGGTCCTGAAGGGCAAAGGGGTCCAGGAAGGCTGGACGATTTTCAAGAAGGAAGTCTTAAAGGCGCAGGAGCAGGCTGTCCCTGTACGCCATAAGAAGAACGGGCGGGGAAGACGACCGGCCTGGCTGAACGGGGAGCTCTTGCTGGGACTCAGGAAAAAAAGGAGAGTTTACCGCTTGTGGAAAAAGGGGTAGGCGACTCAGGAAGAGTACAGGGATCTCGTTAGGTCGTGCAGAGAGGAAATGAGAAAGGCAAAAGCCCAGCTAGAACGCAATCTGGCCGCTGTCGTTAAAGACAACAAAAAAAGTTTTTACAAATATATTAATGACAAAAAGAGAGCCAGGGAGAATCTCCATCCTTTATTGGATGCGGGGGGGAACATTGTCACCGAGGATGAGGAAAAGGCTGAGGTACTCAATGCCTTCTTTGCCTCAGTCTTTAACAGGCAGACCAGTTATCCTCAGGGTACTCAGCCCCCCGAGCTGGAAGACGGGGACGGCGAGCAGGATGAACCCCCCGTAATCCAAGAGGAAGCAGTCAATGACCTGCTACAGCACCTGGAGGCTCACAAGTCTATGGGGCCGGATGGGATCCACCCAAGAGTGCTGAGGGAGCTGGCGGAGGAGCTCGCCAAGCCGCTCTCCATCATTTATCAGCAGTCCTGGTTAACAGGGGAGGTCCTGGACGACTGGAGGCTTGCCAATGTGACGCCCGTCTACAAGAAGGGCCGGAAGGAGGATCCGGGGAACTACAGGCCTGTCAGCCTGACCTCGGTGCCGGGGAAGATTATGGAGCGGTTCATCTTGAGGGCGCTCACAAGGCATGAGCGGGACAACCAGGGGATTAGGCCCAGCCAGCATGGGTTCATGAGAGGCAGGTCCTGCTTGACCAACCTGATCTCCTTCTATGACCAGGTGACCCGCCTAGTGGACGAGGGAAAGGCTGTGGATGTGGTCTACCTGGACTTCAGCAAGGCCTTTGACACTGTCTCCCACAGTATTCTCCTAGAGAAGCTGGCGGCTCACGGCTTAGACAGGTGTACTCTGCGCTGGGTCAAAAACTGGCTGGACGGCCGGGCCCAGAGAGTTGTGGTGAACGGAGTTCAATCCAGTTGGCGGCCGGTCACGAGCGGTGTTCCCCAGGGCTCAGTTTTGGGGCTGATCTTGTTCAATATCTTTATCGATGATCTGGATGAGGGGATCGAGTGCACCCTCAGTCAGTTTGCAGACGACACCAAGTTGGGCGGGAGCGTTGATCTGCTCGAGGGTAGGAAGGCTCTGCAGAGGGACCTGGACAGGCTGGATCGATGGGCCGAGGCCAACTGTATGAGGTTCAACAAGGCCAAGTGCCGGGTCCTGCACTTTGGCCACAACAACCCCAAGCAGCGCTACAGGCTTGGGGAAGAATGGCTGGAAAGCTGCCCAGAGGAAAAGGACCTGGGGGTGTTGGTCAACAGCCGGCTGAACATGAGCCGGCAGTGTGCCCAGGCGGCCAAGAAGGCCAATGGCATCCTGGCCTGTATCAGAAATAGTGTGGCCAGCAGGAGTAGGGAAGTGATCGTGCCCCTGTACTCAGCCCTGGTGAGGCTGCACCTCGAACACTGTGTTCAGTTTTGGGCCCCTGACTACAAGAAGGACGTCGAGGTGCTGGAGCGTGTCCAGAGAAGGGCAACGAGGCTGGTGAGGGGTCTGGAGAACAAGTCTGATGAGGAGCGGCTGAGGGAACTGGGGTTGTTTAGCCTGGAGAAAAGGAGGCTGAGGGGAGACCTCATCGCTCTCTACAACCACCTGAAAGGAGGTTGTAGCGAGGTGGGTGTTGGTCTTTTCTCCGAAGTAACAAGCGATAGGACGAGAGGAAATGGCCTCAAGTTGCGCCAGGGGAGGTTTAGATTAGATGTGAGGAAAAATGTCTTTACTGAAAGAGTGGTTAAACATTGGAAGAGGCTGCCCAGGGAAGTGGTGGAGTCCCCATCCCTGGAGGTATTGAAAAGACGTGTAGATGAGGCGCTTAGGGACATGGTTTAGTGGACATGGTGGTGTTGGGTTGACGGTTGGACTCGATGATCTTAGAGGTCTCTTCCAATCTTAATGATTCTATGATTCTATGATTCTAACTGGAGCAGAGCAGACATTTATGGGGTGTGAATCCTGCTGTGCTGTAAGAGACCATCTAACCCAACATTTAAACCAGTGAAGAGAGGTCGCCACCTCAGTGTGACTCGCTCTGTGCAAAGACTGAGGAGTCCTGGGCAGGGAAGGTTTTGGGGACACGGGGCTCTGCGCAAAAAACAGAAAATGAGCTTGTTTTAATGCCTGTAGGCCTGTCAGATGTAAGGTAATGTCAATGAAAATGAAAGTAAGAAGAACGGAAGACAAAGAGGCAAAGCAAAGCAATGTGTCAACACACTTTTCAGCTTTTTTTCAGTCTTTAGGGGGATTTCCTTTTCTTGAAAAGGCAAGTGTTTTCCAGAACTGGGAATGGATGTAGGACACAAATGTCTTCAGCTACAGGGACACAGACACCTGGTGCCAGTGTAGGTGCCCCAGGAACCCCTGCCCAGCCTCCACCTGCAGCTTGCAAGGTGCTCTGGTCTCCCACAGGTCCTCTGTGATAGATGCCAATCCCAGGCCAGCACCTCAAGTGCACTGGAGCCCCTAAAAGTGGCACTGCCTGTTTATGGTCAGACACCTGATGTCTGCCTGGAAAGGTGCACAATTTGTTTTCTTTTTACTACATTAAAAAAAAAAAAAACAAGCACATTTTCATCAGCTCAATCATTGCAGTACTTTTAGGAAATGGCAATGTTTTCCCACCGTGACAGAATAGGAATTTCCTGGAAGCGTACTAACAGCAGGAGAAGAAATACTGATCTTCCCTGTACTTGTATTACCACTACTCTGTCCAATTAACTCTTTGGTCAACACCTTAATTGTGTTTATATCTATCCTTTTTTATGTCTCTGTCTAAAACTGTCCTTGTATGGAAATCCCTTGTGAAAGGTGGGTGATGTTAGATGCTGCTTGGACTTAGCATACAGCTGAGGAGCATTTTAAAGTTTATTAAATTGTATCGTGTTTAACGTCTGTTTGTTGGCAATAAAGAGAAACGTTTCTATGCCTGTGTGCAGCCAGGTCTCTAAGGAAAGCAGGTGGGAGCTGGTGCAAAGGAGCTGTTACCTCCAGCTGCAGACCTCAGTGGAGAAGTCTGATGTGAGTGATTCAAGGCCCAGGTGGCCCATGAGAGAAACGGCAGGGCTGGGGATGCGAGGAGGAGGGTTGTCCATGCAGTGTCTGACCTCAAGGACGAGCTGTTCCTACCTATCCTGATTTCATTAGGAGACCCCTTACATCAATATCGATTGGAGAATGCTGCTATCACGTCTTCTGTAAACTGAAAAAGTAATAAAATAAACTTATAAATAAAAAACACTTTCTTATTAAATGCTCATTGAAATCTTCCACTTCATTGGTCTGGAGACCGCTCAAATTATCTGTGAAAGACTTGAAAATTGAAGAAAATAGTGTGAGGCAACATGGCTTTTTGCATTTTAATGAGCTCCATGGTGTATTTGATGCGGAGTCCATTAACCTCAGACAGAGAGGAGCCTGAACAAACAACTGAAGAAGTCAATGTCAGAAGCAACCCATACACTTTCAGGAAGCATTAATGGGTCCCACTGAGGGACATTACTGAGAAAGCCTCCCTGGGAGCTGGTTAGAGGAGAAAATTGGAGGCAGAAATGACAGGTAGGCAAAGGCAGTGTAAAGGTGGCTCTGATGCTCAATATACTTTTATGTGTTGCATTAAGACAAAGGGCCATGCCCTGACTCCCAGCCCCTGGCAAGGGAGATCCTGTTCCTCACACATTGCTCAGGGCTCTTCCTGGGGCAGCGTGATGTGGTAATGTGTGATGCCAAGCACAGGACTATGGTATGACACTTAAAGGTCTCTCCTGGGTGGGGCAAGGAGGCCATGAGGTCCTGGTATCATAAAGTTAATGTTTTTCTTGGTAGGCCTTGGTGGCAGACACAACAACCATAGGGAACGGGGAAAAGACCTCAGCTCTTTTCGGGGCTTTTAGCCTTGCCACAGCCCTTGATCACATCCACCACAGGTTGATCTACAGTGCCTCACTCCTGCAGTTCTTTCCCTGCAGGCTGTCAACAGCTACCTTGCCTCCCCACCTTGGTCTCACCTGAGAATCTCACTACCCTTACTGATATCTCTCTCCTCCCTGGCTGTTCCTTGAAACGCAAAGCCATGGGCTAATCCAAACTCCCTCAGGGTGACCTGTTGCAGCACAGAACTAGACTTGGAGTGACTTTCTTTCTCTTTGTGTCCAGTCTCAATCTCCCAAGTTGCACGTTGTTCCATTATTTCTTTCTCATGCTGTTTCCCACTATGAAGAAAAGCTCCACCATCTCTGAAACCTCCCTTCAAGCAGTCTCAGGCTATTGCTATATTGCTCTAAGCCTCTCCAGCACTGGGCCAAAGCTGCCAAGGTCCCTCAGCCTCTGTTACAGAGAACATGTGCTTGAGGCTCTGAACCCCATCTTGGCAGACATCCTCTGGACAGTCTTCAGCTCCTCCCAACTCCTCCAAAATGGAGAGCCCCAGAGAGGGACACACCTGTGCTGAGTTGAAGGGGGAGGAAACTAAAGTGGTCTGGTTTGCCACATTCTTCCTAATGCAGCCCCATATGCAGCTGGCCTTGTTCATGGTGAACATGCACCACTGCCTCGTATGGTGTGCCTCGTGGTGAGCAGCACCTTCTCTTCAGGGTCACTTCTCAGCTGGCCCTGATATATGGGTTATTCTTCCCCATATTCTTCCATGCTCTTATTGTGTGAGACACACCACCAACAGGATGAGTTACCTGCACGCACGCATTAACAGGTGACCAAATGGAGCTTCAATCCAGGGGGACCTTCAGAAACTCTGAGATTAGACCATCAGAGACATCCTGAAGTTTCACAAGGAGAAGTGGCCAGTCCTGCATCAGGAGGAAGATTAACCCTATACATCATGGCCAGCTGGGACTTGATATGCTGAGGACTGACCCTGAGGAGAAGATGCTGGGCACCACGAGGGATGCCATACGAACCAGTGGTGCATGTTCACCATGAACAAGGCCAGCTGCATACGGGTCTGCATTGGGAGGAATGTGGCCACCCAGACAAGGAGAGTTATTACCCACCCTTAACTCAGCACTGGTGTGGCTACATCTGGATTAGAGTGTCCCCTTGTGGAGCTTCATGATCTAGTCAAGTGGGCAGATCCTGGAGAGTATCCAGAGGAGGTCTGCTGACATGGGGTTCAGGGCCCAGTGCACATGCCCTGTGTGGGGAGGCTGAGGGTCCTGGGATTCTTCACCCTGGTGAATTGACGTCTCCGGGCAGTACAGTAGTTACCTGTGACTGTGAACGGTGGTTTTAGAGAGGACGAAGCTTTTGTTCTTAGAGGAAAACCACGTTAAAAAGGAAGAGTGCCACAAGTTGCAGCTTGCGAGATTGAGACTGGATATGAGGAGAAAGAAATGACAGTCAAAGGGTAGTGCTAGAGTCCAATGGGCCACACAGAGGGCGTCTGGATCAGCCCATGGCTTTGTGTTTCAAGGCAGCAACGATGGAGAGATATCAGTAAAGGCCGGGGATGCTGGGGTGAGAGTAAGGAGGAGTAGTGCATTGGTGTATACAGCCTGTAGAGGAACAGACACAGATGCGAGACAGTGTAGAATAGCTTGTGGTGGAAACACGCATCTGCTTTAAGAAGCAACAGCTCTGTGCATAATTGTGGGATGGGAATCTCACTAACGGACATTCCTGAGTTTGATTTTAATGAGCAAACACTGTACCACCTGGCATGACAAGGCACTTAAGCAGAAAACAACGGAGAAAGGAATGTGCAGCTGGAAGGAGAAAAACAAGATAAAGACCATGAAGGCATTTCGCATGATCAGGAAGAACGGGCCAATCTGCTAGAGCATAGATGCGCGTGAACACAAGGCTGTAACCTATCTGCAAGCTGCAGGTAGCGCGTGTACACTTCTGCTTGCTATAAAAGATGCTAACAAAGAGCAATAAAGGTCTTTGGTTGCCGTGTCTGCCGGAGTCCGTGCCGCTTTTCACCCCCACAAATGGCGCCCAACGTGGGGCGAAAATGCTGGAACAGAGCACCGGTGGGGAGCCAGCTGAACGAGTCATAGCCAGCGGGAGACAGAGCAGTCTCAGGAAAGAGCTGGAGCCGGAACTTTGAATCATCGCCTCGTTGGAGCAGAGGTGAGCAGCTGGGAAACTTAAAATGGGATCACAACTAACTAAGGAGGAGGAATCTATACTATGTATTATTAAGAAACTGTTAGAAAATTGTGGAGTTAAGTATGATGACCATACCCTCCGCCTATTGCTTTCATGGCTAAAACGAAAGGGAATTCCCCCTGATTCGGCTACTGCTTTTCAGAAGGAAACTTGGGATAAAGCAGGGAACTTGTTGTGGGATGCAGCTACCGGGGGAGATGAGACTGCAGAAACGGTCCTTACTACACGGCACTTAGTCTCAGATACGTTAAAACAATTGAAGTGTAATCGTACTGCCCATCAAGCTGTGGTGGCAGCCACTGCTCCTGACCCACCGGCTCCGGCCACTCCAGACCAGGCTCCCTCGGAACCTTTGCCCGGTCCGAGTGGGACAGATCAGCCTGAGGGAGGGGAAAAACCTCTGACCGAGGCTCTTTCGGCCCTGACGATATCAAGTGATCTCGGACAGTCTCCTAAACAACAGAGCAGAGGGGTCTCAAGCCACGACAATGAACCCTTAAACTATGATCCGGCTGCTCACTGGCAGGCCGTTCGACCACAAGCCTTGGCAGAAGGGGACCTTCCTACTGTGGCATACCCTGTCATAATTAGTGAACAAGGTCCTAACAGTTGGCAGCCCCTTCAATGGGATTTGGTTAAGGAGTTAAGGCGGACCATCATGCAATGTGGATTGGGAGCGCCTTTTACACAGAGCCTATTGCAAAATATTGTGAAGGGACACTTGTTAACCCCTTTCGATACCAAAGCGTTAGCTGATTTAATATTTTCCCCTACACAAAGAGTGCTCTGGCAAGCCCACTGGCGAGAGCTCTGTGATCGTGCAGCTTTACAGAACTTGGAGCGGCGAGCGGGAGACCCG
Organism: Aptenodytes patagonicus; assembly: GCF_965638725.1. Lineage (NCBI taxonomy): Eukaryota > Metazoa > Chordata > Aves > Sphenisciformes > Spheniscidae > Aptenodytes > Aptenodytes patagonicus. The sequence continues at coordinate 157,659 of NW_027472014.1, forward strand.
CTACGGGGCGCGGGACTCGCTCAGTTAATGGGGGAGGACCCTATCAATACGCCGCAACTGCAGGCACGGCTGGCGCCTGAAATTTTAAGACAATCAGCAGACCTTGCGTTTCAAGCAATGATAAAGGTCCCTGATACAGGACGACCGGTAAAATCCTTTACTAGCATTAAGCAAGGGACCAACGAACCTTATATGGATTTTATCGACAAGCTCCAAGAAGCTATTCAAAAACAAATACAAAATCCTGAAGCCAAAGAGGCATTGCTTATGAAATTGGCTATAGAAAATGCCAATGAGGACTGTAAAAGAGTCTTGCAGACATTGCGAAATCCGACCATAATAGACATGCTTGACGCGTGCAACCGTGTGGGTTCAATTACACATAAGAATGAGGTTTTTGCAGCCTGTTTAGCCGCTGCCTTGCGTCCCGGTAACAAAGCGTGTTTCCGCTGTGGAAACTCGGGGCATTTTAAACGGCAATGTCCTGAGAATCCTGTACAGAAGGGAGGATCAGAAGGAATTCAGCAGCCCCCTGGTATTTGCCCGCGCTGCCGCAAGGGGAGGCACTATGTTAATCAATGCCGGTCGAAATACGATCTCCGCGGTCGACCCTTGTCGGGAAACGGGAAGTCGAGCGCGAGGTGGGGGCGCGCACTGACACAAATGCCACCCCAAAATCCCCAACCCCAAAACCCCATGAGACCGCTGTCTCAGCAGGCCTGGATCACCTCAAGGCCAGAACCATCGGCAGTGCCGGAGTGGATGTCTCCACAGCCACCAATCTCTCTATAAACGATCAGACTGTGCACAGGGTGCCCCTCAATGTGAGAGGCCCCCTTGGCCAGGGGCTGAGTGCCCTATTGGTGGGGAGGTCCAGTGCTACTATGCAGGGTTTGTTTGTGTTACCTGGGGTTATCGACTCTGATTATACGGGACAGCTGCAAGCGTCGCTATGGACCCCCTCTCCTCCAGTATTTATTCCAGCTGGAAGTAGGATTGCACAGCTAGTTCCTTTTAAGAGTATGGTTCGTAATCGGGATCCTATTTCCCGGGGAGCTGGTGGATTTGGGTCCACAGGTGAACCAAATATTTTTTGGACTCAGCTTGTCCAAAGAACTCAGCCCACTTTGACCTGCACTCTAAAGAATAAAGGCAGCAAACCGGAACAACTGGTAGTGAAGGGAATGATAGATACAGGGGCAGACGTTACTATCATCAGTACTGCAAAGTGGCCTGGATCATGGGAAACCATCCCGGTCAACACAGGGCTAGTGGGAATCGGAGGCCTGTCGGCGTCCAGGCAGAGTGCCAACTTAATACAGATTGTAAGCCCGGAAGGACAGGTTGCAACTATTCGACCTTTTGTGGTTCCTGTGCCGTTAAACCTGTGGGGACGAGATGTCTTGAGCACTTGGGGACTAGCGATTGGCACTGCTGATCCGCATCAACATTTTTAGCGGGGGTCACTGGCGCTCGGCCCACCGTTCGACTCACATGGCTCACCGATCAGCCAGTGTGGGTGGATCAGTGGCCCCTATCACAGGAAAAGGCCGACGCGTTGCAAACGTTAGTGGACGAGCAAGTGAGTCAAGGACATCTGGTTCCCACCACCAGCGCCTGGAACACCCCAGTGTTTGTTATAAAAAAGAAAAGTGGCAAATGGAGACTTCTACATGATTTACGGCAAGTAAATGCCGTGATTCAAGATATGGGGACATTGCAACCAGGTATGCCTTCACCAACATTGATACCTCGTCAATGGGACATTGTGATTATCGATTTGAAAGACTGCTTTTTCACGATTCCCTTAGCGCCGGAAGATGCTCCCAGATTTGCCTTCTCTCTCCCAGTTGTAAACCATCAAGGGCCTAGGCTGCGATATCATTGGACGGTGTTGCCCCAGGGCATGAAAAACAGTCCCACAATATGTCAAATGTATGTTGCGCGTGCGTTGTCGCCCATAAGAAACAAATATCCTGACTTAATTTGTTATCACTACATGGACGATATTTTAATCGCCGGACGAGACCCAAAGGAACTCGTCACAGTTATGAAAGGTATGTTGCAGGGGTTAAAGACATACGGCTTGCAAATAGCTCCTGAAAAGGTGCAAGTGCAAGCCCCGTGGAAGTACTTGGGGTGGAAGATTTTAGAACATACGATACAGCCCCAACCCATAACCTTGCAATCTAACATTAAAACACTGAATGACTTGCAAAAACTAGTAGGGACTATCAATTGGGTGTGCCCATTGCTGGGAATAGATAATGACATGTTAAACCCACTGTTCAAGTTGTTAAAGGGTAATCCTGAGTTGACATCTCCACGAGAATTAACGACAGAGGCCAAACAAGCGCTACAAAAAATATCACAGGCGCTTACCGAAAGGCAAGCACAACGCGTAATTGAAGGATTGGGAGTTAACTTGTATGTCCTAAATCAGTCCCGACAAGCAGTGGGCCTCTTAGGCCAATGGGACACCAAGGGTACCCAGGATCCCTTAGCCATCATTGAATGGGTATTCCTGCCGCATCAAGCACCAAAAACAATAGTGACAAGGGTGGAAATGTTTTCGATGCTTGTGCGAAAGGGACGCGCGCGATGTTTGGAATTAACGGGCACAGATCTTAAAACAATTTATCTCCCACTGACTAAAGACCACCTTAATTGGTGTGAGGCTAATAGCCTAGAACTACAGATAGCGCTGGAAAATTTTAAGGGACAAATTCTAATTCACTATCCATCTCACAAATTATTCTCCCTTAATGAGGAAATTAGTATAATTCCTGAATCGTTGAGTAAGGAGGTACCTGTCGAAGGACCCACCTTATTCACCGATGGATCAGGATGAACAGGTAAGGCAGTTATAGTGTGGTGTGAAAAAGGGGAATGGAAACATCAAGTTCACCATGTTGTAGGAAGTCCTCAGCTGGTGGAAATATACGCAGTAATTCAGGTCTTTCGCCAATGGGAGATGCCATTAAATTTGGTTACTGATTCTCAGTACGTCGCCAACGTTGTCAGGCGCTTGGAAAAGGCTTGGCTCAGAGAAGTTGATAACGAACCAGTGTTTTTAATGTTCAAACAGGTATGGGACTTGTTGAATCGCCGCGTAAACCCGTATTACGTGCTCCACGTGAGGAGTCATACCTCCCTCCCAGGGTTTATATCAGAAGGGAATGCGCGAGCTGATCGTCTCGCTGCCCCTGTATGGACAGTCCCTGTACCAGACGTTTCTACACAAGCCCGATTGTCGCACGAGTTTTTCCATCAATCTGCCCGAATGCTGCGTCGACAATTTGGGTTGACTTGGGACACGGCACGAAGTATTGTACAAATGTGTCCTGACTGTCAGCAATTAGTTCCCATACCCCAAACAGGGGTAAATCCCCGAGGAGAAAAGGCCCTACAGATTTGGCAATCCGATGTTACTCATATCGGAGAATTTGGCAAACAAAAATACGTGCATGTTTCCATCGATACATTCTCCGGAGCTCTATGGGCGACCGCAGAGACCGGAGAAAAAAGCAAAGATATTTTACGGCACTGGAAAGGGGCCTTTGCTGCTCTAGGGGTTCCACACCAGATCAAAACGGACAATGGGCCCGGGTACATAAGCGCAAAAACGCAGGCCTTTTTGGCACAATGGGGCATTCGACATATCACTGGTATCCCTTATTCCCCTCAGAGCCAGGGTATCGTTGAGCGGGCTCATCTCACTCTCAAGCAGCTACTACAAAAACAAAAAGGGGGAATGCTAGGGGAATCACCGCAAGCCCGCCTCCATAAAGCAATATATGTGTTAAATCATCTTACAATAAGGGAAGACAGGACAGCCATTGGCAGCCCTAACACGGTAATAGCGAGACACTTTACCTCTTGTAACTCAGCTTCTCCAGTAGGAGAAAGGGCTCGGGTGTGGGTCAAGTCATTGGAAAATAGCCAATGGGAAGGCCCTTATGATCTTATAACATGGGGGAGAGGATATGCTTGTGTTTCCACAGATCGTGGACCCCGGTGGATACCTGCCCGCTGCGTTCGACCGTATCTGGACAAGGAGCCCAAGGAGCCCACAGATGCATCAACGGTTTGAAGTAGATTACTGGGACTTACACAAAGTATCTCATTCGATATTTGGGGAACCACCTAGTGGGCCAGGCCGTGCCGGGGTATATAGGGGACCAAGTGGGTTGCCATTAGCCGTGGACTGGGAACACCAGGCCGCAGAGAACAGTCAACTGGATAATCGAGAGGTGACAGGAATTCCCTGCCTCCAGTGTCCCGGATCAACACATCACGCATGGACTTTGTGCAAATGTGATAATTGAAAAAAAAAAAAAACCTGGTATTGTCACTCTCAGTTCCGGGCGGGAAGGTGCACAAGGTGTAAAGGGAATACCACCGGGAACGCCGAACCACAGAATCTACAGCTAGTGTGTGGGAGATCACATTGTGTCCCCCAGCTGTGGACTGTGTGGGAAACGGACTGGGAAAGTACCAAACGACAGTGTGACAAACGACTTGGGTGGAAACGGAACAAAAAGAGAACGTAAACCATGACGCCAGTATGGGGGGGGGTCTTGTGGCTAGTATCACTGTGTGCGGTTGCTGCGTTATGGGCACCCTCACAGCCGAAGGAAAATGTTTGGGTAACTCTGGCCAATCAGACAGGACAGGATTCCATCTGCCTGTCGATATCTTCCCCCGGCAACCCCTTTTCTACCTGCCTAGTGGGGCTTCCTTTAGATAATTGGGACTTGGGCCTGATTAGTCCTTTCAAGGAGGCCTGCGGGGGGGGACGACACGCCACTGACAATTGGGATGGATGCCTGCCACATCTTAATCACTTGCCAATAGAACCTCAGGAACTCGAGCTATTAGGGTCCATAAAAATGGATTGGTGTTTGTATTTCAATTATTCAGGGGCCAATGTTTCCCGAGCCTGGTCAGTTAACGCTACCCTGGGAATCTATAAAAATGAATCACTGTGGTGTAACCACACAAGCAGCAATATATCTAAATCATCTAATGCACCTATAGGATTACCCAGGGGGGTCTTTTTAATATGTGGAGACCGGGCCTGGCCTGGCATTCCCTCTCATATTAAAGGTGGGCCGTGTTCGTTGGGAAGATTAACTCTACTAATGCCAAACACATCTATGATCCTAGACCACAGGAGGAGCACCCCTAAGACGCGCGGTAAGCGCAGAGCACATGCCTGCACTTCACAATGTGATGATGCTGTCGACCTATGGAACCGGAACACTATAGCTGCGGTTGCAATCTTGGCTCCAGGTGTCGCAGCAGCAAAGAGTTTGGTCACATTAAATAAATTAGGATGTTGGCTAGCGAAACAATCAAATGCAACCTCTGAAGCACTAACGGGATTATTAATGGATGTAGATTCTATACGACATGCTACTTTGCAAAATAGAGCAGCGATAGATTTTTTGCTTTTAGCGCAAGGCCATGGGTGTGAAGAGTTGGAGGGAATGTGTTGTATGAACCTATCTGATCATTCGGAATCAATTCACCGCAGCATTCAGATGTTGAAGGAAGGAGTACAGAAGCTAAGAGTGGAAGACCCCTGGGACTGGTTGGATAAATTATTCGGGAAATGGGGTCTAAGTGGCTGGTTAAAAGGACTAGCCAAGCTAGGAGGGCTATGCTTAGTAATGTTCCTTTGCATCCTGGTTTGTGTGCCGTGTCTGTTACAAGGTATGCGAAAAATGATTGAAAGATCTGTTTCAGCAGTGTTTCTAGTAAAACAAAAACGGGGAGATGTGGGGATGGGAATCTCACTAACGGACATTCCTGAGTTTGATTTTAATGAGCAAACACTGCACCACCTGGCATGACAAGGCACTTAAGCAGAAAACAACGGAGAAAGGAATGTGCAGCTGGAAGGAGAAAAACAAGATAAAGACCATGAAGGCATTTCGCATGATCAGGAAGAACGGGCCAATCTGCTAGAGCATAGATGCGCGTGAACACAAGGCTATAACCTATCTGCAAGCTGCAGGTAGCGCGTGTACACTTCTGCTTGCTATAAAAGATGCTAACAAAGAGCAATAAAGGTCTTTGGTTGCCGTGTCTGCCGGAGTCCGTGCCGCTTTTCACCCCCACAATATGTTGTCGGGCTGGTGCCAAGGATTCAAGACGCGTTAATCAGGGAAGCTAGCAATCCTCGCTTAGGAAAGTTATTTATCAGGTTACGGTCAGTTGTGTCACAGAGAACTGCTCTGTGTGCAGTCCTGCACATACGCAGCCATCAGTGGGATTTGGGTCTGGGCCAAGGTAACCAAATAGCTGACAACCTTGTTAGTCCCGTGAGTCATGTACCACCGGTGGACCGGTTTCTTCAAGCCAGACAAGCCCATGAAATATTCCATCAGAATGCAAAAAGTCTGCGAAGGCAATATGGATTGTCTGACAGTGAAGCTCGTTCCATTGTTCATGCCTGTCCCAAGTGCGGCAATCATGGGCCAGGAGTAGGACTAGGAGTAAACCCGCGGGGCCTTAAGGCTTTGGAGCTCTGGCAGATGGATGTGACTCACATTGCTGAGTTTGGACGTTTGAAATATGTGCACGTCACAGTAGATACCTTCTCCAAGGCGATGTGGGCCACGGCACTGCCGGGGGAGAAAGCTCAACATGTGTGCAAACACCTCCTTGCCTGTTTCGCAGCTCTGGGAGTACCGGAACATATTAAAACGGACAACGGTCCTGCATATATCAGTGCTAAGTTGGGGTCCTTTTTAAGGACATGGAACATTAAACGTACCACTGGTATCCCGCACTCTCCAGAAGGACAGGGTCTTGTGGAACGTGCACATCAAGTGCTTAAAGACTACCTGCAAAAACAGAAGGGGGACGAACAGGACCCCCAGATGAGGCTTAATAAGGTCCTTTTTACTTTAAATTATCTCTGTTTGATGGGTGACAGAGAAGAGCCACCAATTGTTATTCACCATCAAAATCTTAAATTTAATCAACAGACTGTAATTCCGAACTTAAAAGTGATCTACCGGGATCCTGCCACAGGCCAATGGCTGGGCCCTGTACCTGTAATCTTTAGTGGAAGAGGATATATGTGTGTTTCCACAGGTAATGGACCGGTCTGGGTGCCCAGCAGATCTGTGAAGCCTGCATTATCATCAGGACAACAGGAATCAGAGGACTCGTAACTACAAAACTTAACTCTGAGCGGTTTATCTTTTACCACTGTGTTTCCAAAGACAGCGGTGAAGGATAAGATAAATTGCTTAAAGTGCTTATGGTGTGTGCCGTGGGTATTGTGTCAGTGCTACCATTGTGATAAGAAGTGGTGGGCACAGTGCACACGCGCACAAAAGTGGTATGAAACCTACTATCTAAAAGAAATAGCGTTATATAGAATATTAATAACCACTAGACACGAAATAGTTAACACGCTTGCCTTTGCTAAAAGTAAATATGCATGGATTGGCCTAGTTAATGAAAATGCTAAACTAATTACTGTATGTAACATTAAATATAAGAAGAAAAACCTAGTCCCTGAAGGGCAATGGGATTTTGTAAAGGAACAGTGTCAAAGGCGCTTTGCCTGGAAACAAAAGAGGCAACTGGAATAGGAATAATCTGTGTCGGACTGATTTTGCAAGTCTTGAACTCCGTGGAAAGCATTTGGATGCCTCCACAACCAAAAGAGAATGTATGGGTAACCCTGGCCAATCAAACTGGACAAGATTCCGTCTGTCTATCCTTATCTTCTCCCGGCAACCCCTTTTCTACCTGCCTAGTGGGGCTTCCTTTAGATAATTGGGACTTGGGCCTGACTAGTCCTTTCAAGGAGGCCTGCGGGGGGGGACAACACGCCACTGACAATTGGGATGGATGCCTGCCACATCTTAATCACTTGCCAATAGAACCCCAGGAACTCGAGCTGTTAGGGTCCATAAAAATGGACTGGTGTTTGTATTTCAATTATTCAGGGGCCAATATTTCCCGGGCCTGGTCAGTTAACGCTACCCTGGAAATCTATAAAAATGAATCACTATGGTGTAACCAGACAAGCAACAATACATCTAAGCCGTCCAATGTGCCTATCGGGCTACCCAGAGGAGTTTTCTTAATATGTGGAGATCGGGCCTGGCCTGGCATTCCATCGCACATTACCGGAGGGCCATGCTCGTTGGGGAGACTAACTTTATTCACGCCAAATATATCCTCTATTTTAGATCATAGGAGGGCCCCCCACAAGACGCGCACCAGGCGAGGGGAGCACGCCTATGATTCACAGTGTGACGACAAGGTAAATCTGTGGAATCCAAGTGCGATAGCTGCAGCTTCAATCTTGGCCCCAGGTGTAGCCGCAGCAAAAAGTTTGGTCATTCTAAACAAACTAGGATGTTGGCTGGCAAAGCAATCAAACGCAACCTCTGAGGCCCTTACAGGGCTACTAATGGATGCAGATTCAATACGGCATGCTACCCTGCAAAATAGAGCAGCCATAGATTTTTTACTCTTGGCACAGGGTCATGGGTGTGAAGAGATAGAAGGTATGTGTTGTATGAACTTATCGGATCACTCCGAGTCAATTCACCGTAGTGTTCAAATGTTAAAAGAAGGAGTCCAGAAATTAAAAACAGAGGATCCGTGGGATTGGTTAACCAAAATGTTTGACAAGTTAGGTTTTAGTGGCTGGCTAGTTAGCTTAATAAAGATTATGGGACTGTGTCTGATCATATTTTTATGCATATTACTGTGTGTTCCTTGCTTATTACAATGTATGCAAAGAATGATTAACAAGTCTATTTCTACGATATGGGTTGCTCAAAAACAAGAAGGGAGAATTGTGGAGGAATGGCTGAACAAGGGGAAACTCCGACAAGGGTGGGCAGGGCACCCCGAGGTTCACACCTGCAGGAAGACATCCCCCATCTCTGCAGGAGATCGCGGGTCACATGAGGGGGTGGGTTTTGGGGGTGAATTTAGGGGATTTGGGGGGGGACGTACCGTAAGGAAGGCGCCGGCGCCGTAGCCAGTGACCATGGTGCGGATGGGCTGGCGGAGGCCAATGGGGTGTGGGGCCAAGTGGGCCACGCCCAGCCACAGGTTGTACACCTGCCCCCCCCTTGTTAAAAGATGGGGGGTCAGGGGGCTGAATTTGGGGTGTCCCCTCCCCCCCCCAGTTTCCTCCTCACCCCAAGGTGTCCCCCCCCATCCCCTCAGTGTGTCCCCCAACCCGTGAGCAGCAGAAGGGTCCACGTCGTCTCCGTCCCGGTGACGACCACCTACCAGAAGCGGATGGAGGGGGGAAGCTGATGCGGAAGACGGGCTGGGTGTCGGTGGGGTTGTACACCTCCAGGGTGTCACACTGCTCCTGCCCCCTCAGCGCGTAGACGGGGGCAGGCTCCCCACGGGCATCCGCTGTCACCTGTGGGGAGGAGGGGATGGTCACCCCGCGTGGCAGTGGCATGGGGGAAAGGGTCGGCGGACATCCTTGACGCTGCAGGAGAGGGCCTGGCAGTGGCAGGCGCGGCGGCTGGAGTCACGGAGGAAGAAGGTGGTCCCGCCATAATCCAGGAGGAAGAGGTGCTGCTGGGCAGGCACCAGCTTGTGATAGTCATGGGAGGGGGGAGACAGGATGGAGGCCATCAGCGCCCGCTGCCGGCAGCGGCCCAGGCTCTGGAGGTACAGCCCCTTGGTGTCTGGAGGGGGGAAAGCAGGGACATTGTCACCAGCTGGGGGACAAAGTGCCACCCTCTCCCCCCATTGGCAAGGGCAGACTCGCAGTTGAGGATGGCGGCCCTCTTGCAGGGCCAGGCGCTGGCGGCAGCAGGGAGGGAGAGGGGTGCAGCGGTGGTGCCAGGCGGCCTCGCTGCCGCACACCTCGTGGAGGCAGCGGCAGGTCTGGCCCAGTCTCAGCAGGTCGGGCAGCGTCAGGAAGGAGACGATGTGCAGTAGCTGTGGGGAGAGAGGGGGCGAGAGCATCAACCCTGGGACCCCCCCTGCTTTCAGGGGGAGACCCCAGCCCCGCCATCCACCCCTACTCAACTCACCATCTCAGGGGGGAGACGCTGGATGGCAGCCATGTCCTTCCCCTCCTCACCACCCTTCAGGCTGCTGTGGGGTTGGGCTGCGGGGAGGGGATGTGGGTGAGGGGATGGCGGGCAGCCCCACGGCAAGCACCACCCCCACCCCTCCTCATCCACCCCACCGCCATCCCGGCGGCCTCACCGTCATGTCCTCACCACCGTCAGCTGGATGCTGGCAGCGATGGCGGCGAGAAGCCCCGTGGCCCATGGCTGCTGCCTAGTGGCACGGCCACGGGATACTGACTCCCTGGGAGCCGGTGGCTCCCATGAAGACAGGGGGTTCCAGTACACAGGGGTGGCTGGGGGGGGGCGGAGGGGAGAGAGGGGGGAGGGTTGGAAGGGGGGAAGAGGGGCCCCGAGCCTGGGCCGGGGGCTGCTCGGCCTCGGGGCAGGCCCCACGTGCCCCATGTTGAAACTCGGCCTGGCTGCCAGCAGAGCCCGCCTTCTTCTCACCTGGGTCTTTGCTGGCATAGGTCAGGAGGGCTGTCCGTCTCCTGCCCTGCGGTGATGCTGCCTCTGATTGGCCCCCAGGTGGTCAGGCTGCTGCGCTGCGGTGCCCGCCCCTCACCTGAGGTGATGACATCTGGTTGGCCACCTGGGCTGTCACTCTGCCCCGGCTTCAGGCCCACCCTCCCCTGAGGTGATGCTCTCTCTTATTGGCTGCCCGAGGGGTCACTCCTCCCCCACCAGTGCCCGCCCTCCCCTGGGGTGATGTTTCATCTGATTGGCTGTCTGCTTACATTCAAGCACGTGCCTTGCCCCCGCCTCCTCAAATGCGATTGGCTGTCCTGGGTCCACGGCCTCCCCATAGACTTCTGGGCGGAGGTTGCCAGGCGACAGCTCCGCCTTGAGGGTTTAGACCCTCAAAGTGAGACTGTGGGCCCTAGAAATGGCTGTGGGTCATAAAAGACAGGTTGGGACCCGAACAATGAGGATTTGGGCCCCAAAAACGGGGCTTTGGGCACTGAAAGGATGGGCTAGATGCTGCAAATGACGCTTTGGACCCTGGAAAGGAGGGGAACCTCTTGGTTCCCATCTGGGCTGGCTTTGGTGCCCAGTAACTCCACGCAACACACCACCCGTCCTGTCCCGAGCGACCACCATAACAGATGGAGCCCAAAGTCACGGGCCCAAGGGCCTCACTGGGCATTTTGTGGAGATTTTATCGACATTTTACAGGGGTGGTCCATAGACGGAGGGAATGGTACCTGTGTGTTATATCAGAGGATGGGAAGGGGAGTGGTGGTTCATGGGGATGTATTGGATAGTGTGGGACCTGAGCCTGACCTGAACGGCATGGAACAGGGGGTGGAGAAAGGACTGTTGTGCTTTAACCCCAGCCGGTAACCGAGCACCACACGGCCGCTCGCTCACTCCCCCCAGCGGGATGGGGGGAGAGAATCGGAAGAGTAAGAGTGAGAAAACTCATGAGATAAAAAGTTTAATAATTGAAATGAACTATAATAACAATAATAACAATAACAATAACAATAACAATAATAATAATGATGAAAACTGTAATGAAAAGGAAAATAACAAAGAGGGAGAAGTAAAACCCAGGAAAGACAAGTGATGCAAATGAAAACCATTGCTCACCACCAACTGACCGATGCCCGGCCAGTGGCCCCCCCTGCCAACCTCCCCCCGCAGTTTTATTGCTGAGCATGACGTCATGTGGTGTGGAATATCCCTTTGGTCAGCTGCGGTCAGCTGTCCCAACTGTGTCCCCTCCCTGCTTTCTGTGCACCCCAGCCTCCTCGCTGGCGGGGCAGATAAAATGCCCAAAGCACAGGAGGTTCCCCAGATACATTGGAAATCACTTGTGAAGAGACAGGGGCAGCTTATTGCTGCTGAAAGACAAGTGATTGAATCAGCTTCTTCAGTGCATCTTCGAGCTCCTGGTTCCTCATGCTGTAGATGAGGGGGTTTGCTGGAGGAACCACCAAGTACAGACCAGCCACCACCAGATCCAGGGATGGGGAGGAGATGGAGGGGGGCTTCAGGTAGGTGAACATGCCGGTGCTGACAACCAGGGGGACCACGGCCAGGTGAGGGAGGCACATGGAAAAGGCTTTGTGTCATCCCTGTTCAGAGGGGATCCTCAGCACAGCCCTGAAGATCTGCACGTAGGACACCACAATGAAAACAAAACACCCCAAAGCTAGACAGACACTAACCACAAGAAGCCCAGCTTCCCTGAGGTGGTCTGAGTCTGAGCAGGAGAGCTTGAGGACCTGGGGGATTTCACAGAAGAACTGATGTACAGCATTGCCCTTGCAGATGGGTATGGAAAATGTATTGGCAGTGTGCAAGAGAGCATTGAGAAACCCACTGCCCCAGGCAGCTGCTGCCGTGTGGGCACAAGCTCTGCCGCCCACCAGCGTCCCATCGTGCAGGGGTTTGCAGATGGCCACATAGCAGTCGTAGGCCATGACAGTCAGAAGACAATACTCTGCTCCAACCAAGGCGGCAAACAGAAAGACCTGGGCAGCACATCCTGCGTAGGAGATGGCCCTGGTGTCCCAGAGGGAATTGGCCATGGCTTTGGGGAGAGTGTTGGAGATGGAGCCCAGGTCAAGGAGGGAGAGGTTGAGGAGGAAGAAGTACATGGGGGGTGTGGAGGCGGTGGTCACAGGCTATAGCGGTGATGATGAGGCCGTTTCCCAGGAGGGCAGCCAGGAAGGTGCCCCGGAAGAGACAGAAGTGCAAGAGCTGCAGCTCTTGCCAGTGAAGGCCAGGAGGAGGAACTGGGTGATGGAGCTGCTGTTGGACATCTGCTCTTTCTGGGCACGGGGTCCTGTTCTCAGAGGAACAGTCAATGAAGAGTTAGGGGAGACTTCTCTGAGGAAAATCAAAGCCTTTCTCCTAGACCTTCACCCTGCTACACCCCCCGCCCCCCCCGCCCCTCATTCCTTTTCCAGGAAACCTTCCTCAGCTCCGTGGCTGGAGCTCTGGTGGGTGCTGGCTGAATGTGCTGTGAGGAGCAGGGCCTCTGCCCGCTGGCTGCCGAGGAGTCAGCCCTGCTCTGCAGCAGTGGGTTCATGGCAACAGAGGGGGCAGGGGCCAGTCCTGGTGTTTGACTTTGTCAGGTGAAACCGGTCCTAACGCAGAAGGGCCTGTCAGCATCGGCACTCCCAGTGCTGAGGAACTGAGATGCCAGAAGGCAGATTGAGAGGCTTGGGGCTTCTTGCAGCTCCCCCTAACTCCCCTGGGGATTGTTCTTGGATGTCAGAAGCCCTCAGCATTTCTGCTGCACTCGAGGAGAACAGAGCGAGTCCTGTGAGGCAAGAGGATTGCCTGTGGCTTAGTGCAGAATGTCTGTCCCTCTGACTTGTTCTGAGCTGCCATGGGCTTGTTATTCATGAGCTGGAGGGTGATCACACTCTCGTGTTACCCTGAGAAACAACCAGACACTGCTGAGAGCAGAGGGCTCCAGTGCAGACCGCTAAATGTCTCACCCTTTCTCAAGGTCTCAGCACCCCACTTCTAGCCAAGGACACACATGGCTCATTTCACCAACCCAACAGCATTTCCGCAGTCGTAGAGTCTTTGCGTTTCTCTGTGGGGCTTTCGGATAACACAAAGGAGCTATGGGACAGGTCTGTATCCTGAAGGGCAGCTCACAGCTTGGGAGGACACCCCAAGGAGATAGCCAAGTGTCCTAACGATAGCATCTGATTAAGGGAAAACCAGCCCCACAGGTGAGAGGAAAGCTGGGACACTTGTTCCCATGCACACACCCGCATGAATTGACCAACAAGATCAGTGTGTGACTCTGTAGCTGAAATTCCCATCCCTAGGGAGCCTGACAGCAAGAATGAAATAACAATAACACAGACAAGTGGAGAAACAAGCAAATAGACAGCGAGGGTCTGGCTGAGAGAGGCCAGGGCAGAGGCAGCCGGGCACTCAGGGCAGCGTCAGGGGGGTCTGAAGAGGTGCCGGCTTCTGCCGTGCAACATCTCCTCAGTCCACATAAGAGAAGGGAGACGATCTGAGATGTTTGACAGCTCCGGGCAGGCTCTCAGAGGCACAGTGGAGCGAGGCCGATTCCAAAAGCATGGTTTGTCCTACTGGAGCATGGATGTCTACAAGAGGTGTAAATGTTTCCCTCTGGACACTGATATTCTTGACCCGTAACAAAAAGGACACACAAGCAGTGACAGAGAGCTGTTGGTTGGAGCCTGTGCCAGGCAGGGATTCAGCCGAAGCAATGCAGGCATCTCATCCCCAGCTGGAAGCCCTCGGCATGAAGTGGGATCCATCTCCCCCCATGCAACCCACAGACCCACGTGTTAAGGGATGTCAAGACTGGCCACCGCTCCAAGCCGCTCCTTAGGACTCACCTGAAACACACAGCCAGCCACGTCCCCTCCTCCTCTTGGGCTGGCAGAGACAGGAGGTCACCAGTGCAGGCACACACACGACACTCTCTGTGTTCACAAGCACACGCATGGTCATGGATCCCTCGCATACTGGCACGGCCCCTCTGTCCCCCTGGTACCCCTGCCCAGATCTCTTTCCTCTGACCCACCCCACGGTCCCCTACTCGCTGGCTGGTCCATCTTGGTGCTGCCTGCAAACAGGCAGCACTCACGCATTTGTCCTGCGGGCACCCCACACCCGCCCATCTCCCCAGGTGCCAGCACGGACCCTCTGCCTGCCTGAGACCCCAGCCGGGACCCGAGGCCCCCCTAGTCACCAGCTGGTCCAGCTTGAAGTTTGCTGGTGAATGCACACGCACGCCCCGTGCACACCAGGTTTGGGGAAGATACAGACACTTACAGAGCCTCTCACTTGCCTCACTCATGCCGGTCCCCCCCCGTAAGTGGTTTTCGGGACACACACCGTTCCCGCCCCAGTGCCTGGTGGCTGAGACCCCCACCCGCTCCAGTAGCTGCACTGAGAACCCCATTCACCAGGCGCACTGGGACCCACTCCAGTGGCTGGCACCACAAGCCAGGGGTGCGTACACCCCCCTGGTTCGCTCCAATAGCTGGCAGCCACTCCACCCACGCCAGCCCCCCAGTAGCTGGCACATAGTCCTTTCAGTTCACATACACCCAGGGTAGAGAGTGAGATGACACAGAGAGGTAGTTAAGAAAATATTTAATAAGAAGATAGCAGAAGACAGGACAGACATCATCTGTGTCCCGCTACCAATCACTTGTCTCTGGAGACTCTGGTGTCATCAGGTCGTCACCTGAAACTTCTTCAACAAGATTAGAGGGGACGAATCCTCTTGTGCCGTCGGTCAGCTCTCCCACATACCAACCGTCTTCATCCACGTCTCCAAAGATGTAAACGTATTGCCCAGCAATGAGAGGAAGCTCTAGTTCAGGCTGCTCATTGGGACCGTCGAAAGGATCATAGCTGTATCGAGCTATGAATGCTCGAAGCTCTGCCGGTTGCTGTCTCATAGCCTCCAGGAGGATGGGCTCCTTGTCTGCTCCCAGCATAGCCTGGTGCGGCCTGGAAATGATACGGTTGGATCTTTCTCTTTCCAGCCATTCAAGTTCCTGAAAGAGCTGCTGGCGTCGTTCAGTTAGCTTCCGAAACCCATCATTCAGTTCAGTCACCTGGGCTCGAAACAGTTGCAGGGTTTCTTCGTGTTCCCTGCGTACTTCTGTCCGAGCCCCCTGCAAACACTCAACTCCCTCATCTTTCCTCTGGAGCGCTAACTTTGTCTCCTCATGTTCCTTCTCCGGCTGTTGACTCGTGCCATTTCTCTCATGGCTTTCGTTTTGCGCTCTGCCTCTTCCAGCTGGGTTTGAAGACAGGCGTTTGTTCGGATGGCAGAATCTTGCTCCTCTGCCACATGCCTTAGTCGCCCTTTCTGTCAAACCCATCTGTCCACGGAGGCGAGCGTTTTCCTCAGCCAGTCGGGTGTTTTCGTTTGTCATCTCCGTAAGCTGCGCCTGTAACTCCTCACAAGTTCGGCAGTGGGCGCTCACACAACAGGAGCCCTCTTCATGTGCAGCCACTTGGGCCTGAAGCTCCTCAGCTGCCCTCTGTGAGAAGTCATCCTGCTCGTCCTGTGCCAGCAAAGCTCCGGCAGGCTCTCCCATTTCTCCAGCCTTCTGCTGAGGAAGCGATGTCATACGCAGTTCCTCAGTGGAGCTTTGGGTGGGCAGTGGCACTCGAGTGTTGCTCAGGCAATCGACGGTCTGCAGTTGCCTGGCTCTTTCTTGCAGCTGCTTGCTAATGAGACCCAGCTTAGCAGTCTTCTGCTTGAGCCTCTCCCACACTTCAGGAGAGCTTGCCTTCCTCAGAAGACAGTTCTCCTCTTGAAGGACACTGCATTGCCTCTCGAGGTCCTTCAGGGCACTCTGGAGGTGGGCGTTCCGCTCCAGCAGCCTGCTGTGACTGCTACCAGGCAGCCAGTCCTCCTGCTGCCCTAGAGTCTGAACACCCACCTCTGCCACAGACCGCCTGCTGCTGGTCCTTTCCTGCGGCAGGGAGTCCAAGCAGTGCGGCGCCAAGGCTTGCCCCACAGCCTCGAGCAAAACCTCCACGCTGTTCCCTTCCTCCTGGAGATGAGCTTTTAAGCTCTCGCAGGTTTTTGGCTGCCCTTCTCCATTGTGGGAGGAAGATGCCATGAGGCTCTCTGAAGAGCAGGGCCCGATGGTCCCGGTGCCCTGGAGGGTCTGCAGGCAGTGCCAGGCCGTAGCCTTGGCCCTGGCTTCCTTGCAGGAAGCAGGCTGCTCACCCTCCAACTGCTCCAAGATGTACTTTAGGAAGAGTCTCCTCTGCAGCAGCAGTTTGTCTTGGAGGACAAGGATGCGAGCAGCCTGCTCGCCACTGGTCTCCCAGCGCAGCTTGCTGAGGACGTCCTGGAGCTTACCGCGGGCCTCGCTGCTGCTCCAGGCTCCTCTCACCAGCTCCTTGGCCAGCTGCTGCTGCAGGTCCCGTGCCTGACGGACGGTGTCGTCGCGCTGCCGCTGCAGCACCCCCTGCACCTCGCACAGCTCAGCCTCCTTTGAGCGCAGCAGCTGGCGGATCTCCACTGCCCGCTGCCGCTGGTTCAGCTCCCGCAGCCGCTGGAGCTCCCGTGCCTGCTGCTGCTCCCATTTGGAGTGTAGCCGTTCAGCCAGGAGCCGCCGCTCCCGCTCTGCTGCCTCCTTCAACTCCCGAGTTTCAGCAGCGAAGCGGCGGCACAGCTCTTGGGAGCGGAGTCGCTCAGCCTCCAGCTCAGCCCGCAGCCTCTCCAGCTGCCGCTTGTGCTCGTTCTTCTGCGCCAGGCCCCGGCAGGGCGAGGGGCGGCTGCACGCCACGGGCACCCGTCCCACACCGTCCTGGCTCATGGCTGCAAGGATGGCAACCAAACGCCGCCACCAACAGCCACCGACATTGCGCGTCACTCCCTCTCAGCAGCTGCTGCCTCCCTTGACCATGCAGAGGCGGAGACAGCATCTGCAATCAGCCGGGGTGAGCGAGTATGGCCTTATACACGTGTCCTGGCCCTGGCCACACAAAGGAGGGGTGGGGCCTCATGGCCTTAGAAGGTATGTCCTGGCCTGGGGGGCCCCACGACCACAGCTGCAGGAGGTGCCGGGCGGTGCCAGCCCCGTCGCCGCATGGCCCCGCATGGCCCTGTGTCACAAAGGGTGTCCCAGGGCCGTGCGGTCATAAGGGGCATCCCTGGGCAGCTCCTGCCCTGCTCTCTCCCGGAGCTGGCGGCTGTGCTGGCAAGAGCGAGCGTGGGCTGAGCTCGACGGTGGGGTCACTGCTAAAGATGCTAACCTGGAGGATGTGGGCACCCTAGATTCTCAGAGTTGCTTCGCAGCTCGTTTCCATAGTGCCCTACTGCTGTGGTAAATCACATGGTCGCTGGTGAAGCATGAGGAGGGAGAAAAACCCCCAAACAACCCCTTGCAAGCCGAATGAGGTGGCCTCATATGAACACGATCCGAAACTTGTGTGGGATTGTATTAAAAGCTGGAATTTTATGGAGGAGAAAATCATCCCCCAGCACGGCCCAGCCCCAAGGCCCTCCTGGGCACCAGGGCCATCAGGAGACGCAGAGCTCCTGCTCCTCTGGCAGAAACGGCCCCAGGCCCTGGCGGCACGACAGGAAAGACCGCCTGAAAGCCCCAGGGCTGGGCAGCAAACAACACGCAAGGCTGTGGCAGATGCTCAGCTCCAGGTGCCAGAGGGGGAAGACTTGGTGCTGCTCGGCAGCAAACGCAGCCGGCTCCTGCAGCAGAACACCCGCCTGCAGCGTGTTCTACAAGACCTGGAGAGGCAACAGAGCGCCCCTGGGAGGGAGAGCTGCCTCCTGACAAAGGCAGGCTCTCCAGAAGCGTGCAAGGAGGCAGAGAGGCTGCAGCAGAAAAATGCTGAACTAGCTGCCCTCGCCTCGCGGCTGGACGAAACATCCAGGCAACGGCAGGAGACCCATCGATCGCCCGATCAATACTCATCTTGATTAAATCTTTTCTTAACGATCTCTCTGCGTAATCTCACTCTCTATCCCGCGTGTATGTGAACTGAAACGACTATGTGCCAGCTACTGGGGACACATCTCCTGCTCCATGTGGTGCTTTCGGCTGTAAAGAAAATCAAAACAACGCTGGGGGGACACTGGGGACGGGGACGAGGGGGGACAGGGGTGGGGACAGGGCCCCACTGGGGACAAGGCAACTGTGGGGACAACAGCGGGGACAGGATAGGGACAGGACACCAGCAGGGACAGGGATGGGGACAGGGATGGCCACAGGGCACCTGCCTGGGTGACACTGGGGACAGGGACGGGGACAGGGCACCTGTGGGGACAGTCACAGGGACAGGGATGGGGACAAGGCACCTGCGGGGACAGTGGTGGGGACAGGACACCTGCGGGATGGTACCTACAGGGATGATGCTGGGGTCAGGGACAGGGTCAGGGACGGGGACAGGACACCTGTGGGGACAGTGACAGGACAGTGACGGGGACAGGGACAGGCAGGGCGTGGCCTGTCACCTGTGGGACCTCCACACGGTCCAGCCGGTCCCCAGTCCCCCGCTGCCCGTAGCGGTTCCTCCCTTGCGTGGAGACTCGCCCCTGGTCATCCGCTGTCCCCAGGTGGTTGTACCCCACGGAGCAGGCCACCAGCTTGAGGACAGGGTGACAGTGAGGTGACATCGCTGGGGACACCTCCCCCGGGGTGGTGGGGCCCCGCCTAAGGCCCCCCCCTTACCTTGATGGGCAGCAGCAGGGGGATGGGCACAGGGTGTGTGGAGGAATGGCTGATTCAGCAAGGCCACGATCTGGTATCGCTGAGCAACCCATGTATCAAAAAGTAACTAAGACATGCTGACACAGCAGGATGACCACCGGGACTTCCCCGGACAGAACAAAGAACAATGGGGCCGGGTAAACAACTGTAACGAAACTGTACCTAGAAGGAGGTGAAGTCAGCGGCTAACATGTCCTGCTGCCAACCGCCAATCGAGTAGAAGCAATAAGCGCGTGGACAGTAACTTTAACCCAATCATAGCTTATAATTGAGCGCGTGTACAGCTGTAATTAACCAACCATAGGTTGTTACGAAGCGCGTGCCTATAGTAGATAACTATATAAACCCTGCTATATGCATGGATAAAGGAGGATGACCATACTCATATTGGGATCCGTCATTACTCCGGAATCGCAACTCCCGCTCCGTCGTCGACACTGAACAAGGAGAAATTCCGACAAGGGTGGGCAGGGCACCCCAAGGTTCACACCTGCAGGAAGACATCCCCCATCTCTGCGGGAGATCGCGGGTCACATGAGGGGGTGGGTTTTGGGGGTGAATTTAGGGGATTTGGGGGGGGACGTACCGTGAGGAAGGCGACGGCGCCGTAGCCAGTGACCATGGTGCGGATGGGCTGGCGGAGGCCAATGGGGTGTGGGGCCAAGTGGGCCACGCCCAGCCACAGGTTGTACACCTGCCCCCCCCTTGTTAAAAGATGGGGGGTCAGGGGGCTGAATTTGGGGTGTCCCCTCCCCCCCCCAGTTTCCTCCTCACCCCAAGGTGTCCCCCCCCATCCCCTCAGTGTGTCCCCCAACCCGTGAGCAGCAGAAGGGTCCACGTCGTCTCCGTCCCGGTGACGACCACCTACCGGAAGCGGATGGAGGGGGGAAGCTGATGCGGAAGACGGGCTGGGTGTCGGCGGGGTTGTACACCTCCAGGGTGTCACACTGCTCCTGCCCCCTCAGCGCGTAGACGGGGGCGGGCTCCCCACGGGCATCCGCTGTCACCTGTGGGGAGGAGGGGATGGTCACCCCGCGTGGCAGTGGCATGGGGGAAAGGGTCGGCGTACATCCTTGACGCCGCAGGAGAGGGCCTGGCAGTGGCAGGCGCGGCGGCTGGAGTCACGGAGGAAGAAGGTGGTCCCGCCATAATCCAGGAGGAAGAGGTGCTGCTGGGCAGGCACCAGCTTGTGATAGTCATGGGAGGGGGGAGACAGGACGGAGGCCATCAGCGCCCGCTGCCGGCAGCGGCCCAGGCTCTGGAGGTACAGCCCCTTGGTGTCTGGAGGGGGGAAAGCAGGGACATTGACACCAGCTGGGGGACAAAGTGCCACCCTCTCCCCCCATCGGCAAGGGCAGACTCGCAGTTGAGGATGGCGGCCCTCTTGCAGGGCCAGGCGCTGGCGGGAGCAGGGAGGGAGAGGGGTGCAGCGGTGGTGCCAGGCGGCCTCGCTGCCGCACACCTCGTGGAGGCAGCGGCAGGTCTGGCCCAGTCTCAGCAGGTCGGGCAGCGTCAGGAAGGAGACGATGTGCAGTAGCTGTGGGGAGAGAGGGGGCGAGAGCATCAACCCTGGGACCCCCCCTGCTTTCAGGGGGAGACCCCAGCCCCGCCATCCACCCCTACTCAACTCACCATCTCAGGGGGGAGACGCTGGATGGCAGCCATGTCCTTCCCCTCCTCACCACCCTTCAGGCTGCTGTGGGGTTGGGCTGCGGGGAGGGGATGTGGGTGAGGGGATGGCGGGCAGCCCCACGGGGTGACCCCATGGGGTCACCCCAAAACAGCCCTGAACCCCTCAGTTCTACCCCAGACCCCATCAGCTCCCCCAGACATCCTTATCCTCCTCAGCTACTCCCAGACCCTCTGATGCCCTTAGTTCCCCCCAGACTCCCCACACCCCGCCCCGGTCGGCCCCCTGACACCCCTGACCTCCTCAGTCCCCCCAGGCCGCCTTTGACCCCCTGATTTCCCCCCAGGCCCCCAACACCCTCAGTTCCCCCCAGGCAGCCCAGAGCCCCCCCAGACCCCCTCAGTCCCCCCTGGCCTGCCCAGGTCCCAGGTTCCCTCTCCCCTACAGACCCACAGGTCCCCAGCCAGGCCCCAAACTCTCCTCACGGGGACGCGTGCAGCAGAGGCCGCCCCACCCCCATAGGACTGTGTGCAGCAGGGGCCATGCTCCCCTCACCCAGGGCCGTGGTGCAGGGGCGGCCGTGTTACACCTCTCGGCCCTCCTGGAGCTGCACAGGGCGGCTGGGCCCCCTCCCCAGCTCCCTTCATCCCTCCTCCTGTCTGCTATTTTCCACCAAGACAATGAACGGTGGAAGGTAAAACCATGAAGTTTGTTTTAAACAATGTTAGCTGACTCAGAAAGCATTTGTGTATGTAATAAGGCAGTGAGCAACTTTACCTCCTAACTCAGCTTCGTAGCAATGCTTCCTATTTAAGAACTTTGTGCTCCGAAACTCAGGAAGCAGGCTGCTTTGTGAACAAAATAGCGGAGTTGGCTTTTTAAAATCTAAGAGCAAATGGACACCATTAGCTTGCAGTTCTTTCTCTGGATGTACATGGGGAGAGACTCAAGGGGACTTCCGCTCCTTTGGTCATTTCCCATGTAAATCAAGTGAGACAGGGACGCTGGATTTTGAAGGAAGAACTGTCTGTGTCATCTCATCCCTTTTCCTGATAGCTCTTTGTAGAGGTGTTAAAGAAAAGTTAGCCAGGCAGCATAACCAAGAGGAGGAGATTTCAATGTGATCAAGAGAATCCAGTTCCAGAAGAAGACCAAGATGAAGCAGAGCGCGGTGAAGAAGAGTTTCTGGGAAAACACGCCTTAACATGGATCAAAGCGGAGTTGAGTTCGCACAGGACTATTCTACGGAAGACAATGAAAATGTTTTTCAAGAACGACGGACAAAGGGCAATGAAACTAAGTATGAGACAGACCATGAGAGATGTGCTACATCTGCTTTTCTGATCTCTCTCTCTCAAACCAGCACACAGCGTTTCTTCCATAATGATGCTGCCCTTCTAATGATGGGAGAAGGGAGTGCTGCTTGGATGTGTTCCCTGTGAGGGGACGTGACCACAGGCAGATTCTCTCCAGTGAAGGGGCTGGTTGACACAATTTTTGTCACGCCTTTAAGCTGTGACCTGATCTGTAGAGGTGAGACTAACTTTCTGAAGCTGGCTTCCTCAGGCACTTCAGGTTCTTCTGCTGTTCATGCCTGGCTGTGTATGTAGAGAAGCCACGTGGGCTTTGCACGGGGTCAGGGTGTCAACAGCATGTGCTCCTCAGCTAGTGCTCACTGGAGAAACTCAACGGGAGAGCCCATCTCGATGGTTCAGCTGTGAGGAGAGCTGCAGTTCTCATGAGCTGTCAGCTGTGGAGCACATCATGACCACAATGATAACCCCTTTCATTAACATGGGAGCCATTGGCTCCATACTCCTAAGCGGGACCTCCTATTCTCACATTTCTGGCTGGTCTTTTGACAGCTTGTGCTACTCTGAAGCAACCCAAACAGGAGAAGGGGAAGACGGAGAGGCGGATGTGGTTCTCCTTTTCCACTGGCTCACAAAGTTCTCCAGGTCATAGGTGCCCTCTGCTCACTGACTCTCATGGAGCTTCTTGCTGTGTTTTGTTGGGATGAGTCACATGTCCAAGACACCTCAAGTACATCCGCTGCCTTCTGGTGACAGCTTACGCTGCTTAAAAAGACGACAGAGTCCCTCACGGTGGTTTTGGCTTCATGACATCTGATGGTGAAGTTGCTCACGTTGATTGTTACTCAAGTCCAATGGACAGGTTGACAAAGGCCTGAGTAGGGTGGCTGGTTTTTTGGCCAAAGGGAATGATAGGAGCCCTCACATCGTCTGCTTTCTGATCCCAGGGAGGCAGAGTTGGATGACGGGCAGTGTGGGAATGACCCACCAGGAACATCCCTACGGTCCAAACTTTTCCTCTTCAGAGCTTTGGTCTGGAAGAGGTAGTCCCTCACCCCAGGGCATGCTGGGAGAGGGGACCTCCAGCCCAGCCCTGGCACAGCAGAGGTTCCTCCAGGACCCCGAGGTGACAGCCTGGGCTTGGCCCCAGAGCAGGGAGCTGCTGGCCAAGGGTGGTGAGGAGCTTTCTAATGCTCGGGATTTGACGTCCTCCCTCCCGGCAGTAGAGGCCAGGAATGACACTGTCTGCTCGGCACGCTGGGGGTGCTCCCCGTCTGAAGGAAGGACACCACGAGACTGAGCTTGTTGTAGTAGCTTTAATCAAATACATCCATTCTTCCCCAGGAGAGATGCACCTCTGCCTGGTTCAGCAGGGCCAGCAGCACAGCACCCGCAGGGACCACACTGATGAGTGCTGTGCCCTTGGAGATGTCAGGATCAGTATCGTCTGAGCTGCCAGGGAGCAGATGGAGGGTTCGCCGTCTTCCTCCACGGCCTGAAGGGCTGCGGCAAAAGGAAACAGAGCCGAGATGAACCCCCCCTCCATCTGCAGAGACCCTCAGGCATCCCCTCCAGACCATACCAGCCCCACCCGTCTCTTTCCCTGGCCAGGAGGAGCAGGTGGAACCAATGGATGAGCTGGAAGCTGCTGGCCAGGAATGCCTCAGATGCTCCCGAGATGCTCCTCTGCCCTGGAAGCGTTTCCCTGGTGCAGGGCAAGGCAAGGCAGCACCCTGCCCAGGTTCTGTCCCCTGCCCCACCAGCCCCGGCCATACTCACCGTGGCAGATCTCACTCAGCTTCTCCTTGCTTTGGTTCCTGGAGTGCCGCGCCGCAAGCCCTGAGCAGAGAGCTCTATCAGACCTCCCGCTCCCCAGCATGTCCCCAGCTGCCCCTCGCTGCCAGCACAGTGGTGGGGATGGGGGCCAGGCTGCCAGAAGAGGGACCCCGGGGGCTGTGGCTCACCGATAAACCTGATGGCCATCTCTTGCAAGGTGGCCTGAGCGTCCTTCAGGTATGGCATGCTCTGATGCAGGTAGTCTTCAACCCTCCTCCTGTCCTTCACCAGCTGCAGAGAGCACAAGGGCATGTGGCTGGAACGGACCCTCCCCAGTCTGCCGGACCAGTCCCTCCTCCCAACGACCCCCTTTCCCACCCAGGCCATTCCCATCTCCCAGCCAGGAGCCCTTATGTGCCTGAGATCCAGAGACACACGCAGGCAGAGGCGGGTCTAGGAGTCTTGAGACCTCTCTGTCCATCTGCCCAGGGCCCAGATGGGCTGGGGTCTCCTTCAACACCCTTGGGAGCCAGGAGGGGAGAAAGCCCTGGAGAAGAGCCCTTAGGGCCCCTGTGCTCGAGGGCAGGGAAGGACGATGCAGCTCTGGGTTATGGGCCCTGGGGCTTGGGGGTAGTCCTCACCAAGCACTCTCCGATCCTCCATGTCTGCTGCGTCTGGATCAGGTGCTTGAGCTCTTCCCACTCCAGGATCTCCGCCACGGCAAGGAGGGCTTTCCTAGAGACCTGCAGAGCAACAGAGGATGGGAGATGGCACCGCGGCCTGGGGAAGGAGACCTGGTGTCCCTCTCCTCTTGGCCAGACTGCCAGCTGTTCCCAGCCACCACCTCAGGTATCTCATGCTGCTGGCCAGCAGAATAGAGATTCTCAAGAGCTGTGGGCCCATGGCTGTAGGCAGTGAGGACCACAGTCTCAGAGACACCGGGGCAGGACAGAGCCAGCAGCACCTCCCATGGCATCCCCAATGGGACTCTTGGCTCCTCAGCCAGGGCTGCCCCAGTTCCAGGTGGGCAGTGCTCTGAGCCCTGGGGTGATCCTGCCCTTAGGGAGCTGGGACATGTCCTGGCCTAAACATCTGGGGTACTCTTAGGCACAACCCTGGGGAGGCAGGGGTTGGGGCTCAAAGGCCTGGTCTCCAACACCTGCAGGGAAATCTGGGAAGCCCTTAGGGTGTGTTCAGGCCTCAGTGGCCACGGGCTGCTGCTGCCAAGACCTGCTGGACCAGGTAGGGCAGCTCTGGGAAATGTCCATGCCAGCTGCCAGCAGCCCTTGCCCATGACACCTAGGCCACCCCCGTGGTGTCATCACGCCCTTCCCCATATCACTGGCCAGCTCTGAAATCTGCACCTTGGCCACGCTCTGGGTCTGGTCACTCATGTGGAAGAAGAGCGGGACCAGCACCCTCCACACTTTAGTCTTCATCCTCTTCTTGTGGCAGCACACCACAGCCTTCATCAGGTCTTTGAAGAGGTGGATGGCGAGCTCTCGCAGCTGGCTGCACTCCTGGTAGGGAGGAGGACAGGATAAGCAAGGGTGTTAGCATGGCCGATGGGAGGGGAGATGCTCTGGGGTCAGATCCTGCACACAGCTGCATGGCAACACAGCTGGGGAAGCCCTTGGGGCTTGGAGAGCAGCTCTTGGCCTGCAGATGCTTTGCACGGGGGCCAGGCTGGGCTCCAGTACAGGGGTCTCAAGTCGCCTGGAGGCATCAAGCTGTTGGGGAGAAGCTGTGGTGGGCTGAAGAGCCCAGAAGACATCCCTCGAGGGATTAAGGAGGGGAGAATGTCCTGACCAGAGGGCTGGGCTGAAGGGCAGCTGTCATGGACGAGCATCCATCTGCAGGGCCTAGGCTCCCGCAGCAGCCTTACATCATCAAAGAGTGGCAGGAGCTTCTCTGAGAGTTGGAGAGCGATGCAGCTGGCCTTCTTCCTCTTCATATGACACACCACGTTTCGGAAGACCAGCAGGGCCTTCATCCTGATGTCTTTGTTGGCATCCTGCAGGGTCTCCACAACATCAGGCAGCAGGACGTGAATTTGTCTTGCCTAGATGAAGCACAGTATTTCCTCTTTGAGAAGCGGTCAAAGACCACCCTGGCAAACATGCTCTGGTCACTGAGCACCAGCCTCCCCTCCAGCTCCTGGCCCAGGAATCGCTGTAGCAGCCTCCTGGCTGGTGGTGGCCATGGTATGCGGGAGAGCAGGGGTAGGGCAGGGGGGGCAGGAAAGCAAAGACTTCCTGTCCCCTGCTTAGCCACCCCCTTTTCTGACCAGCCCAAAGGGGCAGATGGGTTGGTAACCCTCCAGGCCTGGAAAGCTACCCCAGGCACCCACCAGCCCCGTCCATGGCAGGGAGGGTGTTGGGAGCCGTCATCCCAGCTCCTGACTGCCAGCCAAGGCCAAGCCACTGCGTTGGCCAACGTGGCTCAACTCGGATCCTTGCTCACCGTCTCAGGTCTCTCCGAGGCGGTGATGAGACCCATGAGCACCAGCGAGAGAAACCCTGGATTTGGACACTTCAGGTACTCCTGGAGGAGTGTCAGGGAGTAAAAACTCGGCTGTTGAGCATTGGTGCAGTCTTTCACCTGAAATAAAGATAGCGGTGAGAGACGGGCAGAGCCTGCGGGGCTCCTGCTTCCCACTGGCAGCTCAGGGCAAGGGCACTGGGGCCAGGCAGCCCATCCTGGGGGCAGCCCTGACCATGGAGGACGGCACAGTGTCTTTGCCGGCTCCTCCTGTCCTCTGACCATTGGCAGCCTCTTGCTCTCACGCCTCCGAGGAGTGACTGGAGAGCAAGAGCTGGCACAAAGGAGGCAGGACACATGGGTGGTGATGAGTGTCTCCTGTCCCCGGCCATGCACATCCCCGAGGGTGAGCAAGCCCAGGTCTGGTCACTTACCGCCTCCTGTATGTTGCAGGCATGCAACACGGCAGCGCTTATCAGCTTGCAGTGCCGCCGTTTCCGCGACTTAACAATCTTCATCAGCTCAGTCGAGAACTCAGTCGGTATCTTGTTCTGGAAAAACATCAGCTCCCACATGGCCAGGGCGGTGCTGCCAAGCACAGAGCATTTCGTCAGCGCGGCTGCCTCGGCCACGGCACTGTGCCCAGGCTAGCCTGACCACTCCCGGGCTGTCTCGCAGCCCAGGCCCTGCCCACCCCGCTCGTGTGGGGGCAAGCAGGAGAGAGCTGAGGTGGTGTTCCCTGTGAGGCAGGGAAGAGCATGGTGGCTCTGGGCTCTGGCTTGGCCGGCTTTGGCTGCTGCAGGCCTGGATGACCCACCAGGGCTGGAAAGTGTGGTGGGATGGAGGGCCCTGCTCCTCAGGGACGTCCTGCAGTTTTCCGTGGGTCTGGCAGCCAGAGAGTCTCTGAGCCCCTCTCCCCACAGGGAACAAGCCCTTGGGGCTGTCGGGGCTGATACCTGTCACACAGTGGAACGCGGATCAACATGCTGAAGACCAGTTCCCTGGGGTACTCGCAGGCCAGCAGGATAAGTAGGGCATCCAGGCTCGCCCGGGCTGACACCGTGCTGGTGTACTCCAGGCTTTCATGGATGCACCCCACGATGCTTGGCACCTGGAGGGGACACAGGTGAGGATGGTGCTGCCACTGGAGTGCAGCCATTTCCTCAGCTGCCACCACTGAAACTTCCCATCCCTCTCTGGTGGCTTAAAATGGCTTTAGGTGCCTGATGCAAGGCAAGGCAGGGCAAAGGCAGGGACAGGCAGGGCAAAGGCAGGGCAAGGCCCAAGGCTTGAAAGGGCTCAAGGGCCAGGCAATCCAGCCAGAGCCTGCTTACATCTGTCAGCCAGAAGGCAGGTTCTCCCATGGTCATGTTCAGCACGCTGCTGGCCACCTGCTTGTCGTAGATGCTGGAGTCTCTCAGGGCTTCAATGGCTGTGAGGACGATGTCTGTCTTCTCAGAAGGCCAGAGGTAATTTTTGCATGCCTATGGGAGGAAGGAAGGGAGGGAGGGAAGACACGTCACATGACTGCCCTCATGGTGCTGCTTGGCCCTATAGAGAACCAGAGCTTGCTGGTGGCCAGGAGGGCTGGAGCTGCTGCTGGGACACTGGAGTGCGGCCCTCGGATAGTCCCTGCTCGGGGACAGCAGGAACCCTCTCACCAGGGACAGTGAGGCCATGCCAGCCCCGCTGATTCTGGGTCCCTTTGCTCAGACAAGTCTCCTGCTGAATGTGTCTCAGCAAGGGAGGAACTCATTACCATGGTCAGGGTGCTCGCTTTGTAGAGCAAAGAACACGAGGAGGTGCTCTCAGCTTCCCATTCCCTTTGGACCTGTTGATGCTCTGGATTGTCCTCTGACAGCGTCCTACCTAAAAGGGGAGGGAGAAACACAGAGCAGTTGGTAGGACGTAGCATCTTTGCCAACAAGCTTACCAAACGCTGAAAAGAGCTTTAGGTTATGAATGGCTGAGGAGGGGGGTTACAACCCACAGGCAGGGGAGGAGGTGGTGGGCAGGAGTGTAAAGCAAAGGGAACAAGAGGGACCTCAGGAATGATGGAGACGGATGAGAGGCACCTGCCTCAAGTGTATGTATGCAAATGCTCAGGGCCTGGGAAAGTGGAAGGAGAGCATGGGGGACAATCAACAGTCTGGGAGAGAGCATGTGGGTCAGGAGCAGCAGAGAGGCGGTGCTGGTGGCATGGCGGTGGCAGCGTGTTACAGCCTCCCGTGTGGGGGAGAGGAAGTGGATGAAGTTTTCCTGAAAGCACTCGGGGAGGTCTCTCTGTCACGTGCCCTGATTGCAAGACGGCAGGATGCAAGTGGTCAAGGAGATTTCTGGAGGGCATCAGGGACAGCTTCCTGCTACAGGCATTGGAGGGACTAGCCGGGGTGATGCCCAGCCTGATCTGTTGTTCAAGGAGAGGGAAGAATTGGTTTCAGGATGTGGTAATCAATGGTATCTGTGGCTGTGGGGACCACGAAACAGTGGGGCTCAAGATCCTGAAAGGAACGAGGAAGGAGAGCAGCAGAGAGTGGATCCTGAACTTCAGGTAAGCACTCCGCCTCTGCAGGAAAATGATAGCTGGGATCCTATAGGAAGCAGCTGCGAAGGGCCAGGGAGGTCAGGGAAGCTGGCAGACTTTCACAGAGAGCCTCCAGCAAGCACAAGAATGGTCCATCACAATGCTCAGGAAAATGAGCGGACATATGAGCAGATGTCTGTGTGTGGAGGGACGCAGCCCACGACACAGCTCCTCTTACTTTCTCGCTGACAGATGAATCTGTAGATGGAATAAAGAGCATCCGAAGCCACGTGGCTGCTCTCTTCTTCCTTGCAAGAGCTGAGAAGGATGAGACATCCCAGCAGCTGTCCCAGGATGGGGATCTGGATCTCTCTGTAGCAGCCACAGCTGAACTCATCTTGCCAGGCCTGGGGGAGGGAAGCAGAACAGCAGAAGGGCTGAGGCAAGGCAGGTGGGGCTGAAGCCCTGAACCCAAGTGGGCCCAGGGCTGGATCTCAGGTGGGTCAGAGCTTTGCAGGGCCCTGCTGGGTGCAGCTCTGGCTCCTGGCAGAGAGGGGACTGGGGAGAGGAGCCCATACGACCAAGACCCTCGCTTCAGGGCAGAGCCTTGCTGAGTGCCCCAGTGCCTGGCAGGAACCCTGAGCTGCAGGCTGTTCCGGTGCACAGGAAAGGGGACATGTCCTGGCTGGAGGCTGCCTGGCTCCTTACCTCCAGTGAGGAACATCTGGCCAAGAAATGGCTCAGCTTCTGAATCCTCCTCAAGGCCCTTGCGTGCACAGCTGCACTTTTGGAGTTGGTGAAAGTCAGCAGCATCTGGGAGGAGAGGAGAGGAGAGGAGAGGAGAGGAGAGGAGAGGAGAGGAGAGGAGAGGAGAGGAGAGGAGAGGAGAGGAGAGGAGAGGAGAGGAGAGGAGAGGAGAGGAGAGGAGAGGAGAGGAGAGGAGAGGAGAGGAGAGGAGAGGAGAGAAGCTGCCGATCTGCCCTGTGAGCTGACACCCACTCCAGCAGAAGCAGCACTGCTGAACTCCCGGCTAGACTCACACAGTCCAGGCTCAGGGGTATGGCCCCCTAGGAAGCCAGGAGAAGAGAGCTTCAGAGCTGGGCTCCCCGTGCGGGACGGGCAGGTCCCAGTGGGTCTCTGCCCCA
The DNA here is from genome assembly GCF_965638725.1 of Aptenodytes patagonicus. NCBI lineage: Eukaryota > Metazoa > Chordata > Aves > Sphenisciformes > Spheniscidae > Aptenodytes > Aptenodytes patagonicus. Next base: position 187,825 of record NW_027472014.1, read on the forward strand.
TTTGGGTCTGGGGAGGAAAGCAGGGGAGACTGGGAAGTGGGGGGACAGCAGCACCAGCTGCCACCGCTGTGGTACCAAAGGAGAGGGGCCAAATTCCTCCTATTACTTGGGAAAGTCTGCGGAGGGGAAAGGGACTTTGACTGCAGCCAGGGGACACCGGGCTCCAGAAGAGCACAGTGGGCAGCCCCCAGCTCCCCCAAGGGAGGTGGGCACCCTGCGTGGCACTGCAGGTGTGATGGACACCCGCATCACCTCCAGGGTGATGAACAGCCCCTGCCAACCCTGCTCTTTGCAAATGCCAGACCTTCAAGATAGTCTGCAGCTCCTCGCTGAGGCCAGAGGCAGGAGAGCTGAACACCAACACGCGTAGCATGCTGTCCATGGCATCCAGGGTCTGCAAGGAGGACGAAGGGTGGTGGCATCTTTCGGCAGGCCCTCTCATCCCCAGGAGATGGATCTGGACTCCCAGCACCAAGGAGGACACCTGTGCTGCCTCGCGGTGCCTGGGGAAGGCCTCGGGGCAGACAAGCCTGGACGTGGCCAGGCCCATGGGAAGGGGACGAAGGGATGAAGGTGGGAAAGCAAAACCAAGACCCTGACCTGCCTTGGATCTCCAGTCATCTCCTGGCACGGGGCAGCCAGGGAGCAGCCCAGAGGGACTGGGGGCTCACCCAGCACTTACCTGGAAGTAGAGAGAAGCATCCAGGCCCTGCATGTCCTCTTCTGGAGGAAGCAAGAAGACACTGGTGAAGCAGGCATGTATGAGGCTTTTCTTTTGGCCCTCCAGCACTGTCTCCACTGAGCTGCAAAAAGAGAGAGAGGGGTCTGTCGGACACTGGTGCTGGGAGCGTGCCTCGAGGCCTCGGACAGGTGGACATGGTCCTCTGGGGCAGGGGTGCCCAGGAGGGATGGGCAGGTACCTCAAGGCAGCGATGGCATCCATGGCAAGCTGCCGCACTGCCGTGTGCAGGTGGTCCCTGGGCTCCTCTTCCAGCAGTGCCTGCAGAGCACAATCGGGATAAAGGACCTGGCAGCCACCAGCACCCAGTGCCAGCAGACCCCAATGTGGTCCCTGCCGCCCTGGGTGCTGGGGTCTTTGCTGGCAGGCCTTCTCAGCAGCACTTGAGTCCCCTTGGGGTGTCCACGTATGTTTGCTCCTGTCCAAATGCTGTCCTTGCCATGTGCCAGTGACCGGGGACCCTGCCCCCTTCCCCAGACCCTCCGGGTGTCCCCTCACCTTGATGCTCTCGGCCAGCTCAAATCTGTGGCAGAAGACATCCAGGCCCTGCAACAAGCCCTTGTGCCTGGCAGCTCTGCAGAGGGTGCAGATGCACTCGAGGAACCGCATCTTCTCGGTCTCTTCCTGGCAGCCAGGGGACAGAGAGACAAAGGGGGAGTGTGAGAGGGCGAGACATGGCCAGCGGGACCAGAGTACTGGGGGTGCAAAGCCATGCGGGAGAGCAGCTCTGCCCAGCCAGCAGCGCCCCTAGCAGCAGGCAGCATAGCCAGTGGGTCCCATCAGGAGACACTGGCACAGCAGCAATAGAAATAGCCACGGTTACCTTTTCTGAGCTCTCGAAAAAAGCCTGGATGAAGTCCACTGTTTCCTGTTCCTCTTCATACACAGCTAGCCAGCTGGCATCTAGCAACGGAGGAGAGCAGGGAGGGCTGTAGAGCGGAGCTGCAGGCAGGAGCGGGCAGAGGAAGGAGCTCTGCCCTTCGTCCCCATGCCCACTCCCCAGGCGCAGTCTCCCTGGGGGGGTCTCAGGGCTGGAGGATGCGATGCTGGAGCCCCTCGCTCACCTGCCTGCACCGGCTGGACCACACACACCTCATGGGGCTCTGGTGGAGACCTGCTCTCCTGGGGAGCCCCCACCTCCTCCCAGGTCACCCTGGGGTGGCTAAGGGGTCTCCTCTCTGCCATCCTGAGGGATGTAAGGGGGCGGTAGGGATGGGGAAGGGGGAAGCCTTGGGGAAACGCCTTGGGTCTGCCGGGAAAAGATGCAGGGTGCGCTTGGGGGGTCTCCTCGCCAGCTCCGTGCTCCTGCCCTGTCCTGTCACTGTCCTGCTGGACACTGCAGGGTGGGGCCGCGCTGGCTATATGCAGTGCTGGGGGGTCAAATAGCAGGGGGTCACAAAGGGACCCACTGTGACCCGCCGCCCAGGCGGGGAGGGGCAGGATGGCCCCTGGGGAGCTGGGCCCTCTCGGGGCACCCCAAGGCAACCATTCACCCTCACGTCCCCTCGGGATCTCCCTGTTGCTCTGCAGTGTATCCCGGAGCCCCGACGTTAAAAGTCTGGGATTTACTCAAGCTTCACAGAAACCATGATTTTATCACTTCATCTCTTCTTCTCATCTTCTCACCAGGAAGAGCTCGTGCAGGAAAGAGGAAAAATAAAATGAAACAACTTCCCCTGAGTTTACCCTTTTTAGGATTTGGGAACCTCCCAGAAACGGAGATTCCCCTCTTATGGTTTTGTTTTCTCAGTCTGGTTTGTGGCCATGATGGAGAACTCCCTCATTGTTGCGCTGGTGGTGGCTGACCACCATCTCCAGCCCTCCGTGGACACCTTCTGGGCCGCCTTTCCTGCCTGACCGCCTGCTCCCCTTGTCAGCTTCCGTGAACAGGGAGAAGCCCATTTCTGCAGGAGTTTTATAATTTGAGGTTTTTGGCCAGTTGGCAATGTTGTCTCCAGGCAGGGGTTGGAGATGTTGTTGGTGTTTAGCAATATGGAAACTTCTCTGCTGCAGCACAGTAGGAAATATCACTTTCAGCTTTAAGCTCAGAGCTGGGCATGAAAAAAATGTGAAGCCAGTGTCCTGAGTGTTTCTATCTCACCTCAGTTCTTGTGGCGCTAATGAAATTTCCCAAGTGTTTCATCATCTCATGCCAATCATTAATGATAACTGCGATGACAGTATGCCGGCCAGGCGGACAAGTTCTCCACAGATGCTCTCTTCACATTTCTACAGTTTTCAGCAGTTTACAGTTACATCCTTTCCTCAATCTCTCTCAGCACCAGGAAGCAAAAAGGTGTCGACACCGGCTCCTCTCATCGGATCGCTGTCAGTATTCCCTGGTTTTACATCAAGCTGGCTGTTCAGCTCACAGGTCACACTCTGTTTGTTCTCTGGTTCTTGTTCTGTTTCTTTTTCTTCTGAACATCCTTGCCAAGATCTACAGAGAAACCTGAGCATGACATCAGTTGGCTGCAGTCATGCAGAAGGACGCCTGTGGTTGCAAACACGTTCCTCTCTCTCCCTGGCTTTCAGGATGCCAGGTCTGCTCCGGATCCATCTTGTTCTTTACTCTTGAAACTTTATTTTTGTTATTATTTTTTTAATATTACTTAAGGAGACCTATTTCTATCTATCTATCCTAGCAGAGATAATGAGAGGGATGACTCATGGGCATGACTCATTGGACAAGCATTGCCTTATATGGTATGTCCTGGCCCCCATTCACACCACCGAGGGTGTGTTAACAGCACAGGGGGTGACGCTGTTTGTCCTCCCCAACCTCTGGGATGGTTGGGCCCCTTCTGAAATCTGATTTGCTTGACGTCAGTTATCTCTCTCTCTCTCCATGTAAGCAATCTCTTTTCTCTGCTGCTAAATTGTTGCTAAATGGCTTCACTAATGATCAGTTTATAGTAACCTGCAGTGGTACAGACCTACAAGGTTGTTGCTGTTATCCACTGTTTCTGTATGATTGATGACTGTTGTTATTGATTGCTGCCACTGCCTTTGATTGACACTGTATTATTGATTGCTGTTAGTAATTTGTATTGCGTTGCTAGGGGTGATTTTGTAGTATCCTGGCTAGTGGTTGCAGACAGTGCTGCACTGGTCGGATGCTCCTGTGGGCGTAGCAGCGACAGGAAGGTGCCCTTGTTGATGGCACAGCCATGCAACTCACAATTTGACATCGCGGTGTATCTGTCAGACGTATGTTTGTTCCCCTGGGAATTGGGGTTTCCTGGAAAAAAGGGGTGGCGGAGCTGTAGGAGAGCGGGCGCTCGGAGCTTCAAACTTTGGAGATGAAGCTCAAACTCGTCGAGTGGCCGAGCGGGACCGTAGCGCTCGTCCTGCCTCTGGTCACACCCAGGTGCTCCGGTTGTTTTGCCTGGGAATTCAAATTCCTGGGTTTCTGTTATTTTAATTTTTACTGCCTATTATTTACCTGAAACTATTTAGAATAAAAACTTGAAAAACAGCTACTGGCATAGTCTTTGGGAGTAAATAATGTGTCTCATCTACTCTAGCTACTATTAAAACTTTACAGATGGTAATTACTCCCAATTTGTACTATAAAATTACAAATAGCAGAATATAGAGTACTAATAGGGAGAAATATCTGTAGGGAAACAACTCTAGTTAATATTAACAAATAAAAAAGTAAAAAACTAATTAAAAATTTAAAATAAAACATCATGGGCACTAGTTAATGCCACTTAGTAAAGTAATGATTAAAATGTTAGAGTGTAAATAACTAAAAGAAATATTATTTATGAGGAACGACAAAATTTAATTGGAGCGATTACTTAACGAACCAGGCAGTAATTATTCCCAATTTGTATTGCAATATCAAAGAAAAATAAATTCAGAAACCCACTTTAAGTGACAAAGATAGAAAATGAATTGGGAGTCATTAATAGCTAAATTTGAACATAGACATTATTAAATAAATTGCTGGCATTAGTGACTCCCAATTGGAAACAAAATAATGGACTTCTAGCATATAAAACGGAAGTAGAATTGGAAAAGGAATCGGGAGTCTTTAATGCTTAAATTATAACATACCTTTGAGTAGGTTCAGAGGCAATGATGACTCCGGCTTCGAAATAGTAATTAAAAAAATTACTAAATAGTAATTGAAAAATAGAAATTGAAGCTTTAGATTTTTACGTAAAGAGAAATAAAAATGAGTCACTCTATAATGGCTACATTTAAAGGCAGAGATTAAAAACAATTCACTGGCGGTCATGGAAGACTATATATTTACTACTATGAATATAATTAATTATTATTAAGTACCAATGAGAGCTATAATAAAAGTAAAAATAGTGCAAATTAGATTTGATTAATAAAAAGTTAAGTTAAATCTTAAAACCATATTTTAGATCACTAATTGGTCATCATTAGTGCCTGTTATTTATTTAATAACAGCAATGCTTCATTTATGCATTAATGATGCCCCAAACAGTATTATCACAATAAAAACTTCAAATTATGTAGTGGAAATAGAATACAAATTGGGAGCAGTTTATTATAATTACATCTTATCGTAATTACCGTAATTAAAGTGCTCCTAACGAGGCTTCAAATTGATAACCTGAGATGTAATTAAACCTTCCTCTTCTGTCAGTCGCTTTGTTTTTCGCCCTTTGTCTCCTTTTCATTTTTCCTGAGGCAGTATTAAATGAAATTCTCCTTGGGTGCAATTAATGCATTTGTTGTATTTTATATGATTACTTAAATAGGTAATATTATATTATTCGCACGGCCTAATTAAATAATTCAGTCAGGCCTCTGACAGTCGTGCTCTATGAGCCAGCAATCCTCCCAGAAGTGCTTCTCAGTCCTCCAGATTCAAAGAATCAAAGAATATCTCGAGTTGGAAGGGACCCGTAAGGATCATCAAGTCCAACTCCCTGCTCCTCACAAGACTACCTAACACTAAACCAGCTGACTAAGAGCGTCCTCCAGACACTCCTTGAACTCTGACAGGCTTGGTGCTGTGACCACTTCCCTGGGGAGCCTGTTCCAGCGGCCGACCAGCCTCTCAGTGAGGCACCTTTTCCTAACGTCCATTCTGAACTTCCCCTGATGCAGCTTCATTCCATTTCCTCGTGTCCTATCGCTGGTCACCAGAGAGAGGAGATCAGCACCTCCCCCTCCGCTGCCCCCCTTGAGGAAGTTGTAGACTGTGATGAGGTCACCCTCAGCCTTCTCTTCTCCAAGCTGAACAAACCAAGTGACCTCAGCCGCTCCTTGTAAGTCTTGCCCTCGGGACTCTTCACCATCTTGGTCGCCCTCCTCTGGACACACTCTAATAGTCTGGTGTCCTTATTCTATTGAGGCATCCAAAACTGCACACAGTACTCGAGGTGGGGCCGCACCAGTGCAGTGTAGAGCGGAACAATCACCTCCCTCGACCAGCTCGCTATGCTGTGCTTGATGCACCCCAGGACACAGTTGGCCCTCTGGGCTGCCAGGGCACACTGTTGACTCATGTTCAACTGGCCATCAACCCAAACCCCCAGAACTCTTTCCGCGGGGCTGCTCCCCAGCCTCTCCTCCCGCAGTTTGTACGTATAACCAGGATTACCCCGTCCCAGGTGCAGACATGTGTACTCGTGTACTCATGTACATGTGACGTCAGAAACACCTGCACAGGCCACCTGCATGCTTGTGCCCTAACAGCTACAGAGCCACCAGTGACATCACAAGCACCAGGACAAGCCAGGGGCCAGTTCCTAACCTATCACCTACCCAGGCACATGTGACATCACAAGCACCTACGCAAGCCAGGTGCATGCTCCTGCTCAATCCTGCCTGCTCATCCACCTATGACATCACTAGCAGCTGCACAAGCAAAGGGCCTGCTCCTCTGCTAAAACCTTCTCAGGCACTTGTGACCTCAAAAGCACCTTTACAAGCCAGCTGCATGCTCCTGCCCTAATAGCTGCAGAGCCACCATTGACTTCACAAGCACCTGCACAAGCCAGGTGTTCATTCATACCCAAAAAGCTACTTAGATACCAGTGACATCAGAAGCAGCTGTACAAGCAGGGGCCTGCTCCTGCCCTACCACCTACTCAGCCACCGATGACATCAGATGCACCTGCACAAGCCAGGAGCTTTCTCCTGCCATATCAACTACTCAGGCACTTGCAACACAATAGGCAGCTGAACATAGATGGTTCCTACTCCAGCCCTATAACCTACTCAGGCACATGTGACATCACAAACACCTGCACAGGCCAGCTGCATGCTCCTGCCCTAACAGCTACTCAGCTGCAGGTGACATCACAAGCAGCTGAACAAGCCAGGGGCCTCCTCCTGCCCTATCTCCTACTTGGGATCATGTGAGATCACAAGCACCTGCACAAGCCAGGTTCCTGTTCTTGGCCTAACACCTACTCAGCCACCAGTGACCTCACAAGCACCTGCACAGGAGAAGCATCCTCACTTCCAACACCCCGGCTTTGTCCCCTCCATCTCCATCTCTGTCTCCCATCTCCCCGTGCTCTCCTCTCTCCCAGGCACCTTTCTCACCCTCTCCACGACCTCCCAGTGCCTCTGCCTGCCTCTGTGTTTGTGTGGCAGATGTTACCTGGGAAGCATTGTCTCAGCTATACCACCTGCATCTCCTTCTCCCTCTGTTGTCATCGTTACTGCACCAGCTATCTGATGCACTTTTCAACCTCATGGGCCCTCTCGTCCTGCCTCCCTTCTGCTGGTAAATCCTGTTCCTGCAAGAGAAGTGTCAATCAGTCGGTGCCGCCTCTGTGGCATCTTACCTGCATCTGCCTGAGCTGGACAGCTGGTGGGAACTGTCACCATCAGCCCCGGATGTGCTTGAAGTCTTCTCCTTGCACAGGTGTGGCTCTGGGTGTGCTTGGCCTCCTGTGAGTAATGGCTTCACCGGTAGGCTTGGATTTAGTGAATCCCCATGGACAAATGGATGTAGCAGGTGCTCCATCCAAGAATTTTGATGTGCTGACACTCTGGAGTGAATTGGGAGGTGTTTCCTCCTCCTGCTTCTCCTCCTTCTCCTCCTCCTCCTCTTCCTCCTCCTTTTCCTCCTCCTCCTGCTCTTCTTACTCCTCCTTTTCCCCCTAATCCTCCTTCTCTTCCTTCTTCTCCTCCTCCTCTGCTCTTCTTCCTCTGCCTCCTGTTCTTCTGCCTCCTTTTCTTCCTCCTCTTCTTCCTTTCCCTCCTTCTGTTCTCGTTTCTCCTCCTCCTTTCTTTCGCCTCCTTTTTTTCTTCCTCCTCACGCTTTTTTTTAATTCTCCTCCTCCTCCTTATCCTGTTCTTCCTCCTCTTCTTCCACTTCATCTTTTTCTCTCTTCCTCATGTTCTTCCTCCCTCTATTCCTCCACCGTTCTTCCTGTTCTTCCTCCTTTTCCTTCTCTTCCTGTTCTTCCTCCTCTTCCCCATCTTCTCCTGTTTCTCTTCCCTTTGCTCCTCCTCCTGCTCTTCTTCCTCCTCCTGTTTCTCCTCCTGTTCATTCTCTTCCTCCATTTCTTCCTCCTCTAACTCCTGTTCTTCCTCCTCCTCCTCCTCTTGTCCTTCCTTCTTTTCCTTTTTATGTTCCTCCTCGTACTCCTCCTCTTCCTGCTCTTCTTGTTCTTTCTCATGTTCTTCATCCTGTTCTTCCTACAGTTCTTCCTCCTCCTCCTGTTCTTTTTCTTTCTCCGTTTTGTCTTCATCCAGTTCTTCCTCCACCTCTTCCTCGTTCTCCTTCTCCTCCTCCTCCTCATACGCCTCTGCAGGTTTATCCTCTGCATGTTCATCCTCCTCCTGTTCTTCTTGTTCTTCACAGTCCTTCTCCTTCTACCCCTCCTCCTCCAACTCATAGAATCATAGAATAGTTTGGGTTGGAAGGGACCTCTAAAGGTCATCTAGTCCAACCCCGCTGCCATGGGCAGGGACATCTTCAACATGATCAGGTTGCTCAGAGCCCCGTCCAACCTGACCTGGAATGTTTCCAGGGATGGGGCATCCACCACCTCTCTGGGCAGCCTCTTCCAGTGTTTCACGACCTTCAGCGTAAAAAATTTCTTCCTTCTATCTAGCCTAAATCTACCCCCCTTTAGTTTAAAGCCATTCTCCCTTGTCCTGTCGCAACAGGCCCTGCTAAAAAGTTTGCCGCCATCTTTTTTATAAGCCCCCTTCAAGTACTGATAGGCTGCAAGAAGGTCTCCCCAAAGCCTTCTCTTCTCTAGGCTGAACAACCCCAACTCTCTCAGCCTTTCTTCACAGGAGAGGTGTTCCATCCCCCTGATCATTTTTGTGACCCTCTTCTGGACCCGTTCCAACAGGTCCGTGTCTTTCTTATGCTGAGGGCTCCAGAGGTGGATGCAGTACTCCAGGGGGGGTCTCACCAGAGCAGAGTAGAGGGGCAGAATCTCGTCCCTTGACCTGCTGGCCACGCTTCTTTTGATGCAGCCCAGGATACGGTTGGCCTTCTGGGCTGCGAGCACACATTGCTGGCTCATGTCCAGCTTTTCATCCACCAGTACCCCCAAGTCCTTCTCGGCAGGGCTGCTCTCAATCCCTTCATCCCCCAGCCTGGATTGATACTGGGGGTTGCCCTGACCCAGGTGCAGGACCTTACACTTGGCCTTGTTATACCTCATGAGGTTCACATGGGCACACTATCCTCCTCATATTTCCTTCTGTTTTTCTTCCTCCTATTCCTATTATTCTGTTTATCCTCCTGTTCTTTATCCTCACCCTCTTGTTCCTTCTGTTCCTTTTTCCACCTTCTTCTCTTCTACTTCCTCCTCTTCCTTTTCCTTCCTTCCTTCTCCTTCTCCTCCTCCTCCTCCTCCTCCTCCTCCTCTTCATCTTCTCCTACCTCATATTCCTCATTTTCTTTCTCCTCATCATCCTGTTTTTTTCTCCTTGCCAATTGCATGAGATTCATGGGGGTCACCCCATGTAGCTGGCACATAGTCCTTTCAGTTCACATACACCCAGGGTAGAGAGTGAGATGACACAGAGAGGTAGTTAAGAAAATATTTAATAAGAAGATAGCAGAAGACAGGACAGACATCATCTGTGTCCCGCTACCAATCACTTGTCTCTGGAGACTCTGGTGTCATCAGGTCGTCACCTGAAACTTCTTCAACAAGATTAGAGGGGACGAATCCTCTTGTGCCGTCGGTCAGCTCTCCCACATACCAACCGTCTTCATCCACGTCTCCAAAGATGTAAACGTATTGCCCAGCAATGAGAGGAAGCTCTAGTTCAGGCTGCTCATTGGGACCGTCGAAAGGATCATAGCTGTATCGAGCTATGAATGCTCGAAGCTCTGCCGGTTGCTGTCTCATAGCCTCCAGGAGGATGGGCTCCTTGTCTGCTCCCAGCATAGCCTGGTGCGGCCTGGAAATGATACGGTTGGATCTTTCTCTTTCCAGCCGTTCAAGTTCCTGAAAGAGCTGCTGGCGTCGTTCAGTTAGCTTCCGAAACCCATCATTCAGTTCAGTCACCTGGGCTCGAAACAGTTGCAGGGTTTCTTCGTGTTCCCTGCGTACTTCTGTCCGAGCCCCCTGCAAACACTCAACTCCCTCATCTTTCCTCTGGAGCGCTAACTTTGTCTCCTCATGTTCCTTCTCCGGCTGTTGACTCGTGCCTTTTCTCTCATGGCTTTCGTTTTGCGCTCTGCCTCTTCCAGCTGGGTTTGAAGACAGGCGTTTGTTCGGATGGCAGAATCTTGCTCCTCTGCCACATGCCTTAGTCGCCCTTTCTGTCAAACCCATCTGTCCACGGAGGCGAGCGTTTTCCTCAGCCAGTCGGGTGTTTTCGTTTGTCATCTCCGTAAGCTGCGCCTGTAACTCCTCACAAGTTCGGCAGTGGGCGCTCACACAACAGGAGCCCTCTTCATGTGCAGCCACTTGGGCCTGAAGCTCCTCAGCTGCCCTCTGTGAGAAGTCATCCTGCTCGTCCTGTGCCAGCAAAGCTCCGGCAGGCTCCCCCATTTCTCCAGCCTTCTGCTGAGGAAGCGATGTCATACGCAGTTCCTCAGTGGAGCTTTGGGTGGGCAGTGGCACTCGAGTGTTGCTCAGGCAATCGACGGTCTGCAGTTGCCTGGCTCTTTCTTGCAGCTGCTTGCTAATGAGACCCAGCTTAGCAGTCTTCTGCTTGAGCCTCTCCCACACTTCAGGAGAGCTTGCCTTCCTCAGAAGACAGTTCTCCTCTTGAAGGACACTGCATTGCCTCTCGAGGTCCTTCAGGGCACTCTGGAGGTGGGCGTTCTGCTCCAGCAGCCTGCTGTGACTGCTACCAGGCAGCCAGTCCTCCTGCTGCCCTAGAGTCTGAACACCCACCTCTGCCACAGACCGCCTGCTGCTGGTCCTTTCCTGCGGCAGGGAGTCCAAGCAGTGCGGCGCCAAGGCTTGCCCCACAGCCTCGAGCAAAACCTCCACGCTGTTCCCTTCCTCCTGGAGATGAGCTTTTAAGCTCTCGCAGGTTTTTGGCTGCCCTTCTCCATTGTGGGAGGAAGATGCCATGAGGCTCTCTGAAGAGCAGGGCCCGATGGTCCCGGTGCCCTGGAGGGTCTGCAGGCGGTGCCAGGCCGTAGCCTTGGCCCTGGCTTCCTTGCAGGAAGCAGGCTGCTCACCCTCCAACTGCTCCAAGATGTACTTTAGGAAGAGTCTCCTCTGCAGCAGCAGTTTGTCTTGGAGGACAAGGATGCGAGCAGCCTGCTCGCCACTGGTCTCCCAGCGCAGCTTGCTGAGGACGTCCTGGAGCTTACCGCGGGCCTCGCTGCTGCTCCAGGCTCCTCTCACCAGCTCCTTGGCCAGCTGCTGCTGCAGGTCCCGTGCCTGACGGATGGTGTCGTCGCGCTGCCGCTGCAGCACCCCCTGCACCTCGCACAGCTCAGCCTCCTTTGAGCGCAGCAGCTGGCGGATCTCCACTGCCCGCTGCCGCTGGTTCAGCTCCCGCAGCCGCTGGAGCTCCCGTGCCTGCTGCTGCTCCCATTTGGAGTGTAGCCGTTCAGCCAGGAGCCGCCGCTCCCGCTCTGCTGCCTCCTTCAACTCCCGAGTTTCAGCAGCGAAGCGGCGGCACAGCTCTTGGGAGCGGAGTCGCTCAGCCTCCAGCTCAGCCCGCAGCCTCTCCAGCTGCCGCTTGTGCTCGTTCTTCTGCGCCAGGCCCCGGCAGGGCGAGGGGCGGCTGCACGCCACGGGCACCCGTCCCACACCGTCCTGGCTCATGGCTGCAAGGATGGCAACCAAACGCCGCCACCAACAGCCACCGACGTTGCGCGTCACTCCCTCTATGCAGCTACTGCCTCCCTTGACCATGCAGAGGCGGAGACAGCATCTGCAATCAGCCGGGGTGAGCGAGTATGGCCTTATACACGTGTCCTGGCTCCCAGCACACAAAGGAGGGGTGGGGCCTCATGGCCTTAGAAGGTATGTCCTGGCCTGGGGGGCCCCACGACCACAGCTGCAGGAGGTGCTGGGCGGTGCCAGCCCCGTCGCCGCATGGCCCCGCATGGCCCTGTGTCACAAAGGGTGTCCCAGGGCCGTGCGGTCATAAGGGGCATCCCTGGGCAGCTCCTGCCGTGCTCTCTCCCGGAGCTGGCGGCTGTGCTGGCAAGAGCGAGCGTGGGCTGAGCTCGACGGTGGGGTCACTGCTAAAGATGCTAACCTGGAGGATGTGGGCACCCTAGATTCTCAGAGTTGCTTCGCAGCTCGTTTCCATAGTGCCCTACTGCTGTGGTAAATCACATGGTCGCTGGTGAAGCATGAGGAGGGAGAAAAACCCCCAAACAACCCCTTGCAAGCCGAATGAGGTGGCCTCATATGAACACGATCCGAAACTTGTGTGGGATTGTATTAAAAGCTGGAATTTTATGGAGGAGAAAATCATCCCCCAGCACGGCCCAGCCCCAAGGCCCTCCTGGGCACCAGGGCCATCAGGAGACGCAGAGCTCCTGCTCCTCTGGCAGAAACGGCCCCAGGCCCTGGCGGCACGACAGGAAAGACCGCCTGAAAGCCCCAGGGCTGGGCAGCAAACAACACGCAAGGCTGTGGCAGATGCTCAGCTCCAGGTGCCAGAGGGGGAAGACTTGGTGCTGCTCGGCAGCAAACGCAGCCGGCTCCTGCAGCAGAACACCCGCCTGCAGCGTGTTCTAGAAGACCTGGAGAGGCAACAGAGCGCCCCTGGGAGGGAGAGCTGCCTCCTGACAAAGGCAGGCTCTCCAGAAGCGTGCAAGGAGGCAGAGAGGCTGCAGCAGAAAAATGCTGAACTAGCTGCCCTCGCCTCGCGGCTGGACGAAACATCCAGGCAACGGCAGGAGACCCATCGATCGCCCGATCAATACTCATCTTGATTAAATCTTTTCTTAACGATCTCTCTGCGTAATCTCACTCTCTATCCCGCGTGTATGTGAACTGAAACGACTATGTGCCAGCTACTGGGGACACATCTCCTGCTCCGTGTGGTGCTTTTGGCTGTAAAGAAAATCAAAACAACGCGGGGGGGACACTGGGGACGGGGACGAGGGGGGACAGGGGTGGGGCCAGGGCCCCACTGGGGACAAGGCAACTGTGGGGACAACAGCGGGGACAGGATAGGGACAGGACACCAGCAGGGACAGGGATGGGGACAGGGATGGCCACAGGGCACCTGCCTGGGTGACACTGGGGACAGGGACGGGGACAGGGCACCTGTGGGGACAGTCACAGGGACAGGGATGGGGACACGGCACCTGCGGGGACAGTGGTGGGGACAGGACACCTGCGGGATGGTACCTACAGGGATGATGCTGGGGTCAGGGATAGGGTCAGGGACGGGGACAGGACACCTGTGGGGACAGTGACAGGACAGTGACGGGGACAGGGACAGGCAGGGCGTGGCCTGTCACCTGTGGGACCTCCACACGGTCCAGCCGGTCCCCAGTCCCCCGCTGCCCGTAGCGGTTCCTCCCTTGCGTGGAGACTCGCCCCTGGTCATCCGCTGTCCCCAGGTGGTTGTACCCCACGGAGCAGGCCACCAGCTTGAGGACAGGGTGACAGTGAGGTGACATCGCTGGGGACACCTCCCCCGGGGTGGTGGGGCCCCGCCTAAGGCCCCCCCCTTACCTTGATGGGCAGCAGCAGGGGGATGGGCACAGGGTGTGTGGAGGAATGGCTGATTCAGCAAGGCCACGATCTGGTATCGCTGAGCAACCCATGTATCAAAAAGTAACTAAGACATGCTGACACAGCAGGATGACCACCGGGACTTCCCCGGACAGAACAAAGAACAATGGGGCCGGGTAAACAACTGTAACGAAACTGTACCTAGAAGGAGGTGAAGTCAGCGGCTAACATGTCCTGCTGCCAACCGCCAATCGAGTAGAAGCAATAAGCGCGTGGACAGTAACTTTAACCCAATCATAGCTTATAATTGAGCGCGTGTACAGCTGTAATTAACCAACCATAGGTTGTTACGAAGCGCGTGCCTATAGTAGATAACTATATAAACCCTGCTATATGCATGGATAAAGGAGGATGACCATACTCATATTGGGATCCGTCATTACTCCGGAATCGCAACTCCCGCTCCGTCGTCGACACTGAACAAGGAGAAATTCCGACAAGGGTGGGCAGGGCACCCCAAGGTTCACACCTGCAGGAAGACATCCCCCATCTCTGCGGGAGATCGCGGGTCACATGAGGGGGTGGGTTTTGGGGGTGAATTTAGGGGATTTGGGGGGGGACGTACCGTGAGGAAGGCGACGGCGCCGTAGCCAGTGACCATGGTGCGGATGGGCTGGCGGAGGCCAATGGGGTGTGGGGCCAAGTGGGCCACGCCCAGCCACAGGTTGTACACCTGCCCCCCCCTTGTTAAAAGATGGGGGGTCAGGGGGCTGAATTTGGGGTGTCCCCTCCCCCCCCCAGTTTCCTCCTCACCCCAAGGTGTCCCCCCCCATCCCCTCAGTGTGTCCCCCAACCCGTGAGCAGCAGAAGGGTCCACGTCGTCTCCGTCCCGGTGACGACCACCTACCGGAAGCGGATGGAGGGGGGAAGCTGATGCGGAAGACGGGCTGGGTGTCGGCGGGGTTGTACACCTCCAGGGTGTCACACTGCTCCTGCCCCCTCAGCGTGTAGACGGGGGCAGGCTCCCCACGGGCATCCGCTGTCACCTGTGGGGAGGAGGGGATGGTCACCCCGCGTGGCAGTGGCATGGGGGAAAGGGTCGGCGTACATCCTTGACGCCGCAGGAGAGGGCCTGGCAGTGGCAGGCGCGGCGGCTGGAGTCACGGAGGAAGAAGGTGGTCCCGCCATAATCCAGGAGGAAGAGGTGCTGCTGGGCAGGCACCAGCTTGTGATAGTCATGGGAGGGGGGAGACAGGACGGAGGCCATCAGCGCCCGCTGCCGGCAGCGGCCCAGGCTCTGGAGGTACAGCCCCTTGGTGTCTGGAGGGGGGAAAGCAGGGACATTGACACCAGCTGGGGGACAAAGTGCCACCCTCTCCCCCCATCGGCAAGGGCAGACTCGCAGTTGAGGATGGCGGCCCTCTTGCAGGGCCAGGCGCTGGCGGCAGCAGGGAGGGAGAGGGGTGCAGCGGTGGTGCCAGGCGGCCTCGCTGCCGCACACCTCGTGGAGGCAGCGGCAGGTCTGGCCCAGTCTCAGCAGGTCGGGCAGCGTCAGGAAGGAGACGATGTGCAGTAGCTGTGGGGAGAGAGGGGGCGAGAGCATCAACCCTGGGACCCCCCCTGCTTTCAGGGGGAGACCCCAGCCCCGCCATCCACCCCTACTCAACTCACCATCTCAGGGGGGAGACGCTGGATGGCAGCCATGTCCTTCCCCTCCTCACCACCCTTCAGGCTGCTGTGGGGTTGGGCTGTGGGGAGGGGATGTGGGTGAGGGGATGGCGGGCAGCCCCACGGGGTGACCCCATGGGGTCACCCCAAAACAGCCCTGAACCCCTCAGTTCTACCCCAGACCCCATCAGCTCCCCCAGACATCCTTATCCTCCTCAGCTACTCCCAGACCCTCTGATGCCCTTAGTTCCCCCCAGACTCCCCACACCCCGCCCCGGTCGGCCCCCTGACACCCCTGACCTCCTCAGTCCCCCCAGGCCGCCTTTGACCCCCTGATTTCCCCCCAGGCCCCCAACACCCTCAGTTCCCCCCAGGCAGCCCAGAGCCCCCCCAGACCCCCTCAGTCCCCCCTGGCCTGCCCAGGTCCCAGGTTCCCTCTCCCCTACAGACCCACAGGTCCCCAGCCAGGCCCCAAACTCTCCTCACGGGGACGCGTGCAGCAGAGGCCGCCCCACCCCCATAGGACTGTGTGCAGCAGGGGCCATGCTCCCCTCACCCAGGGCCGTGGTGCAGGGGCGGCCGTGTTACACCTCTCGGCCCTCCTGGAGCTGCACAGGGCGGCTGGGCCCCCTCCCCAGCTCCCTTCCTCCCTCCTCCTGTCTGCTATTTTCCACCAAGACAATGAACGGTGGAAGGTAAAACCATGAAGTTTGTTTTAAACAATGTTAGCTGACTCAGAAAGCATTTGTGTATGTAATAAGGCGGTGAGCAACTTTACCTCCTAACTCAGCTTCGTAGCAATGCTTCCTATTTAAGAACTTTGTGCTCCGAAACTCAGGAAGCAGGCTGCTTTGTGAACAAAATAGCAGAGTTGGCTTTTTAAAATCTAAGAGCAAATGGACACCATTAGCTTGCAGTTCTTTCTCTGGATGTACATGGGGAGAGACTCAAGGGGACTTCCGCTCCTTTGGTCATTTCCCATGTAAATCAAGTGAGACAGGGACGCTGGATTTTGAAGGAAGAACTGTCTGTGTCATCTCATCCCTTTTCCTGATAGCTCTTTGTAGAGGTGTTAAAGAAAAGTTAGCCAGGCAGCATAACCAAGAGGAGGAGATTTCAATGTGATCAAGAGAATCCAGCTCCAGAAGAAGACCAAGATGAAGCAGAGCGCGGTGAAGAAGAGTTTCTGGGAAAACACGCCTTAACATGGATCAAAGCGGAGTTGAGTTCGCACAGGACTATTCTACGGAAGACAATGAAAATGTTTTTCAAGAACGACGGACAAAGGGCAATGAAACTAAGTATGAGACAGACCATGAGAGATGTGCTACATCTGCTTTTCTGATCTCTCTCTCTCAAACCAGCACACAGCGTTTCTTCCATAATGATGCTGCCCTTCTAATGATGGGAGAAGGGAGTGCTGCTTGGATGTGTTCCCTGTGAGGGGACGTGACCACAGGCAGATTCTCTCCAGTGAAGGGGCTGGTTGACACAATTTTTGTCACGCCTTTAAGCTGTGACCTGATCTGTAGAGGTGAGACTAACTTTCTGAAGCTGGCTTCCTCAGGCACTTCAGGTTCTTCTGCTGTTCATGCCTGGCTGTGTATGTAGAGAAGCCACGTGGGCTTTGCACGGGGTCAGGGTGTCAACAGCATGTGCTCCTCAGCTAGTGCTCACTGGAGAAACTCAACGGGAGAGCCCATCTCGATGGTTCAGCTGTGAGGAGAGCTGCAGTTCTCATGAGCTGTCAGCTGTGGAGCACATCATGACCACAATGATAACCCCTTTCATTAACATGGGAGCCATTGGCTCCATACTCCTAAGCGGGACCTCCTATTCTCACATTTCTGGCTGGTCTTTTGACAGCTTGTGCTACTCTGAAGCAACCCAAACAGGAGAAGGGGAAGACGGAGAGGCGGATGTGGTTCTCCTTTTCCACTGGCTCACAAAGTTCTCCAGGTCATAGGTGCCCTCTGCTCACTGACTCTCATGGAGCTTCTTGCTGTGTTTTGTTGGGATGAGTCACATGTCCAAGACACCTCAAGTACATCCGCTGCCTTCTGGTGACAGCTTACGCTGCTTAAAAAGACGACAGAGTCCCTCACGGTGGTTTTGGCTTCATGACATCTGATGGTGAAGTTGCTCACGTTGATTGTTACTCAAGTCCAATGGACAGGTTGACAAAGGCCTGAGTAGGGTGGCTGGTTTTTTGGCCAAAGGGAATGATAGGAGCCCTCACATCGTCTGCCTTCTGATCCCAGGGAGGCAGAGTTGGATGACGGGCAGTGTGGGAATGACCCACCAGGAACATCCCTACGGTCCAAACTTTTCCTCTTCAGAGCTTTGGTCTGGAAGAGGTAGTCCCTCACCCCAGGGCATGCTGGGAGAGGGGACCTCCAGCCCAGCCCTGGCACAGCAGAGGTTCCTCCAGGACCCCGAGGTGACAGCCTGGGCTTGGCCCCAGAGCAGGGAGCTGCTGGCCAAGGGTGGTGAGGAGCTTTCTAATGCTCGGGATTTGACGTCCTCCCTCCCGGCAGTAGAGGCCAGGAATGACACTGTCTGCTCGGCACGCTGGGGGTGCTCCCCGTCTGAAGGAAGGACACCACGAGACTGAGCTTGTTGTAGTAGCTTTAATCAAATACATCCATTCTTCCCCAGGAGAGATGCACCTCTGCCTGGTTCAGCAGGGCCAGCAGCACAGCACCCGCAGGGACCACACTGATGAGTGCTGTGCCCTTGGAGATGTCAGGATCAGTATCGTCTGAGCTGCCAGGGAGCAGATGGAGGGTTCGCCGTCTTCCTCCACGGCCTGAAGGGCTGCGGCAAAAGGAAACAGAGCCGAGATGAACCCCCCCTCCATCTGCAGAGACCCTCAGGCATCCCCTCCAGACCATACCAGCCCCACCCGTCTCTTTCCCTGGCCAGGAGGAGCAGGTGGAACCAATGGATGAGCTGGAAGCTGCTGGCCAGGAATGCCTCAGATGCTCCCGAGATGCTCCTCTGCCCTGGAAGCGTTTCCCTGGTGCAGGGCAAGGCAAGGCAGCACCCTGCCCAGGTTCTGTCCCCTGCCCCACCAGCCCCGGCCATACTCACCGTGGCAGATCTCACTCAGCTTCTCCTTGCTTTGGTTCCTGGAGTGCCGCGCCGCAAGCCCTGAGCAGAGAGCTCTATCAGACCTCCCGCTCCCCAGCATGTCCCCAGCTGCCCCTCGCTGCCAGCACAGTGGTGGGGATGGGGGCCAGGCTGCCAGAAGAGGGACCCCGGGGGCTGTGGCTCACCGATAAACCTGATGGCCATCTCTTGCAAGGTGGCCTGAGCGTCCTTCAGGTATGGCATGCTCTGATGCAG
Source organism: Aptenodytes patagonicus (assembly GCF_965638725.1). NCBI lineage: Eukaryota > Metazoa > Chordata > Aves > Sphenisciformes > Spheniscidae > Aptenodytes > Aptenodytes patagonicus. Next base: position 206,665 of record NW_027472014.1, read on the forward strand.
GTAGTCTTCAACCCTCCTCCTGTCCTTCACCAGCTGCAGAGAGCACAAGGGCATGTGGCTGGAACGGACCCTCCCCAGTCTGCCGGACCAGTCCCTCCTCCCAACGACCCCCTTTCCCACCCAGGCCATTCCCATCTCCCAGCCAGGAGCCCTTATGTGCCTGAGATCCAGAGACACACGCAGGCAGAGGCGGGTCTAGGAGTCTTGAGACCTCTCTGTCCATCTGCCCAGGGCCCAGATGGGCTGGGGTCTCCTTCAACACCCTTGGGAGCCAGGAGGGGAGAAAGCCCTGGAGAAGAGCCCTTAGGGCCCCTGTGCTCGAGGGCAGGGAAGGACGATGCAGCTCTGGGTTATGGGCCCTGGGGCTTGGGGGTAGTCCTCACCAAGCACTCTCCGATCCTCCATGTCTGCTGCGTCTGGATCAGGTGCTTGAGCTCTTCCCACTCCAGGATCTCCGCCACGGCAAGGAGGGCTTTCCTAGAGACCTGCAGAGCAACAGAGGATGGGAGATGGCACCGCGGCCTGGGGAAGGAGACCTGGTGTCCCTCTCCTCTTGGCCAGACTGCCAGCTGTTCCCAGCCACCACCTCAGGTATCTCATGCTGCTGGCCAGCAGAATAGAGATTCTCAAGAGCTGTGGGCCCATGGCTGTAGGCAGTGAGGACCACAGTCTCAGAGACACCGGGGCAGGACAGAGCCAGCAGCACCTCCCATGGCATCCCCAATGGGACTCTTGGCTCCTCAGCCAGGGCTGCCCCAGTTCCAGGTGGGCAGTGCTCTGAGCCCTGGGGTGATCCTGCCCTTAGGGAGCTGGGACATGTCCTGGCCTAAACATCTGGGGTACTCTTAGGCACAACCCTGGGGAGGCAGGGGTTGGGGCTCAAAGGCCTGGTCTCCAACACCTGCAGGGAAATCTGGGAAGCCCTTAGGGTGTGTTCAGGCCTCAGTGGCCACGGGCTGCTGCTGCCAAGACCTGCTGGACCAGGTAGGGCAGCTCTGGGAAATGTCCATGCCAGCTGCCAGCAGCCCTTGCCCATGACACCTAGGCCACCCCCGTGGTGTCATCACGCCCTTCCCCATATCACTGGCCAGCTCTGAAATCTGCACCTTGGCCACGCTCTGGGTCTGGTCACTCATGTGGAAGAAGAGCGGGACCAGCACCCTCCACACTTTAGTCTTCATCCTCTTCTTGTGGCAGCACACCACAGCCTTCATCAGGTCTTTGAAGAGGTGGATGGCGAGCTCTCGCAGCTGGCTGCACTCCTGGTAGGGAGGAGGACAGGATAAGCAAGGGTGTTAGCATGGCCGATGGGAGGGGAGATGCTCTGGGGTCAGATCCTGCACACAGCTGCATGGCAACACAGCTGGGGAAGCCCTTGGGGCTTGGAGAGCAGCTCTTGGCCTGCAGATGCTTTGCACGGGGGCCAGGCTGGGCTCCAGTACAGGGGTCTCAAGTCGCCTGGAGGCATCAAGCTGTTGGGGAGAAGCTGTGGTGGGCTGAAGAGCCCAGAAGACATCCCTCGAGGGATTAAGGAGGGGAGAATGTCCTGACCAGAGGGCTGGGCTGAAGGGCAGCTGTCATGGACGAGCATCCATCTGCAGGGCCTAGGCTCCCGCAGCAGCCTTACATCATCAAAGAGTGGCAGGAGCTTCTCTGAGAGTTGGAGAGCGATGCAGCTGGCCTTCTTCCTCTTCATATGACACACCACGTTTCGGAAGACCAGCAGGGCCTTCATCCTGATGTCTTTGTTGGCATCCTGCAGGGTCTCCACAACATCAGGCAGCAGGACGTGAATTTGTCTTGCCTAGATGAAGCACAGTATTTCCTCTTTGAGAAGCGGTCAAAGACCACCCTGGCAAACATGCTCTGGTCACTGAGCACCAGCCTCCCCTCCAGCTCCTGGCCCAGGAATCGCTGTAGCAGCCTCCTGGCTGGTGGTGGCCATGGTATGCGGGAGAGCAGGGGTAGGGCAGGGGGGGCAGGAAAGCAAAGACTTCCTGTCCCCTGCTTAGCCACCCCCTTTTCTGACCAGCCCAAAGGGGCAGATGGGTTGGTAACCCTCCAAGCCTGGAAAGCTACCCCAGGCACCCACCAGCCCCGTCCATGGCAGGGAGGGTGTTGGGAGCCGTCATCCCAGCTCCTGACTGCCAGCCAAGGCCAAGCCACTGCGTTGGCCAACGTGGCTCAACTCGGATCCTTGCTCACCGTCTCAGGTCTCTCCGAGGCGGTGATGAGACCCATGAGCACCAGCGAGAGAAACCCTGGATTTGGACACTTCAGGTACTCCTGGAGGAGTGTCAGGGAGTAAAAACTCGGCTGTTGAGCATTGGTGCAGTCTTTCACCTGAAATAAAGATAGCGGTGAGAGACGGGCAGAGCCTGCGGGGCTCCTGCTTCCCACTGGCAGCTCAGGGCAAGGGCACTGGGGCCAGGCAGCCCATCCTGGGGGCAGCCCTGACCATGGAGGACGGCACAGTGTCTTTGCCGGCTCCTCCTGTCCTCTGACCATTGGCAGCCTCTTGCTCTCACGCCTCCGAGGAGTGACTGGAGAGCAAGAGCTGGCACAAAGGAGGCAGGACACATGGGTGGTGATGAGTGTCTCCTGTCCCGGCCATGCACATCCCCGAGGGTGAGCAAGCCCAGGTCTGGTCACTTACCGCCTCCTGTATGTTGCAGGCATGCAACACGGCAGCGCTTATCAGCTTGCAGTGCCGCCGTTTCCGCGACTTAACAATCTTCATCAGCTCAGTCGAGAACTCAGTCGGTATCTTGTTCTGGAAAAACATCAGCTCCCACATGGCCAGGGCGGTGCTGCCAAGCACAGAGCATTTCGTCAGCGCGGCTGCCTCGGCCACGGCACTGTGCCCAGGCTAGCCTGACCACTCCCGGGCTGTCTCGCAGCCCAGGCCCTGCCCACCCCGCTCGTGTGGGGGCAAGCAGGAGAGAGCTGAGGTGGTGTTCCCTGTGAGGCAGGGAAGAGCATGGTGGCTCTGGGCTCTGGCTTGGCCGGCTTTGGCTGCTGCAGGCCTGGATGACCCACCAGGGCTGGAAAGTGTGGTGGGATGGAGGGCCCTGCTCCTCAGGGACGTCCTGCAGTTTTCCGTGGGTCTGGCAGCCAGAGAGTCTCTGAGCCCCTCTCCCCACAGGGAACAAGCCCTTGGGGCTGTCGGGGCTGATACCTGTCACACAGTGGAACGCGGATCAACATGCTGAAGACCAGTTCCCTGGGGTACTCGCAGGCCAGCAGGATAAGTAGGGCATCCAGGCTCGCCCGGGCTGACACCGTGCTGGTGTACTCCAGGCTTTCATGGATGCACCCCACGATGCTTGGCACCTGGAGGGGACACAGGTGAGGATGGTGCTGCCACTGGAGTGCAGCCATTTCCTCAGCTGCCACCACTGAAACTTCCCATCCCTCTCTGGTGGCTTAAAATGGCTTTAGGTGCCTGATGCAAGGCAAGGCAGGGCAAAGGCAGGGACAGGCAGGGCAAAGGCAGGGCAAGGCCCAAGGCTTGAAAGGGCTCAAGGGCCAGGCAATCCAGCCAGAGCCTGCTTACATCTGTCAGCCAGAAGGCAGGTTCTCCCATGGTCATGTTCAGCACGCTGCTGGCCACCTGCTTGTCGTAGATGCTGGAGTCTCTCAGGGCTTCAATGGCTGTGAGGACGATGTCTGTCTTCTCAGAAGGCCAGAGGTAATTTTTGCATGCCTATGGGAGGGAGGAAGGAAGGGAGGGAGGGAAGACACGTCACATGACTGCCCTCATGGTGCTGCTTGGCCCTATAGAGAACCAGAGCTTGCTGGTGGCCAGGAGGGCTGGAGCTGCTGCTGGGACACTGGAGTGCGGCCCTCGGATAGTCCCTGCTCGGGGACAGCAGGAACCCTCTCACCAGGGACAGTGAGGCCATGCCAGCCCCGCTGATTCTGGGTCCCTTTGCTCAGACAAGTCTCCTGCTGAATGTGTCTCAGCAAGGGAGGAACTCATTACCATGGTCAGGGTGCTCGCTTTGTAGAGCAAAGAACACGAGGAGGTGCTCTCAGCTTCCCATTCCCTTTGGACCTGTTGATGCTCTGGATTGTCCTCTGACAGCGTCCTACCTAAAAGGGGAGGGAGAAACACAGAGCAGTTGGTAGGACGTAGCATCTTTGCCAACAAGCTTACCAAACGCTGAAAAGAGCTTTAGGTTATGAATGGCTGAGGAGGGGGGTTACAACCCACAGGCAGGGGAGGAGGTGGTGGGCAGGAGTGTAAAGCAAAGGGAACAAGAGGGACCTCAGGAATGATGGAGACGGATGAGAGGCACCTGCCTCAAGTGTATGTATGCAAATGCTCAGGGCCTGGGAAAGTGGAAGGAGAGCATGGGGGACAATCAACAGTCTGGGAGAGAGCATGTGGGTCAGGAGCAGCAGAGAGGCGGTGCTGGTGGCATGGCGGTGGCAGCGTGTTACAGCCTCCCGTGTGGGGGAGAGGAAGTGGATGAAGTCTTCCTGAAAGCACTCGGGGAGGTCTCTCTGTCACGTGCCCTGATTGCAAGACGGCAGGATGCAAGTGGTCAAGGAGATTTCTGGAGGGCATCAGGGACAGCTTCCTGCTACAGGCATTGGAGGGACTAGCCGGGGTGATGCCCAGCCTGATCTGTTGTTCAAGGAGAGGGAAGAATTGGTTTCAGGATGTGGTAATCAATGGTATCTGTGGCTGTGGGGACCACGAAACAGTGGGGCTCAAGATCCTGAAAGGAACGAGGAAGGAGAGCAGCAGAGAGTGGATCCTGAACTTCAGGTAAGCACTCCGCCTCTGCAGGAAAATGATAGCTGGGATCCTATAGGAAGCAGCTGCGAAGGGCCAGGGAGGTCAGGGAAGCTGGCAGACTTTCACAGAGAGCCTCCAGCAAGCACAAGAATGGTCCATCACAATGCTCAGGAAAATGAGCGGACATATGAGCAGATGTCTGTGTGTGGAGGGACGCAGCCCACGACACAGCTCCTCTTACTTTCTCGCTGACAGATGAATCTGTAGATGGAATAAAGAGCATCCGAAGCCACGTGGCTGCTCTCTTCTTCCTTGCAAGAGCTGAGAAGGATGAGACATCCCAGCAGCTGTCCCAGGATGGGGATCTGGATCTCTCTGTAGCAGCCACAGCTGAACTCATCTTGCCAGGCCTGGGGGAGGGAAGCAGAACAGCAGAAGGGCTGAGGCAAGGCAGGTGGGGCTGAAGCCCTGAACCCAAGTGGGCCCAGGGCTGGATCTCAGGTGGGTCAGAGCTTTGCAGGGCCCTGCTGGGTGCAGCTCTGGCTCCTGGCAGAGAGGGGACTGGGGAGAGGAGCCCATACGACCAAGACCCTCGCTTCAGGGCAGAGCCTTGCTGAGTGCCCCAGTGCCTGGCAGGAACCCTGAGCTGCAGGCTGTTCCGGTGCACAGGAAAGGGGACATGTCCTGGCTGGAGGCTGCCTGGCTCCTTACCTCCAGTGAGGAACATCTGGCCAAGAAATGGCTCAGCTTCTGAATCCTCCTCAAGGCCCTTGCGTGCACAGCTGCACTTTTGGAGTTGGTGAAAGTCAGCAGCATCTGGGAGGAGAGGAGAGGAGAGGAGAGGAGAGGAGAGGAGAGGAGAGGAGAGGAGAGGAGAGGAGAGGAGAGGAGAGGAGAGGAGAGGAGAGGAGAGGAGAGGAGAGGAGAGGAGAGGAGAGGAGAGGAGAGGAGAGGAGAGGAGAGGAGAGGAGAGGAGAGGAGAGGAGAGGAGAGGAGAGAAGCTGCCGATCTGCCCTGTGAGCTGACACCCACTCCAGCAGAAGCAGCACTGCTGAACTCCCGGCTAGACTCACACAGTCCAGGCTCAGGGGTATGGCCCCCTAGGAAGCCAGGAGAAGAGAGCTTCAGAGCTGGGCTCCCCGTGCGGGACGGGCAGGTCCCAGTGGGTCTCTGCCCCATTTGGGTCTGGGGAGGAAAGCAGGGGAGACTGGGAAGTGGGGGGACAGCAGCACCAGCTGCCACCGCTGTGGTACCAAAGGAGAGGGGCCAAATTCCTCCTATTACTTGGGAAAGTCTGCGGAGGGGAAAGGGACTTTGACTGCAGCCAGGGGACACCGGGCTCCAGAAGAGCACAGTGGGCAGCCCCCAGCTCCCCCAAGGGAGGTGGGCACCCTGCGTGGCACTGCAGGTGTGATGGACACCCGCATCACCTCCAGGGTGATGAACAGCCCCTGCCAACCCTGCTCTTTGCAAATGCCAGACCTTCAAGATAGTCTGCAGCTCCTCGCTGAGGCCAGAGGCAGGAGAGCTGAACACCAACACGCGTAGCATGCTGTCCATGGCATCCAGGGTCTGCAAGGAGGACGAAGGGTGGTGGCATCTTTCGGCAGGCCCTCTCATCCCCAGGAGATGGATCTGGACTCCCAGCACCAAGGAGGACACCTGTGCTGCCTCGCGGTGCCTGGGGAAGGCCTCGGGGCAGACAAGCCTGGACGTGGCCAGGCCCATGGGAAGGGGACGAAGGGATGAAGGTGGGAAAGCAAAACCAAGACCCTGACCTGCCTTGGATCTCCAGTCATCTCCTGGCACGGGGCAGCCAGGGAGCAGCCCAGAGGGACTGGGGGCTCACCCAGCACTTACCTGGAAGTAGAGAGAAGCATCCAGGCCCTGCATGTCCTCTTCTGGAGGAAGCAAGAAGACACTGGTGAAGCAGGCATGTATGAGGCTTTTCTTTTGGCCCTCCAGCACTGTCTCCACTGAGCTGCAAAAAGAGAGAGAGGGGTCTGTCGGACACTGGTGCTGGGAGCGTGCCTCGAGGCCTCGGACAGGTGGACATGGTCCTCTGGGGCAGGGGTGCCCAGGAGGGATGGGCAGGTACCTCAAGGCAGCGATGGCATCCATGGCAAGCTGCCGCACTGCCGTGTGCAGGTGGTCCCTGGGCTCCTCTTCCAGCAGTGCCTGCAGAGCACAATCGGGATAAAGGACCTGGCAGCCACCAGCACCCAGTGCCAGCAGACCCCAATGTGGTCCCTGCCGCCCTGGGTGCTGGGGTCTTTGCTGGCAGGCCTTCTCAGCAGCACTTGAGTCCCCTTGGGGTGTCCACGTATGTTTGCTCCTGTCCAAATGCTGTCCTTGCCATGTGCCAGTGACCGGGGACCCTGCCCCCTTCCCCAGACCCTCCGGGTGTCCCCTCACCTTGATGCTCTCGGCCAGCTCAAATCTGTGGCAGAAGACATCCAGGCCCTGCAACAAGCCCTTGTGCCTGGCAGCTCTGCAGAGGGTGCAGATGCACTCGAGGAACCGCATCTTCTCGGTCTCTTCCTGGCAGCCAGGGGACAGAGAGACAAAGGGGGAGTGTGAGAGGGCGAGACATGGCCAGCGGGACCAGAGTACTGGGGGTGCAAAGCCATGCGGGAGAGCAGCTCTGCCCAGCCAGCAGCGCCCCTAGCAGCAGGCAGCATAGCCAGTGGGTCCCATCAGGAGACACTGGCACAGCAGCAATAGAAATAGCCACGGTTACCTTTTCTGAGCTCTCGAAAAAAGCCTGGATGAAGTCCACTGTTTCCTGTTCCTCTTCATACACAGCTAGCCAGCTGGCATCTAGCAACGGAGGAGAGCAGGGAGGGCTGTAGAGCGGAGCTGCAGGCAGGAGCGGGCAGAGGAAGGAGCTCTGCCCTTCGTCCCCATGCCCACTCCCCAGGCGCAGTCTCCCTGGGGGGGTCTCAGGGCTGGAGGATGCGATGCTGGAGCCCCTCGCTCACCTGCCTGCACCAGCTGGACCACACACACCTCATCGGGCTCTGGTGGAGACCTGCTCTCCTGGGGAGCCCCCACCTCCTCCCAGGTCACCCTGGGGTGGCTAAGGGGTCTCCTCTCTGCCATCCTGAGGGATGTAAGGGGGCGGTAGGGATGGGGAAGGGGGAAGCCTTGGGGAAACGCCTTGGGTCTGCCGGGAAAAGATGCAGGGTGCGCTTGGGGGGTCTCCTCGCCAGCTCCGCGCTCCTGCCCTGTCCTGTCACTGTCCTGCTGGACACTGCAGGGTGGGGCCGCGCTGGCTATATGCAGTGCTGGGGGGTCAAATAGCAGGGGGTCACAAAGGGACCCACTGTGACCCGCCGCCCAGGCGGGGAGGGGCAGGATGGCCCCTGGGGAGCTGGGCCCTCTCGGGGCACCCCAAGGCAACCATTCACCCTCACGTCCCCTCGGGATCTCCCTGTTGCTCTGCAGTGTATCCCAGAGCCCCGACGTTAAAAGTCTGGGATTTACTCAAGCTTCACAGAAACCATGATTTTATCACTTCATCTCTTCTTCTCATCTTCTCACCAGGAAGAGCTCGTGCAGGAAAGAGGAAAAATAAAATGAAACAACTTCCCCTGAGTTTACCCTTTTTAGGATTTGGGAACCTCCCAGAAATGGAGATTCCCCTCTTATGGTTTTGTTTTCTCAGTCTGGTTTGTGGCCATGATGGAGAACTCCCTCATTGTTGCGCTGGTGGTGGCTGACCACCATCTCCAGCCCTCCGTGGACACCTTCTGGGCCACCTTTCCTGCCTGACCGCCTGCTCCCCTTGTCAGCTTCCGTGAACAGGGAGAAGCCCATTTCTGCAGGAGTTTTATAATTTGAGGTTTTTGGCCAGTTGGCAATGTTGTCTCCAGGCAGGGGTTGGAGATGTGGTTGGTGTTTAGCAATATGGAAACTTCTCTGCTGCAGCACAGTAGGAAATATCACTTTCAGCTTTAAGCTCAGAGCTGGGCATGAAAAAAATGTGAAGCCAGTGTCCTGAGTGTTTCTATCTCACCTCAGTTCTTGTGGCGCTAATGAAATTTCCCAAGTGTTTCATCATCTCATGCCAATCATTAATGATAACTGCAATGACAGTATGCCGGCCAGGCGGACAAGTTCTCCACAGATGCTCTCTTCACATTTCTACAGTTTTCAGCAGTTTACAGTTACATCCTTTCCTCAATCTCTCTCAGCACCAGGAAGCAAAAAGGTGTCGACACCGGCTCCTCTCATCGGATCGCTGTCAGTATTCCCTGGTTTTACATCAAGCTGGCTGTTCAGCTCACAGGTCACACTCTGTTTGTTCTCTGGTTCTTGTTCTGTTTCTTTTTCTTCTGAACATCCTTGCCAAGATCTACAGAGAAACCTGAGCATGACATCAGTTGGCTGCAGTCATGCAGAAGGACGCCTGTGGTTGCAAACACGTTCCTCTCTCTCCCTGGCTTTCAGGATGCCAGGTCTGCTCCGGATCCATCTTGTTCTTTACTCTTGAAACTTTATTTTTGTTATTATTTTTTTAATATTACTTAAGGAGACCTATTTCTATCTATCTATCCTAGCAGAGATAATGAGAGGGATGACTCATGGGCATGACTCATTGGACAAGCATTGCCTTATATGGTATGTCCTGGCCCCCATTCACACCACCGAGGGTGTGTTAACAGCACAGGGGGTGACGCTGTTTGTCCTCCCCAACCTCTGGGATGGTTGGGCCCCTTCTGAAATCTGATTTGCTTGACGTCAGTTATCTCTCTCTCTCTCCATGTAAGCAATCTCTTTTCTCTGCTGCTAAATTGTTGCTAAATGGCTTCACTAATGATCAGTTTATAGTAACCTGCAGTGGTACAGACCTACAAGGTTGTTGCTGTTATCCACTGTTTCTGTATGATTGATGACTGTTGTTATTGATTGCTGCCACTGCCTTTGATTGACACTGTATTATTGATTGCTGTTAGTAATTTGTATTGCGTTGCTAGGGGTGATTTTGTAGTATCCTGGCTAGTGGTTGCAGACAGTGCTGCACTGGTCGGATGCTCCTGTGGGCGTAGCAGCGACAGGAAGGTGCCCTTGTTGATGGCACAGCCATGCAACTCACAATTTGACATCGCGGTGTATCTGTCAGACGTATGTTTGTTCCCCTGGGAATTGGGGTTTCCTGGAAAAAAGGGGTGGCGGAGCTGTAGGAGAGCGGGCGCTCGGAGCTTCAAACTTTGGAGATGAAGCTCAAACTCGTCGAGTGGCCGAGCGGGACCGTAGCGCTCGTCCTGCCTCTGGTCACACCCAGGTGCTCCGGTTGTTTTGCCTGGGAATTCAAATTCCTGGGTTTCTGTTATTTTAATTTTTACTGCCTATTATTTACCTGAAACTATTTAGAATAAAAACTTGAAAAACAGCTACTGGCATAGTCTTTGGGAGTAAATAATGTGTCTCATCTACTCTAGCTACTATTAAAACTTTACAGATGGTAATTACTCCCAATTTGTACTATAAAATTACAAATAGCAGAATATAGAGTACTAATCGGGAGAAATATCTGTAGGGAAACAACTCTACTTAATATTAACAAATAAAAAAGTAAAAAACTAATTAAAAATTTAAAATAAAACATCATGGGCACTAGTTAATGCCACTTAGTAAAGTAATGATTAAAATGTTAGAGTGTAAATAACTAAAAGAAATATTATTTATGAGGAACGACAAAATTTAATTGGAGCGATTACTTAACGAACCAGGCAGTAATTATTCCCAATTTGTATTGTAATATCAAAGAAAAATAAATTCAGAAACCCACTTTAAGTGACAAAGATAGAAAATGAATTGGGAGTCATTAATAGCTAAATTTGAACATAGACATTATTAAATAAATTGCTGGCATTAGTGACTCCCAATTGGAAACAAAATAATGGACTTCTAGCATATAAAACGGAAGTAGAATTGGAAAAGGAATCGGGAGTCTTTAATGCTTAAATTATAACATACCTTTGAGTAGGTTCAGAGGCAATGATGACTCCGGCTTCGAAATAGTAATTAAAAAAATTACTAAATAGTAATTGAAAAATAGAAATTGAAGCTTTAGATTTTTACGTAAAGAGAAATAAAAATGAGTCACTCTATAATGGCTACATTTAAAGGCAGAGATTAAAAACAATTCACTGGCGGTCATGGAAGATGTCCTGGTTTCGGCAGGGATAGAGTTAATTTCTTTTCTAGTAGCTGGTACAGTGTTTTGGATTTAGGATGAGAACAAAGTTGATAACGCACCGATGTTTTAGTTGTTGCTAGGTAATGCTTACACTAGCCAAGGACTTTTCAGCTTCCCATGTTCTACCGACTGAGAAGGCTGAAGGTGCACAAGAAGCTGGGAGGGGGCACAGCCAAACTGGCCAAAGGGACATTCCATACCATGTGACGTCATGCTCAGTACATAAACTGGGGAAAGCTGGCCGGGGGGGGCCGCTGCTCGGGGACTGGCTGGGCATCGGTCGGCGGGTGGTGAGCAATTGTACTGTGCATCACTTGCTTTGTGTATTATTATTATTATTATTATTATTATTATTATTATTATTATTATTATTATCATATTATTATTATTATCATTTTATTTCAATTATTAAACTGTTTTTATCTCAACCCACGAGTTTTTCTAACTTGTGCTCTTCCAATTCTCTCCCCCATCCCACCGGGTGGGGGGGGGAGTGAGCGAGCGGCTGCGTGGTGCTTAGTTGCCGACTGAAGTTAAACCACGACAGTCTCAGTCGGTAGAACATGGGAACCTGAAAAGTCCTTGGCTAGTGTAAGCATTACCTAGCAACAACTAAAACATCGGTGCATTATCAACTTTGTTCTCATCCTAAATCCAAAACACTGTACCAGCTACTAGAAAAGAAATTAACTCTATCCCTGCCGAAACCAGGACAGAAGACTATATATTTACTACTATGAATATAATTAATTATTATTAAGTACCAATGAGAGCTATAATAAAAGTAAAAATAGTGCAAATTAGATTTGATTAATAAAAAGTTAAGTTAAATCTTAAAACCATATTTTAGATCACTAATTGGTCATCATTAGTGCCTGTTATTTATTTAATAACAGCAATGCTTCATTTATGCATTAACGATGCCCCAAACAGTATTATCACAATAAAAACTTCAAATTATGTAGTGGAAATAGAATACAAATTGGGAGCAGTTTATTATAATTACATCTTATCGTAATTACCGTAATTAAAGTGCTCCTAACGAGGCTTCAAATTGATAACCTGAGATGTAATTAAACCTTCCTCTTCTGTCAGTCGCTTTGTTTTTCGCCCTTTGTCTCCTTTTCATTTTTCCTGAGGCAGTATTAAATGAAATTCTCCTTGGGTGCAATTAATGCATTTGTTGTATTTTATATGATTACTTAAATAGGTAATATTATATTATTCGCACGGCCTAATTAAATAATTCAGTCAGGCCTCTGACAGTCGTGCTCTATGAGCCAGCAATCCTCCCAGAAGTGCTTCTCAGTCCTCCAGATTCAAAGAATCAAAGACTATCTCGAGTTGGAAGGGACCCGTAAGGATCATCAAGTCCAACTCCCTGCTCCTCACAAGACTACCTAACACTAAACCAGCTGACTAAGAGCGTCCTCCAGACACTCCTTGAACTCTGACAGGCTTGGTGCTGTGACCACTTCCCTGGGGAGCCTGTTCCAGCGGCCGACCAGCCTCTCAGTGAGGCACCTTTTCCTAACGTCCATTCTGAACTTCCCCTGATGCAGCTTCATTCCATTTCCTCGTGTCCTATCGCTGGTCACCAGAGAGAGGAGATCAGCACCTCCCCCTCCGCTGCCCCCCTTGAGGAAGTTGTAGACTGTGATGAGGTCACCCTCAGCCTTCTCTTCTCCAAGCTGAACAAACCAAGTGACCTCAGCCGCTCCTTGTAAGTCTTGCCCTCGGGACTCTTCACCATCTTGGTCGCCCTCCTCTGGACACACTCTAATAGTCTGGTGTCCTTATTCTATTGAGGCATCCAAAACTGCACACAGTACTCGAGGTGGGGCCGCACCAGTGCAGTGTAGAGCGGAACAATCACCTCCCTCGACCAGCTCGCTATGCTGTGCTTGATGCACCCCAGGACACAGTTGGCCCTCTGGGCTGCCAGGGCACACTGTTGACTCATGTTCAACTGGCCATCAACCCAAACCCCCAGAACTCTTTCCGCGGGGCTGCTCCCCAGCCTCTCCTCCCGCAGTTTGTACGTATAACCAGGATTACCCCGTCCCAGGTGCAGACATGTGTACTCGTGTACTCATGTACATGTGACGTCAGAAACACCTGCACAGGCCACCTGCATGCTTGTGCCCTAACAGCTACAGAGCCACCAGTGACATCACAAGCACCAGGACAAGCCAGGGGCCAGTTCCTAACCTATCACCTACTCAGGCACATGTGACATCACAAGCACCTACGCAAGCCAGGTGCATGTTCCTGCTCAATCCTGCCTGCTCATCCACCTATGACATCACTAGCAGCTGCACAAGCAAAGGGCCTGCTCCTCTGCTAAAACCTTCTCAGGCACTTGTGACCTCAAAAGCACCTTTACAAGCCAGCTGCATGCTCCTGCCCTAATAGCTGCAGAGCCACCATTGACTTCACAAGCACCTGCACAAGCCAGGTGTTCATTCATACCCAAAAAGCTACTTAGATACCAGTGACATCAGAAGCAGCTGTACAAGCAGGGGCCTGCTCCTGCCCTACCACCTACTCAGCCACCGATGACATCAGATGCACCTGCACAAGCCAGGAGCTTTCTCCTGCCATATCAACTACTCAGGCACTTGCAACACAATAGGCAGCTGAACATAGATGGTTCCTACTCCAGCCCTATAACCTACTCAGGCACATGTGACATCACAAACACCTGCACAGGCCAGCTGCATGCTCCTGCCCTAACAGCTACTCAGCTGCAGGTGACATCACAAGCAGCTGAACAAGCCAGGGGCCTCCTCCTGCCCTATCTCCTACTTGGGATCATGTGAGATCACAAGCACCTGCACAAGCCAGGTTCCTGTTCTTGGCCTAACACCTACTCAGCCACCAGTGACCTCACAAGCACCTGCACAGCAGAAGCATCCTCACTTCCAACACCCCGGCTTTGTCCCCTCCATCTCCATCTCTGTCTCCCATCTCCCCGTGCTCTCCTCTCTCCCAGGCACCTTTCTCACCCTCTCCACGACCTCCCAATGCCTCTGCCTGCCTCTGTGTTTGTGTGGCAGATGTTACCTGGGAAGCATTGTCTCAGCTATACCACCTGCATCTCCTTCTCCCTCTGTTGTCATCGTTACTGCACCAGCTATCTGATGCACTTTTCAACCTCATGGGCCCTCTCGTCCTGCCTCCCTTCTGCTGGTAAATCCTGTTCCTGCAAGAGAAGTGTCAATCAGTCGGTGCCGCCTCTGTGGCATCTTACCTGCATCTGCCTGAGCTGGACAGCTGGTGGGAACTGTCACCATCAGCCCCGGATGTGCTTGAAGTCTTCTCCTTGCACAGGTGTGGCTCTGGGTGTGCTTGGCCTCCTGTGAGTAATGGCTTCACCGGTAGGCTTGGATTTAGTGAATCCCCATGGACAAATGGATGTAGCAGGTGCTCCATCCAAGAATTTTGATGTGCTGACACTCTGGAGTGAATTGGGAGGTGTTTCCTCCTCCTGCTTCTCCTCCTTCTCCTCCTCCTCCTCTTCCCTCTTCTTCCTCCTCCTTTTCCTCCTCCTCCTGCTCTTCTTACTCCTCCTTTTCCCCCTAATCCTCCTTCTCTTCCTTCTTCTCCTCCTCCTCTGCTCTTCTTCCTCTGCCTCCTGTTCTTCTGCCTCCTTTTCTTCCTCCTCCTCTTCTTCCTTTCCCTCCTTCTGTTCTCGTTTCTCCTCCTCCTTTCTTTCGCCTCCTTTTTTTCTTCCTCCTCACGCTTTTTTTTAATTCTCCTCCTCCTCCTTATCCTGTTCTTCCTCCTCTTCTTCCACTTCATCTTTTTCTCTCTTCCTCATGTTCTTCCTCCCTCTATTCCTCCACCGTTCTTCCTGTTCTTCCTCCTTTTCCTTCTCTTCCTGTTCTTCCTCCTCTTCCCCATCTTCTCCTGTTTCTCTTCCCTTTGCTCCTCCTCCTGCTCTTCTTCCTCCTCCTGTTTCTCCTCCTGTTCATTCTCTTCCTCCATTTCTTCCTCCTCTAACTCCTGTTCTTCCTCCTCCTCCTCCTCTTGTCCTTCCTTCTTTTCCTTTTTATGTTCCTCCTCGTACTCCTCCTCTTCCTGCTCCTCTTGTTCTTTCTCATGTTCTTCATCCTGTTCTTCCTACAGTTCTTCCTCCTCCTCCTGTTCTTTTTCTTTCTCCGTTTTGTCTTCATCCAGTTCTTCCTCCACCTCTTCCTCGTTCTCCTTCTCCTCCTCCTCCTCATACGCCTCTGCAGGTTTATCCTCTGCATGTTCATCCTCCTCCTGTTCTTCTTGTTCTTCACAGTCCTTCTCCTTCTACCCCTCCTCCTCCAACTCATAGAATCATAGAATAGTTTGGGTTGGAAGGGACCTCTAAAGGTCATCTAGTCCAACCCCGCTGCCATGGGCAGGGACATCTTCAACATGATCAGGTTGCTCAGAGCCCCGTCCAACCTGACCTGGAATGTTTCCAGGGATGGGGCATCCACCACCTCTCTGGGCAGCCTCTTCCAGTGTTTCACGACCTTCAGCGTAAAAAATTTCTTCCTTCTATCTAGCCTAAATCTACCCCCCTTTAGTTTAAAGCCATTCTCCCTTGTCCTGTCGCAACAGGCCCTGCTAAAAAGTTTGCCGCCATCTTTTTTATAAGCCCCCTTCAAGTACTGATAGGCTGCAAGAAGGTCTCCCCAAAGCCTTCTCTTCTCTAGGCTGAACAACCCCAACTCTCTCAGCCTTTCTTCACAGGAGAGGTGTTCCATCCCCCTGATCATTTTTGTGACCCTCTTCTGGACCCGTTCCAACAGGTCCGTGTCTTTCTTATGCTGAGGGCTCCAGAGGTGGATGCAGTACTCCAGGGGGGGTCTCACCAGAGCAGAGTAGAGGGGCAGAATCTCGTCCCTTGACCTGCTGGCCACGCTTCTTTTGATGCAGCCCAGGATACGGTTGGCCTTCTGGGCTGCGAGCACACATTGCTGGCTCATGTCCAGCTTTTCATCCACCAGTACCCCCAAGTCCTTCTCGGCAGGGCTGCTCTCAATCCCTTCATCCCCCAGCCTGGATTGATACTGGGGGTTGCCCTGACCCAGGTGCAGGACCTTACACTTGGCCTTGTTATACCTCATGAGGTTCACATGGGCACACTATCCTCCTCATATTTCCTTCTGTTTTTCTTCCTCCTATTCCTATTATTCTGTTTATCCTCCTGTTCTTTATCCTCACCCTCTTGTTCCTTCTGTTCCTTTTTCCACCTTCTTCTCTTCTACTTCCTCCTCTTCCTTTTCCTTCCTTCCTTCTCCTTCTCCTCCTCCTCCTCCTCCTCCTCCTCCTCCTCTTCATCTTCTCCTACCTCATATTCCTCATTTTCTTTCTCCTCATCATCCTGTTTTTTTCTCCTTGCCAATTGCATGAGATTCATGGGGGTCACCCCATGTAGCTGGCACATAGTCCTTTCAGTTCACATACACCCAGGGTAGAGAGTGAGATGACACAGAGAGGTAGTTAAGAAAATATTTAATAAGAAGATAGCAGAAGACAGGACAGACATCATCTGTGTCCCGCTACCAATCACTTGTCTCTGGAGACTCTGGTGTCATCAGGTCGTCACCTGAAACTTCTTCAACAAGATTAGAGGGGACGAATCCTCTTGTGCCGTCGGTCAGCTCTCCCACATACCAACCGTCTTCATCCACGTCTCCAAAGATGTAAACGTATTGCCCAGCAATGAGAGGAAGCTCTAGTTCAGGCTGCTCATTGGGACCGTCGAAAGGATCATAGCTGTATCGAGCTATGAATGCTCGAAGCTCTGCCGGTTGCTGTCTCATAGCCTCCAGGAGGATGGGCTCCTTGTCTGCTCCCAGCATAGCCTGGTGCGGCCTGGAAATGATACGGTTGGATCTTTCTCTTTCCAGCCGTTCAAGTTCCTGAAAGAGCTGCTGGCGTCGTTCAGTTAGCTTCCGAAACCCATCATTCAGTTCAGTCACCTGGGCTCGAAACAGTTGCAGGGTTTCTTCGTGTTCCCTGCGTACTTCTGTCCGAGCCCCCTGCAAACACTCAACTCCCTCATCTTTCCTCTGGAGCGCTAACTTTGTCTCCTCATGTTCCTTCTCCGGCTGTTGACTCGTGCCTTTTCTCTCATGGCTTTCGTTTTGCGCTCTGCCTCTTCCAGCTGGGTTTGAAGACAGGCGTTTGTTCGGATGGCAGAATCTTGCTCCTCTGCCACATGCCTTAGTCGCCCTTTCTGTCAAACCCATCTGTCCACGGAGGCGAGCGTTTTCCTCAGCCAGTCGGGTGTTTTCGTTTGTCATCTCCGTAAGCTGCGCCTGTAACTCCTCACAAGTTCGGCAGTGGGCGCTCACACAATAGGAGCCCTCTTCATGTGCAGCCACTTGGGCCTGAAGCTCCTCAGCTGCCCTCTGTGAGAAGTCATCCTGCTCGTCCTGTGCCAGCAAAGCTCCGGCAGGCTCCCCCATTTCTCCAGCCTTCTGCTGAGGAAGCGATGTCATACGCAGTTCCTCAGTGGAGCTTTGGGTGGGCAGTGGCACTCGAGTGTTGCTCAGGCAATCGACGGTCTGCAGTTGCCTGGCTCTTTCTTGCAGCTGCTTGCTAATGAGACCCAGCTTAGCAGTCTTCTGCTTGAGCCTCTCCCACACTTCAGGAGAGCTTGCCTTCCTCAGAAGACAGTTCTCCTCTTGAAGGACACTGCATTGCCTCTCGAGGTCCTTCAGGGCACTCTGGAGGTGGGCGTTCTGCTCCAGCAGCCTGCTGTGACTGCTACCAGGCAGCCAGTCCTCCTGCTGCCCTAGAGTCTGAACACCCACCTCTGCCACAGACCGCCTGCTGCTGGTCCTTTCCTGCGGCAGGGAGTCCAAGCAGTGCGGCGCCAAGGCTTGCCCCACAGCCTCGAGCAAAACCTCCACGCTGTTCCCTTCCTCCTGGAGATGAGCTTTTAAGCTCTCGCAGGTTTTTGGCTGCCCTTCTCCATTGTGGGAGGAAGATGCCATGAGGCTCTCTGAAGAGCAGGGCCCGATGGTCCCGGTGCCCTGGAGGGTCTGCAGGCGGTGCCAGGCCGTAGCCTTGGCCCTGGCTTCCTTGCAGGAAGCAGGCTGCTCACCCTCCAACTGCTCCAAGATGTACTTTAGGAAGAGTCTCCTCTGCAGCAGCAGTTTGTCTTGGAGGACAAGGATGCGAGCAGCCTGCTCGCCACTGGTCTCCCAGCGCAGCTTGCTGAGGACGTCCTGGAGCTTACCGCGGGCCTCGCTGCTGCTCCAGGCTCCTCTCACCAGCTCCTTGGCCAGCTGCTGCTGCAGGTCCCGTGCCTGACGGACGGTGTCGTCGCGCTGCCGCTGCAGCACCCCCTGCACCTCGCACAGCTCAGCCTCCTTTGAGCGCAGCAGCTGGCGGATCTCCACTGCCCGCTGCCGCTGGTTCAGCTCCCGCAGCCGCTGGAGCTCCCGTGCCTGCTGCTGCTCCCATTTGGAGTGTAGCCGTTCAGCCAGGAGCCGCCGCTCCCGCTCTGCTGCCTCCTTCAACTCCCGAGTTTCAGCAGCGAAGCGGCGGCACAGCTCTTGGGAGCGGAGTCGCTCAGCCTCCAGCTCAGCCCGCAGCCTCTCCAGCTGCCGCTTGTGCTCGTTCTTCTGTGCCAGGCCCCGGCAGGGCGAGGGGCGGCTGCACGCCACGGGCACCCGTCCCACACCGTCCTGGCTCATGGCTGCAAGGATGGCAACCAAACGCCGCCACCAACAGCCACCGACGTTGCGCGTCACTCCCTCTCAGCAGCTGCTGCCTCCCTTGACCATGCAGAGGCGGAGACAGCATCTGCAATCAGCCGGGGTGAGTGAGTATGGCCTTATACACGTGTCCTGGCCCTGGCCACACAAAGGAGGGGTGGGGCCTCATGGCCTTAGAAGGTATGTCCTGGCCTGGGGGGCCCCACGACCACAGCTGCAGGAGGTGCCGGGCAGTGCCAGCCCCGTCGCCGCATGGCCCCGCATGGCCCTGTGTCACAAAGGGTGTCCCAGGGCCGTGCGGTCATAAGGGGCATCCCTGGGCAGCTCCTGCCCTGCTCTCTCCCGGAGGTGGCGGCTGTGCTGGCAAGAGCGAGCGTGGGCTGAGCTCGACGATGGGGTCACTGCTAAAGATGCTAACCTGGAGGATGTGGGCACCCTAGATTCTCAGAGTTGCTTCGCAGCTCGTTTCCATAGTGCCCTACTGCTGTGGTAAATCACATGGTCGCTGGTGAAGCATGAGGAGGGAGAAAAACCCCCAAACAACCCCTTGCAAGCCGAATGAGGTGGCCTCATATGAACACGATCAGAAACTTGTGTGGGATTGTATTAAAAGCTGGAATTTTATGGAGGAGAAAATCATCCCCCAGCACGGCCCAGCCCCAAGGCCCTCCTGGGCACCAGGGCCATCAGGAGACGCAGAGCTCCTGCTCCTCTGGCAGAAACGGCCCCAGGCCCTGGCTGCACGACAGGAAAGACCGCCTGAAAGCCCCAGGGCTGGGCAGCAAACAACACGCAAGGCTGTGGCAGATGCTCAGCTCCAGGTGCCAGAGGGGGAAGACTTGGTGCTGCTCGGCAGCAAACGCAGCCAGCTCCTGCAGCAGAACACCCGCCTGCAGCGTGTTCTAGAAGACCTGGAGAGGCAACAGAGCGCCCCTGGGAGGGAGAGCTGCCTCCTGACAAAGGCAGGCTCTCCAGAAGCGTGCAAGGAGGCAGAGAGGCTGCAGCAGAAAAATGCTGAACTAGCTGCCCTCGCCTCGCGGCTGGACGAAACATCCAGGCAACGGCAGGAGACCCATCGATCGCCCGATCAATACTCATCTTGATTAAATCTTTTCTTAACGATCTCTCTGCGTAATCTCACTCTCTATCCCGCGTGTATGTGAACTGAAACGACTATGTGCCAGCTACTGGGGACACATCTCCTGCTCCGTGTGGTGCTTTTGGCTGTAAAGAAAATCAAAACAACGCGGGGGGGACACTGGGGACGGGGACGAGGGGGGACAGGGGTGGGGCCAGGGCCCCACTGGGGACAAGGCAACTGTGGGGACAACAGCGGGGACAGGATAGGGACAGGACACCAGCAGGGACAGGGATGGGGACAGGGATGGCCACAGGGCACCTGCCTGGGTGACACTGGGGACAGGGACAGGGACAGGGCACCTGTGGGGACAGTCACAGGGACAGGGATGGGGACACGGCACCTGCGGGGACAGTGGTGGGGACAGGACACCTGCGGGATGGTACCTACAGGGATGATGCTGGGGTCAGGGATAGGGTCAGGGACGGGGACAGGACACCTGTGGGGACAGTGACAGGACAGTGACGGGGACAGGGACAGGCAGGGCGTGGCCTGTCACCTGTGGGACCTCCACACGGTCCAGCCGGTCCCCAGTCCCCCGCTGCCCGTAGCGGTTCCTCCCTTGCATGGAGACTCGCCCCTGGTCATCCGCTGTCCCCAGGTGGTTGTACCCCACGGAGCAGGCCACCAGCTTGAGGACAGGGTGACAGTGAGGTGACATCGCTGGGGACACCTCCCCCGGGGTGGTGGGGCCCCGCCTAAGGCCCCCCCCTTACCTTGATGGGCAGCAGCAGGGGGATGGGCACAGGGTGTGTGGAGGAATGGCTGATTCAGCAAGGCCACGATCTGGTATCGCTGAGCAACCCATGTATCAAAAAGTCACTAAGACATGCTGACACAGCAGGATGACCACCGGGACTTCCCCGGACAGAACAAAGAACAATGGGGCCGGGTAAACAACTGTAACGAAACTGTACCTAGAAGGAGGTGAAGTCAGCGGCTAACATGTCCTGCTGCCAACCGCCAATCGAGTAGAAGCAATAAGCGCGTGGACAGTAACTTTAACCCAATCATAGCTTATAATTGAGCGCGTGTACAGCTGTAATTAACCAACCATAGGTTGTTACGAAGCGCGTGCCTATAGTAGATAACTATATAAACCCTGCTATATGCATGGATAAAGGAGGATGACCATACTCATATTGGGATCCGTCATTACTCCGGAATCGCAACTCCCGCTCCGTCGTCGACACTGAACAAGGAGAAATTCCGACAAGGGTGGGCAGGGCACCCCAAGGTTCACACCTGCAGGAAGACATCCCCCATCTCTGCGGGAGATCGCGGGTCACATGAGGGGGTGGGTTTTGGGGGTGAATTTAGGGGATTTGGGGGGGGACGTACCGTGAGGAAGGCGACGGCGCCGTAGCCAGTGACCATGGTGCGGATGGGCTGGCGGAGGCCAATGGGGTGTGGGGCCAAGTGGGCCACGCCCAGCCACAGGTTGTACACCTGCCCCCCCCTTGTTAAAAGATGGGGGGTCAGGGGGCTGAATTTGGGGTGTCCCCTCCCCCCCCCAGTTTCCTCCTCACCCCAAGGTGTCCCCCCCCATCCCCTCAGTGTGTCCCCCAACCCGTGAGCAGCAGAAGGGTCCACGTCGTCTCCGTCCCGGTGACGACCACCTACCGGAAGCGGATGGAGGGGGGAAGCTGATGCGGAAGACGGGCTGGGTGTCGGCGGGGTTGTACACCTCCAGGGTGTCACACTGCTCCTGCCCCCTCAGCGTGTAGACGGGGGCAGGCTCCCCACGGGCATCCGCTGTCACCTGTGGGGAGGAGGGGATGGTCACCCCGCGTGGCAGTGGCATGGGGGAAAGGGTCGGCGTACATCCTTGACGCCGCAGGAGAGGGCCTGGCAGTGGCAGGCGCGGCGGCTGGAGTCACGGAGGAAGAAGGTGGTCCCGCCATAATCCAGGAGGAAGAGGTGCTGCTGGGCAGGCACCAGCTTGTGATAGTCATGGGAGGGGGGAGACAGGACGGAGGCCATCAGCGCCCGCTGCCGGCAGCGGCCCAGGCTCTGGAGGTACAGCCCCTTGGTGTCTGGAGGGGGGAAAGCAGGGACATTGACACCAGCTGGGGGACAAAGTGCCACCCTCTCCCCCCATCGGCAAGGGCAGACTCGCAGTTGAGGATGGCGGCCCTCTTGCAGGGCCAGGCGCTGGCGGGAGCAGGGAGGGAGAGGGGTGCAGCGGTGGTGCCAGGCGGCCTCGCTGCCGCACACCTCGTGGAGGCAGCGGCAGGTCTGGCCCAGTCTCAGCAGGTCGGGCAGCGTCAGGAAGGAGACGATGTGCAGTAGCTGTGGGGAGAGAGGGGGCGAGAGCATCAACCCTGGGACCCCCCCTGCTTTCAGGGGGAGACCCCAGCCCCGCCATCCACCCCTACTCAACTCACCATCTCAGGGGGGAGACGCTGGATGGCAGCCATGTCCTTCCCCTCCTCACCACCCTTCAGGCTGCTGTGGGGTTGGGCTGCGGGGAGGGGATGTGGGTGAGGGGATGGCGGGCAGCCCCACGGGGTGACCCCATGGGGTCACCCCAAAACAGCCCTGAACCCCTCAGTTCTACCCCAGACCCCATCAGCTCCCCCAGACATCCTTATCCTCCTCAGCTACTCCCAGACCCTCTGATGCCCTTAGTTCCCCCCAGACTCCCCACACCCCGCCCCGGTCGGCCCCCTGACACCCCTGACCTCCTCAGTCCCCCCAGGCCGCCTTTGACCCCCTGATTTCCCCCCAGGCCCCCAACACCCTCAGTTCCCCCCAGGCAGCCCAGAGCCCCCCCAGACCCCCTCAGTCCCCCCTGGCCTGCCCAGGTCCCAGGTTCCCTCTCCCTTACAAACCCACAGGTCCCCAGCCAGGCCCCAAACTCTCCTCACGGGGACGCGTGCAGCAGAGGCCGCCCCACCCCCATAGGGCTGTGTGCAGCAGGGGCCATGCTCCCCTCACCCAGGGCCGTGGTGCAGGGGCGGCCGTGTTACACCTCTCGGCCCTCCTGGAGCTGCACAGGGCGGCTGGGCCCCCTCCCCAGCTCCCTTCCTCCCTCCTCCTGTCTGCTATTTTCCACCAAGACAATGAACGGTGGAAGGTAAAACCATGAAGTTTGTTTTAAACAATGTTAGCTGACTCAGAAAGCATTTGTGTATGTAATAAGGCGGTGAGCAACTTTACCTCCTAACTCAGCTTCGTAGCAATGCTTCCTATTTAAGAACTTTGTGCTCCGAAACTCAGGAAGCAGGCTGCTTTGTGAACAAAATAGCAGAGTTGGCTTTTTAAAATCTAAGAGCAAATGGACACCATTAGCTTGCAGTTCTTTCTCTGGATGTACATGGGGAGAGACTCAAGGGGACTTCCGCTCCTTTGGTCATTTCCCATGTAAATCAAGTGAGACAGGGACGCTGGATTTTGAAGGAAGAACTGTCTGTGTCATCTCATCCCTTTTCCTGATAGCTCTTTGTAGAGGTGTTAAAGAAAAGTTAGCCAGGCAGCATAACCAAGAGGAGGAGATTTCAATGTGATCAAGAGAATCCAGCTCCAGAAGAAGACCAAGATGAAGCAGAGCGCGGTGAAGAAGAGTTTCTGGGAAAACACGCCTTAACATGGATCAAAGCGGAGTTGAGTTCGCACAGGACTATTCTACGGAAGACAATGAAAATGTTTTTCAAGAACGACGGACAAAGGGCAATGAAACTAAGTATGAGACAGACCATGAGAGATGTGCTACATCTGCTTTTCTGATCTCTCTCTCTCAAACCAGCACACAGCGTTTCTTCCATAATGATGCTGCCCTTCTAATGATGGGAGAAGGGAGTGCTGCTTGGATGTGTTCCCTGTGAGGGGACGTGACCACAGGCAGATTCTCTCCAGTGAAGGGGCTGGTTGACACAATTTTTGTCACGCCTTTAAGCTGTGACCTGATCTGTAGAGGTGAGACTAACTTTCTGAAGCTGGCTTCCTCAGGCACTTCAGGTTCTTCTGCTGTTCATGCCTGGCTGTGTATGTAGAGAAGCCACGTGGGCTTTGCACGGGGTCAGGGTGTCAACAGCATGTGCTCCTCAGCTAGTGCTCACTGGAGAAACTCAACGGGAGAGCCCATCTCGATGGTTCAGCTGTGAGGAGAGCTGCAGTTCTCATGAGCTGTCAGCTGTGGAGCACATCATGACCACAATGATAACCCCTTTCATTAACATGGGAGCCATTGGCTCCATACTCCTAAGCGGGACCTCCTATTCTCACATTTCTGGCTGGTCTTTTGACAGCTTGTGCTACTCTGAAGCAACCCAAACAGGAGAAGGGGAAGACGGAGAGGCGGATGTGGTTCTCCTTTTCCACTGGCTCACAAAGTTCTCCAGGTCATAGGTGCCCTCTGCTCACTGACTCTCATGGAGCTTCTTGCTGTGTTTTGTTGGGATGAGTCACATGTCCAAGACACCTCAAGTACATCCGCTGCCTTCTGGTGACAGCTTACGCTGCTTAAAAAGACGACAGAGTCCCTCACGGTGGTTTTGGCTTCATGACATCTGATGGTGAAGTTGCTCACGTTGATTGTTACTCAAGTCCAATGGACAGGTTGACAAAGGCCTGAGTAGGGTGGCTGGTTTTTTGGCCAAAGGGAATGATAGGAGCCCTCACATCGTCTGCCTTCTGATCCCAGGGAGGCAGAGTTGGATGACGGGCAGTGTGGGAATGACCCACCAGGAACATCCCTACGGTCCAAACTTTTCCTCTTCAGAGCTTTGGTCTGGAAGAGGTAGTCCCTCACCCCAGGGCATGCTGGGAGAGGGGACCTCCAGCCCAGCCCTGGCACAGCAGAGGTTCCTCCAGGACCCCGAGGTGACAGCCTGGGCTTGGCCCCAGAGCAGGGAGCTGCTGGCCAAGGGTGGTGAGGAGCTTTCTAATGCTCGGGATTTGACGTCCTCCCTCCTGGCAGTAGAGGCCAGGAATGACACTGTCTGCTCGGCATGCTGGGGGTGCTCCCCGTCTGAAGGAAGGACACCACGAGACTGAGCTTGTTGTAGTAGCTTTAATCAAATACATCCATTCTTCCCCAGGAGAGATGCACCTCGGCCTGGTTCAGCAGGGCCAGCAGCACAGCACCCGCAGGGACCACACTGATGAGTGCTGTGCCCTTGGAGATGTCAGGATCAGTATCGTCTGAGCTGCCAGGGAGCAGATGGAGGGTTCGCTGTCTTCCTCCACGGCCTGAAGGGCTGCGGCAAAAGGAAACAGAGCCGAGATGAACCCCCCCTCCATCTGCAGAGACCCTCAGGCATCCCCTCCAGACCATACCAGCCCCACCCGTCTCTTTCCCTGGCCAGGAGGAGCAGGTGGGACCAATGGATGAGCTGGAAGCTGCTGGCCAGGAATGCCTCAGATGCTCCCGAGATGCTCCTCTGCCCTGGAAGCGTTTCCCTGGTGCAGGGCAAGGCAAGGCAGCACCCTGCCCAGGTTCTGTCCCCTGCCCCACCAGCCCCGGCCATACTCACCGTGGCAGATCTCACTCAGCTTCTCCTTGCTTTGGTTCCTGGAGTGCCGCGCCGCAAGCCCTGAGCAGAGAGCTCTATCAGACCTCCCGCTCCCCAGCATGTCCCCAGCTGCCCCTCGCTGCCAGCACAGTGGTGGGGATGGGGGCCAGGCTGCCAGAAGAGGGACCCCGGGGGCTGTGGCTCACCGATAAACCTGATGGCCATCTCTTGCAAGGTGGCCTGAGCGTCCTTCAGGTATGGCATGCTCTGATGCAGGTAGTCTTCAACCCTCCTCCTGTCCTTCACCAGCTGCAGAGAGCACAAGGGCATGTGGCTGGAACGGACCCTCCCCAGTCTGCCGGACCAGTCCCTCCTCCCAACGACCCCCTTTCCCACCCAGGCCATTCCCATCTCCCAGCCAGGAGCCCTTATGTGCCTGAGATCCAGAGACACACGCAGGCAGAGGCGGGTCTAGGAGTCTTGAGACCTCTCTGTCCATCTGCCCAGGGCCCAGATGGGCTGGGGTCTCCTTCAACACCCTTGGGAGCCAGGAGGGGAGAAAGCCCTGGAGAAGAGCCCTTAGGGCCCCTGTGCTCGAGGGCAGGGAAGGACGATGCAGCTCTGGGTTATGGGCCCTGGGGCTTGGGGGTAGTCCTCACCAAGCACTCTCCGATCCTCCATGTCTGCTGCGTCTGGATCAGGTGCTTGAGCTCTTCCCACTCCAGGATCTCCGCCACGGCAAGGAGGGCATTCCTAGAGACCTGCAGAGCAACAGAGGATGGGAGATGGCACCGCGGCCTGGGGAAGGAGACCTGGTGTCCCTCTCCTCTTGGCCAGACTGCCAGCTGTTCCCAGCCACCACCTCAGGTATCTCATGCTGCTGGCCAGCAGAATAGAGATTCTCAAGAGCTGTGGGCCCATGGCTGTAGGCAGTGAGGACCACAGTCTCAGAGACACCGGGGCAGGACAGAGCCAGCAGCACCTCCCATGGCATCCCCAATGGGACTCTTGGCTCCTCAGCCAGGGCTGCCCCAGTTCCAGGTGGGCAGTGCTCTGAGCCCTGGGGTGATCCTGCCCTTAGGGAGCTGGGACATGTCCTGGCCTAAACATCTGGGGTACTCTTAGGCACAACCCTGGGGAGGCAGGGGTTGGGGCTCAAAGGCCTGGTCTCCAACACCTGCAGGGAAATCTGGGAAGCCCTTAGGGTGTGTTCAGGCCTCAGTGGCCACGGGCTGCTGCTGCCAAGACCTGCTGGACCAGGTAGGGCAGCTCTGGGAAATGTCCATGCCAGCTGCCAGCAGCCCTTGCCCATGACACCTAGGCCACCCCCGTGGTGTCATCACGCCCTTCCCCATATCACTGGCCAGCTCTGAAATCTGCACCTTGGCCACGCTCTGGGTCTGGTCACTCATGTGGAAGAAGAGCGGGACCAGCACCCTCCACACTTTAGTCTTCATCCTCTTCTTGTGGCAGCACACCACAGCCTTCATCAGGTCTTTGAAGAGGTGGATGGCGAGCTCTCGCAGCTGGCTGCACTCCTGGTAGGGAGGAGGACAGGATAAGCAAGGGTGTTAGCATGGCCGATGGGAGGGGAGATGCTCTGGGGTCAGATCCTGCACACAGCTGCATGGCAACACAGCTGGGGAAGCCCTTGGGGCTTGGAGAGCAGCTCTTGGCCTGCAGATGCTTTGCACGGGGGCCAGGCTGGGCTCTAGTACAGGGGTCTCAAGTCGCCTGGAGGCATCAAGCTGTTGGGGAGAAGCTGTGGTGGGCTGAAGAGCCCAGAAGACATCCCTCGAGGGATTAAGGAGGGGAGAATGTCCTGACCAGAGGGCTGGGCTGAAGGGCAGCTGTCATGGACGAGCATCCATCTGCAGGGCCTAGGCTCCCGCAGCAGCCTTACATCATCAAAGAGTGGCAGGAGCTTCTCTGAGAGTTGGAGAGCGATGCAGCTGGCCTTCTTCCTCTTCATATGACACACCACGTTTCGGAAGACCAGCAGGGCCTTCATCCTGATGTCTTTGTTGGCATCCTGCAGGGTCTCCACAACATCAGGCAGCAGGACGTGAATTTGTCTTGCCTAGATGAAGCACAGTATTTCCTCTTTGAGAAGCGGTCAAAGACCACCCTGGCAAACATGCTCTGGTCACTGAGCACCAGCCTCCCCTCCAGCTCCTGGCCCAGGAATCGCTGTAGCAGCCTCCTGGCTGGTGGTGGCCATGGTATGCGGGAGAGCAGGGGTAGGGCAGGGGGGGCAGGAAAGCAAAGACTTCCTGTCCCCTGCTTAGCCACCCCCTTTTCTGACCAGCCCAAAGGGGCAGATGGGTTGGTAACCCTCCAGGCCTGGAAAGCTACCCCAGGCACCCACCAGCCCCGTCCATGGCAGGGAGGGTGTTGGGAGCCGTCATCCCAGCTCCTGACTGCCAGCCAAGGCCAAGCCACTGCGTTGGCCAACGTGGCTCAACTCGGATCCTTGCTCACCGTCTCAGGTCTCTCCGAGGCGGTGATGAGACCCATGAGCACCAGCGAGAGAAACCCTGGATTTGGACACTTCAGGTACTCCTGGAGGAGTGTCAGGGAGTAAAAACTCGGCTGTTGAGCATTGGTGCAGTCTTTCACCTGAAATAAAGATAGCGGTGAGAGACGGGCAGAGCCTGCGGGGCTCCTGCTTCCCACTGGCAGCTCAGGGCAAGGGCACTGGGGCCAGGCAGCCCATCCTGGGGGCAGCCCTGACCATGGAGGACGGCACAGTGTCTTTGCCGGCTCCTCCTGTCCTCTGACCATTGGCAGCCTCTTGCTCTCACGCCTCCGAGGAGTGACTGGAGAGCAAGAGCTGGCACAAAGGAGGCAGGACACATGGGTGGTGATGAGTGTCTCCTGTCCCCGGCCATGCACATCCCTGAGGGTGAGCAAGCCCAGGTCTGGTCACTTACCGCCTCCTGTATGTTGCAGGCATGCAACACGGCAGCGCTTATCAGCTTGCAGTGCCGCCGTTTCCGCGACTTAACAATCTTCATCAGCTCAGTCGAGAACTCAGTCGGTATCTTGTTCTGGAAAAACATCAGCTCCCACATGGCCAGGGCGGTGCTGCCAAGCACAGAGCATTTCGTCAGCGCGGCTGCCTCGGCCACGGCACTGTGCCCAGGCTAGCCTGACCACTCCCGGGCTGTCTCGCAGCCCAGGCCCTGCCCACCCCGCTCGTGTGGGGGCAAGCAGGAGAGAGCTGAGGTGGTGTTCCCTGTGAGGCAGGGAAGAGCATGGTGGCTCTGGGCTCTGGCTTGGCCGGCTTTGGCTGCTGCAGGCCTGGATGACCCACCAGGGCTGGAAAGTGTGGTGGGATGGAGGGCCCTGCTCCTCAGGGACGTCCTGCAGTTTTCCGTGGGTCTGGCAGCCAGAGAGTCTCTGAGCCCCTCTCCCCACAGGGAACAAGCCCTTGGGGCTGTCGGGGCTGATACCTGTCACACAGTGGAACGCGGATCAACATGCTGAAGACCAGTTCCCTGGGGTACTCGCAGGCCAGCAGGATAAGTAGGGCATCCAGGCTCGCCCGGGCTGACACCGTGCTGGTGTACTCCAGGCTTTCATGGATGCACCCCACGATGCTTGGCACCTGGAGGGGACACAGGTGAGGATGGTGCTGCCACTGGAGTGCAGCCATTTCCTCAGCTGCCACCACTGAAACTTCCCATCCCTCTCTGGTGGCTTAAAATGGCTTTAGGTGCCTGATGCAAGGCAAGGCAGGGCAAAGGCAGGGACAGGCAGGGCAAAGGCAGGGCAAGGCCCAAGGCTTGAAAGGGCTCAAGGGCCAGGCAATCCAGCCAGAGCCTGCTTACATCTGTCAGCCAGAAGGCAGGTTCTCCCATGGTCATGTTCAGCACGCTGCTGGCCACCTGCTTGTCGTAGATGCTGGAGTCTCTCAGGGCTTCAATGGCTGTGAGGACGATGTCTGTCTTCTCAGAAGGCCAGAGGTAATTTTTGCATGCCTATGGGAGGGAGGAAGGAAGGGAGGGAGGGAAGACACGTCACATGACTGCCCTCATGGTGCTGCTTGGCCCTATAGAGAACCAGAGCTTGCTGGTGGCCAGGAGGGCTGGAGCTGCTGCTGGGACACTGGAGTGCGGCCCTCGGATAGTCCCTGCTCGGGGACAGCAGGAACCCTCTCACCAGGGACAGTGAGGCCATGCCAGCCCCGCTGATTCTGGGTCCCTTTGCTCAGACAAGTCTCCTGCTGAATGTGTCTCAGCAAGGGAGGAACTCATTACCATGGTCAGGGTGCTCGCTTTGTAGAGCAAAGAACACGAGGAGGTGCTCTCAGCTTCCCATTCCCTTTGGACCTGTTGATGCTCTGGATTGTCCTCTGACAGCGTCCTACCTAAAAGGGGAGGGAGAAACACAGAGCAGTTGGTAGGACGTAGCATCTTTGCCAACAAGCTTACCAAACGCTGAAAAGAGCTTTAGGTTATGAATGGCTGAGGAGGGGGGTTACAACCCACAGGCAGGGGAGGAGGTGGTGGGCAGGAGTGTAAAGCAAAGGGAACAAGAGGGACCTCAGGAATGATGGAGACGGATGAGAGGCACCTGCCTCAAGTGTATGTATGCAAATGCTCAGGGCCTGGGAAAGTGGAAGGAGAGCATGGGGGACAATCAACAGTCTGGGAGAGAGCATGTGGGTCAGGAGCAGCAGAGAGGCGGTGCTGGTGGCATGGCGGTGGCAGCGTGTTACAGCCTCCCGTGTGGGGGAGAGGAAGTGGATGAAGTTTTCCTGAAAGCACTCGGGGAGGTCTCTCTGTCACGTGCCCTGATTGCAAGACGGCAGGATGCAAGTGGTCAAGGAGATTTCTGGAGGGCATCAGGGACAGCTTCCTGCTACAGGCATTGGAGGGACTAGCCGGGGTGATGCCCAGCCTGATCTGTTGTTCAAGGAGAGGGAAGAATTGGTTTCAGGATGTGGTAATCAATGGTATCTGTGGCTGTGGGGACCACGAAACAGTGGGGCTCAAGATCCTGAAAGGAACGAGGAAGGAGAGCAGCAGAGAGTGGATCCTGAACTTCAGGTAAGCACTCCGCCTCTGCAGGAAAATGATAGCTGGGATCCTATAGGAAGCAGCTGCGAAGGGCCAGGGAGGTCAGGGAAGCTGGCAGACTTTCACAGAGAGCCTCCAGCAAGCACAAGAATGGTCCATCACAATGCTCAGGAAAATGAGCGGACATATGAGCAGATGTCTGTGTGTGGAGGGACGCAGCCCACGACACAGCTCCTCTTACTTTCTCGCTGACAGATGAATCTGTAGATGGAATAAAGAGCATCCGAAGCCACGTGGCTGCTCTCTTCTTCCTTGCAAGAGCTGAGAAGGATGAGACATCCCAGCAGCTGTCCCAGGATGGGGATCTGGATCTCTCTGTAGCAGCCACAGCTGAACTCATCTTGCCAGGCCTGGGGGAGGGAAGCAGAACAGCAGAAGGGCTGAGGCAAGGCAGGTGGGGCTGAAGCCCTGAACCCAAGTGGGCCCAGGGCTGGATCTCAGGTGGGTCAGAGCTTTGCAGGGCCCTGCTGGGTGCAGCTCTGGCTCCTGGCAGAGAGGGGACTGGGGAGAGGAGCCCATACGACCAAGACCCTCGCTTCAGGGCAGAGCCTTGCTGAGTGCCCCAGTGCCTGGCAGGAACCCTGAGCTGCAGGCTGTTCCGGTGCACAGGAAAGGGGACATGTCCTGGCTGGAGGCTGCCTGGCTCCTTACCTCCAGTGAGGAACATCTGGCCAAGAAATGGCTCAGCTTCTGAATCCTCCTCAAGGCCCTTGCGTGCACAGCTGCACTTTTGGAGTTGGTGAAAGTCAGCAGCATCTGGGAGGAGAGGAGAGGAGAGAAGCTGCCGATCTGCCCTGTGAGCTGACACCCACTCCAGCAGAAGCAGCACTGCTGAACTCCCGGCTAGACTCACACAGTCCAGGCTCAGGAGTATGGCCCCCTGGGAAGCCAGGAGAAGAGAGCTTCAGAGCTGGGCTCCCCGTGCGGGACGGGCAGGTCCCAGTGGGTCTCTGCCCCATTTGGGTCTGGGGAGGAAAGCAGGGGAGACTGGGAAGTGGGGGGACAGCAGCACCAGCTGCCACCGCTGTGGTACCAAAGGAGAGGGGCCAAATTCCTCCTATTACTTGGGAAAGTCTGCGGAGGGGAAAGGGACTTTGACTGCAGCCAGGGGACACCGGGCTCCAGAAGAGCACAGTGGGCAGCCCCCAGCTCCCCCAAGGGAGGTGGGCACCCTGCGTGGCACTGCAGGTGTGATGGACACCCGCATCACCTCCAGGGCGATGAACAGCCCCTGCCAACCCTGCTCTTTGCAAATGCCAGACCTTCAAGATAGTCTGCAGCTCCTCGCTGAGGCCAGAGGCAGGAGAGCTGAACACCAACACGCGTAGCATGCTGTCCATGGCATCCAGGGTCTGCAAGGAGGACGAAGGGTGGTGGCATCTTTCGGCAGGCCCTCTCATCCCCAGGAGATGGATCTGGACTCCCAGCACCAAGGAGGACACCTGTGCTGCCTCGCGGTGCCTGGGGAAGGCCTCGGGGCAGACAAGCCTGGACGTGGCCAGGCCCATGGGAAGGGGACGAAGGGATGAAGGTGGGAAAGCAAAACCAAGACCCTGACCTGCCTTGGATCTCCAGTCATCTCCTGGCACGGGGCAGCCAGGGAGCAGCCCAGAGGGACTGGGGGCTCACCCAGCACTTACCTGGAAGTAGAGAGAAGCATCCAGGCCCTGCATGTCCTCTTCTGGAGGAAGCAAGAAGACACTGGTGAAGCAGGCATGTATGAGGCTTTTCTTTTGGCCCTCCAGCACTGTCTCCACTGAGCTGCAAAAAGAGAGAGAGGGGTCTGTCGGACACTGGTGCTGGGAGCGTGCCTCGAGGCCTCGGACAGGTGGACATGGTCCTCTGGGGCAGGGGTGCCCAGGAGGGATGGGCAGGTACCTCAAGGCAGCGATGGCATCCATGGCAAGCTGCCGCACTGCCGTGTGCAGGTGGTCCCTGGGCTCCTCTTCCAGCAGTGCCTGCAGAGCACAATCGGGATAAAGGACCTGGCAGCCACCAGCACCCAGTGCCAGCAGACCCCAATGTGGTCCCTGCCGCCCTGGGTGCTGGGGTCTTTGCTGGCAGGCCTTCTCAGCAGCACTTGAGTCCCCTTGGGGTGTCCACGTATGTTTGCTCCTGTCCAAATGCTGTCCTTGCCATGTGCCAGTGACCGGGGACCCTGCCCCCTTCCCCAGACCCTCCGGGTGTCCCCTCACCTTGATGCTCTCGGCCAGCTCAAATCTGTGGCAGAAGACATCCAGGCCCTGCAACAAGCCCTTGTGCCTGGCAGCTCTGCAGAGGGTGCAGATGCACTCGAGGAACCGCATCTTCTCGGTCTCTTCCTGGCAGCCAGGGGACAGAGAGACAAAGGGGGAGTGTGAGAGGGCGAGACATGGCCAGCGGGACCAGAGTACTGGGGGTGCAAAGCCATGCGGGAGAGCAGCTCTGCCCAGCCAGCAGCGCCCCTAGCAGCAGGCAGCATAGCCAGTGGGTCCCATCAGGAGACACTGGCACAGCAGCAATAGAAATAGCCACGGTTACCTTTTCTGAGCTCTCGAAAAAAGCCTGGATGAAGTCCACTGTTTCCTGTTCCTCTTCATACACAGCTAGCCAGCTGGCATCTAGCAACGGAGGAGAGCAGGGAGGGCTGTAGAGCGGAGCTGCAGGCAGGAGCGGGCAGAGGAAGGAGCTCTGCCCTTCGTCCCCATGCCCACTCCCCAGGCGCAGTCTCCCTGGGGGGGTCTCAGGGCTGGAGGATGCGATGCTGGAGCCCCTCGCTCACCTGCCTGCACCGGCTGGACCACACACACCTCATGGGGCTCTGGTGGAGACCTGCTCTCCTGGGGAGCCCCCACCTCCTCCCAGGTCACCCTGGGGTGGCTAAGGGGTCTCCTCTCTGCCATCCTGAGGGATGTAAGGGGGCGGTAGGGATGGGGAAGGGGGAAGCCTTGGGGAAACGCCTTGGGTCTGCCGGGAAAAGATGCAGGGTGCGCTTGGGGGGTCTCCTCGCCAGCTCCGCGCTCCTGCCCTGTCCTGTCACTGTCCTGCTGGACACTGCAGGGTGGGGCCGCGCTGGCTATATGCAGTGCTGGGGGGTCAAATAGCAGGGGGTCACAAAGGGACCCACTGTGACCCGCCGCCCAGGCGGGGAGGGGCAGGATGGCCCCTGGGGAGCTGGGCCCTCTCGGGGCACCCCAAGGCAACCATTCACCCTCACGTCCCCTCGGGATCTCCCTGTTGCTCTGCAGTGTATCCCAGAGCCCCGACGTTAAAAGTCTGGGATTTACTCAAGCTTCACAGAAACCATGATTTTATCACTTCATCTCTTCTTCTCATCTTCTCACCAGGAAGAGCTCGTGCAGGAAAGAGGAAAAATAAAATGAAACAACTTCCCCTGAGTTTACCCTTTTTAGGATTTGGGAACCTCCCAGAAATGGAGATTCCCCTCTTATGGTTTTGTTTTCTCAGTCTGGTTTGTGGCCATGATGGAGAACTCCCTCATTGTTGCGCTGGTGGTGGCTGAACACCATCTCCAGCCCTCCGTGGACACCTTCTGGGCCGCCTTTCCTGCCTGACCGCCTGCTCCCCTTGTCAGCTTCCGTGAACAGGGAGAAGCCCATTTCTGCAGGAGTTTTATAATTTGAGGTTTTTGGCCAGTTGGCAATGTTGTCTCCAGGCAGGGGTTGGAGATGTGGTTGGTGTTTAGCAATATGGAAACTTCTCTGCTGCAGCACAGTAGGAAATACCACTTTCAGCTTTAAGCTCAGAGCTGGGCATGAAAAAAATGTGAAGCCAGTGTCCTGAGTGTTTCTATCTCACCTCAGTTCTTGTGGCGCTAATGAAATTTCCCAAGTGTTTCATCATCTCATGCCAATCATTAATGATAACTGCGATGACAGTATGCCGGCCAGGCGGACAAGTTCTCCACAGATGCTCTCTTCACATTTCTACAGTTTTCAGCAGTTTACAGTTACATCCTTTCCTCAATCTCTCTCAGCACCAGGAAGCAAAAAGGTGTCGACACCGGCTCCTCTCATCGGATCGCTGTCAGTATTCCCTGGTTTTACATCAAGCTGGCTGTTCAGCTCACAGGTCACACTCTGTTTGTTCTCTGGTTCTTGTTCTGTTTCTTTTTCTTCTGAACATCCTTGCCAAGATCTACAGAGAAACCTGAGCATGACATCAGTTGGCTGCAGTCATGCAGAAGGACGCCTGTGGTTGCAAACACGTTCCTCTCTCTCCCTGGCTTTCAGGATGCCAGGTCTGCTCCGGATCCATCTTGTTCTTTACTCTTGAAACTTTATTTTTGTTATTATTTTTTTAATATTACTTAAGGAGACCTATTTCTATCTATCTATCCTAGCAGAGATAATGAGAGGGATGACTCATGGGCATGACTCATTGGACAAGCATTGCCTTATATGGTATGTCCTGGCCCCCATTCACACCACTGAGGGTGTGTTAACAGCACAGGGGGTGACGCTGTTTGTCCTCCCCAACCTCTGGGATGGTTGGGCCCCTTCTGAAATCTGATTTGCTTGACCTCAGTTATCTCTCTCTCTCTCTCCATGTAAGTAATCTCTTTTCTCTGCTGCTAAATTGTTGCTAAATGGCTTCACTAATGATCAGTTTATAGTAACCTGCAGTGGTACAGACCTACAAGGTTGTTGCTGTTATCCACTGTTTCTGTATGATTGATGACTGTTGTTATTGATTGCTGCCACTGCCTTTGATTGACACTGTATTATTGATTGCTGTTAGTAATTTGTATTGCGTTGCTAGGGGTGATTTTGTAGTATCCTGGCTAGTGGTTGCAGACAGTGCTGCACTGGTCGGATGCTCCTGTGGGCGTAGCAGCGACAGGAAGGTGCCCTTGTTGATGGCACAGCCATGCAACTCACAATTTGACATCGCGGTGTATCTGTCAGACGTATGTTTGTTCCCCTGGGAATTGGGGTTTCCTGGAAAAAAGGGGTGGCGGAGCTGTAGGAGAGCGGGCGCTCGGAGCTTCAAACTTTGGAGATGAAGCTCAAACTCGTCGAGTGGCCGAGCGGGACCGTAGCGCTCGTCCTGCCTCTGGTCACACCCAGGTGCTCCGGTTGTTTTGCCTGGGAATTCAAATTCCTGGGTTTCTGTTATTTTAATTTTTACTGCCTATTATTTACCTGAAACTATTTAGAATAAAAACTTGAAAAACAGCTACTGGCGTAGTCTTTGGGAGTAAATAATGTGTCTCATCTACTCTAGCTACTATTAAAACTTTACAGATGGTAATTACTCCCAATTTGTACTATAAAATTACAAATAGCAGAATATAGAGTACTAATCGGGAGAAATATCTGTAGGGAAACAACTCTACTTAATATTAACAAATAAAAAAGTAAAAAACTAATTAAAAATTTAAAATAAAACATCATGGGCACTAGTTAATGCCACTTAGTAAAGTAATGATTAAAATGTTAGAGTGTAAATAACTAAAAGAAATATTATTTATGAGGAACGACAAAATTTAATTGGAGCGATTACTTAACGAACCAGGCAGTAATTATTCCCAATTTGTATTGTAATATCAAAGAAAAATAAATTCAGAAACCCACTTTAAGTGACAAAGATAGAAAATGAATTGGGAGTCATTAATAGCTAAATTTGAACATAGACATTATTAAATAAATTGCTGGCATTAGTGACTCCCAATTGGAAACAAAATAATGGACTTCTAGCATATAAAACGGAAGTAGAATTGGAAAAGGAATCGGGAGTCTTTAATGCTTAAATTATAACATACCTTTGAGTAGGTTCAGAGGCAATGATGACTCCGGCTTCGAAATAGTAATTAAAAAAATTACTAAATAGTAATTGAAAAATAGAAATTGAAGCTTTAGATTTTTACGTAAAGAGAAATAAAAATGAGTCACTCTATAATGGCTACATTTAAAGGCAGAGATTAAAAACAATTCACTGGCGGTCATGGAAGACTATATATTTACTACTATGAATATAATTAATTATTATTAAGTACCAATGAGAGCTATAATAAAAGTAAAAATAGTGCAAATTAGATTTGATTAATAAAAAGTTAAGTTAAATCTTAAAACCATATTTTAGATCACTAATTGGTCATCATTAGTGCCTGTTATTTATTTAATAACAGCAATGCTTCATTTATGCATTAACGATGCCCCAAACAGTATTATCACAATAAAAACTTCAAATTATGTAGTGGAAATAGAATACAAATTGGGAGCAGTTTATTATAATTACATCTTATCGTAATTACCGTAATTAAAGTGCTCCTAACGAGGCTTCAAATTGATAACCTGAGATGTAATTAAACCTTCCTCTTCTGTCAGTCGCTTTGTTTTTCGCCCTTTGTCTCCTTTTCATTTTTCCTGAGGCAGTATTAAATGAAATTCTCCTTGGGTGCAATTAATGCATTTGTTGTATTTTATATGATTACTTAAATAGGTAATATTATATTATTCGCACGGCCTAATTAAATAATTCAGTCAGGCCTCTGACAGTCGTGCTCTATGAGCCAGCAATCCTCCCAGAAGTGCTTCTCAGTCCTCCAGATTCAAAGAATCAAAGAATATCTCGAGTTGGAAGGGACCCGTAAGGATCATCAAGTCCAACTCCCTGCTCCTCACAAGACTACCTAACACTAAACCAGCTGACTAAGAGCGTCCTCCAGACACTCCTTGAACTCTGACAGGCTTGGTGCTGTGACCACTTCCCTGGGGAGCCTGTTCCAGCGGCCGACCAGCCTCTCAGTGAGGCACCTTTTCCTAACGTCCATTCTGAACTTCCCCTGATGCAGCTTCATTCCATTTCCTCGTGTCCTATCGCTGGTCACCAGAGAGAGGAGATCAGCACCTCCCCCTCCGCTGCCCCCCTTGAGGAAGTTGTAGACTGTGATGAGGTCACCCTCAGCCTTCTCTTCTCCAAGCTGAACAAACCAAGTGACCTCAGCCGCTCCTTGTAAGTCTTGCCCTCGGGACTCTTCACCATCTTGGTCGCCCTCCTCTGGACACACTCTAATAGTCTGGTGTCCTTATTCTATTGAGGCATCCAAAACTGCACACAGTACTCGAGGTGGGGCCGCACCAGTGCAGTGTAGAGCGGAACAATCACCTCCCTCGACCAGCTCGCTATGCTGTGCTTGATGCACCCCAGGACACAGTTGGCCCTCTGGGCTGCCAGGGCACACTGTTGACTCATGTTCAACTGGCCATCAACCCAAACCCCCAGAACTCTTTCCGCGGGGCTGCTCCCCAGCCTCTCCTCCCGCAGTTTGTACGTATAACCAGGATTACCCCGTCCCAGGTGCAGACATGTGTACTCGTGTACTCATGTACATGTGACGTCAGAAACACCTGCACAGGCCACCTGCATGCTTGTGCCCTAACAGCTACAGAGCCACCAGTGACATCACAAGCACCAGGACAAGCCAGGGGCCAGTTCCTAACCTATCACCTACTCAGGCACATGTGACATCACAAGCACCTACGCAAGCCAGGTGCATGTTCCTGCTCAATCCTGCCTGCTCATCCACCTATGACATCACTAGCAGCTGCACAAGCAAAGGGCCTGCTCCTCTGCTAAAACCTTCTCAGGCACTTGTGACCTCAAAAGCACCTTTACAAGCCAGCTGCATGCTCCTGCCCTAATAGCTGCAGAGCCACCATTGACTTCACAAGCACCTGCACAAGCCAGGTGTTCATTCATACCCAAAAAGCTACTTAGATACCAGTGACATCAGAAGCAGCTGTACAAGCAGGGGCCTGCTCCTGCCCTACCACCTACTCAGCCACCGATGACATCAGATGCACCTGCACAAGCCAGGAGCTTTCTCCTGCCATATCAACTACTCAGGCACTTGCAACACAATAGGCAGCTGAACATAGATGGTTCCTACTCCAGCCCTATAACCTACTCAGGCACATGTGACATCACAAACACCTGCACAGGCCAGCTGCATGCTCCTGCCCTAACAGCTACTCAGCTGCAGGTGACATCACAAGCAGCTGAACAAGCCAGGGGCCTCCTCCTGCCCTATCTCCTACTTGGGATCATGTGAGATCACAAGCACCTGCACAAGCCAGGTTCCTGTTCTTGGCCTAACACCTACTCAGCCACCAGTGACCTCACAAGCACCTGCACAGCAGAAGCATCCTCACTTCCAACACCCCGGCTTTGTCCCCTCCATCTCCATCTCTGTCTCCCATCTCCCCGTGCTCTCCTCTCTCCCAGGCACCTTTCTCACCCTCTCCACGACCTCCCAATGCCTCTGCCTGCCTCTGTGTTTGTGTGGCAGATGTTACCTGGGAAGCATTGTCTCAGCTATACCACCTGCATCTCCTTCTCCCTCTGTTGTCATCGTTACTGCACCAGCTATCTGATGCACTTTTCAACCTCATGGGCCCTCTCGTCCTGCCTCCCTTCTGCTGGTAAATCCTGTTCCTGCAAGAGAAGTGTCAATCAGTCGGTGCCGCCTCTGTGGCATCTTACCTGCATCTGCCTGAGCTGGACAGCTGGTGGGAACTGTCACCATCAGCCCCGGATGTGCTTGAAGTCTTCTCCTTGCACAGGTGTGGCTCTGGGTGTGCTTGGCCTCCTGTGAGTAATGGCTTCACCGGTAGGCTTGGATTTAGTGAATCCCCATGGACAAATGGATGTAGCAGGTGCTCCATCCAAGAATTTTGATGTGCTGACACTCTGGAGT
Organism: Aptenodytes patagonicus; assembly: GCF_965638725.1. Lineage (NCBI taxonomy): Eukaryota > Metazoa > Chordata > Aves > Sphenisciformes > Spheniscidae > Aptenodytes > Aptenodytes patagonicus. The sequence continues at coordinate 245,708 of NW_027472014.1, forward strand.
GAATTGGGAGGTGTTTCCTCCTCCTGCTTCTCCTCCTTCTCCTCCTCCTCCTCTTCCCTCTTCTTCCTCCTCCTTTTCCTCCTCCTCCTGCTCTTCTTACTCCTCCTTTTCCCCCTAATCCTCCTTCTCTTCCTTCTTCTCCTCCTCCTCTGCTCTTCTTCCTCTGCCTCCTGTTCTTCTGCCTCCTTTTCTTCCTCCTCCTCTTCTTCCTTTCCCTCCTTCTGTTCTCGTTTCTCCTCCTCCTTTCTTTCGCCTCCTTTTTTTCTTCCTCCTCACGCTTTTTTTTAATTCTCCTCCTCCTCCTTATCCTGTTCTTCCTCCTCTTCTTCCACTTCATCTTTTTCTCTCTTCCTCATGTTCTTCCTCCCTCTATTCCTCCACCGTTCTTCCTGTTCTTCCTCCTTTTCCTTCTCTTCCTGTTCTTCCTCCTCTTCCCCATCTTCTCCTGTTTCTCTTCCCTTTGCTCCTCCTCCTGCTCTTCTTCCTCCTCCTGTTTCTCCTCCTGTTCATTCTCTTCCTCCATTTCTTCCTCCTCTAACTCCTGTTCTTCCTCCTCCTCCTCCTCTTGTCCTTCCTTCTTTTCCTTTTTATGTTCCTCCTCGTACTCCTCCTCTTCCTGCTCTTCTTGTTCTTTCTCATGTTCTTCATCCTGTTCTTCCTACAGTTCTTCCTCCTCCTCCTGTTCTTTTTCTTTCTCCGTTTTGTCTTCATCCAGTTCTTCCTCCACCTCTTCCTCGTTCTCCTTCTCCTCCTCCTCCTCATACGCCTCTGCAGGTTTATCCTCTGCATGTTCATCCTCCTCCTGTTCTTCTTGTTCTTCACAGTCCTTCTCCTTCTACCCCTCCTCCTCCAACTCATAGAATCATAGAATAGTTTGGGTTGGAAGGGACCTCTAAAGGACATCTAGTCCAACCCCGCTGCCATGGGCAGGGACATCTTCAACATGATCAGGTTGCTCAGAGCCCCGTCCAACCTGACCTGGAATGTTTCCAGGGATGGGGCATCCACCACCTCTCTGGGCAGCCTCTTCCAGTGTTTCACGACCTTCAGCGTAAAAAATTTCTTCCTTCTATCTAGCCTAAATCTACCCCCCTTTAGTTTAAAGCCATTCTCCCTTGTCCTGTCGCAACAGGCCCTGCTAAAAAGTTTGCCGCCATCTTTTTTATAAGCCCCCTTCAAGTACTGATAGGCTGCAAGAAGGTCTCCCCAAAGCCTTCTCTTCTCTAGGCTGAACAACCCCAACTCTCTCAGCCTTTCTTCACAGGAGAGGTGTTCCATCCCCCTGATCATTTTTGTGACCCTCTTCTGGACCCGTTCCAACAGGTCCGTGTCTTTCTTATGCTGAGGGCTCCAGAGGTGGATGCAGTACTCCAGGGGGGGTCTCACCAGAGCAGAGTAGAGGGGCAGAATCTCGTCCCTTGACCTGCTGGCCACGCTTCTTTTGATGCAGCCCAGGATACGGTTGGCCTTCTGGGCTGCGAGCACACATTGCTGGCTCATGTCCAGCTTTTCATCCACCAGTACCCCCAAGTCCTTCTCGGCAGGGCTGCTCTCAATCCCTTCATCCCCCAGCCTGGATTGATACTGGGGGTTGCCCTGACCCAGGTGCAGGACCTTACACTTGGCCTTGTTATACCTCATGAGGTTCACATGGGCACACTATCCTCCTCATATTTCCTTCTGTTTTTCTTCCTCCTATTCCTATTATTCTGTTTATCCTCCTGTTCTTTATCCTCACCCTCTTGTTCCTTCTGTTCCTTTTTCCACCTTCTTCTCTTCTACTTCCTCCTCTTCCTTTTCCTTCCTTCCTTCTCCTTCTCCTCCTCCTCCTCCTCCTCCTCCTCCTCTTCATCTTCTCCTACCTCATATTCCTCATTTTCTTTCTCCTCATCATCCTGTTTTTTTCTCCTTGCCAATTGCATGAGATTCATGGGGGTCACCCCATGTAGCTGGCACATAGTCCTTTCAGTTCACATACACCCAGGGTAGAGAGTGAGATGACACAGAGAGGTAGTTAAGAAAATATTTAATAAGAAGATAGCAGAAGACAGGACAGACATCATCTGTGTCCCGCTACCAATCACTTGTCTCTGGAGACTCTGGTGTCATCAGGTCGTCACCTGAAACTTCTTCAACAAGATTAGAGGGGACGAATCCTCTTGTGCCGTCGGTCAGCTCTCCCACATACCAACCGTCTTCATCCACGTCTCCAAAGATGTAAACGTATTGCCCAGCAATGAGAGGAAGCTCTAGTTCAGGCTGCTCATTGGGACCGTCGAAAGGATCATAGCTGTATCGAGCTATGAATGCTCGAAGCTCTGCCGGTTGCTGTCTCATAGCCTCCAGGAGGATGGGCTCCTTGTCTGCTCCCAGCATAGCCTGGTGCGGCCTGGAAATGATACGGTTGGATCTTTCTCTTTCCAGCCGTTCAAGTTCCTGAAAGAGCTGCTGGCGTCGTTCAGTTAGCTTCCGAAACCCATCATTCAGTTCAGTCACCTGGGCTCGAAACAGTTGCAGGGTTTCTTCGTGTTCCCTGCGTACTTCTGTCCGAGCCCCCTGCAAACACTCAACTCCCTCATCTTTCCTCTGGAGCGCTAACTTTGTCTCCTCATGTTCCTTCTCCGGCTGTTGACTCGTGCCTTTTCTCTCATGGCTTTCGTTTTGCGCTCTGCCTCTTCCAGCTGGGTTTGAAGACAGGCGTTTGTTCGGATGGCAGAATCTTGCTCCTCTGCCACATGCCTTAGTCGCCCTTTCTGTCAAACCCATCTGTCCACGGAGGCGAGCGTTTTCCTCAGCCAGTCGGGTGTTTTCGTTTGTCATCTCCGTAAGCTGCGCCTGTAACTCCTCACAAGTTCGGCAGTGGGCGCTCACACAATAGGAGCCCTCTTCATGTGCAGCCACTTGGGCCTGAAGCTCCTCAGCTGCCCTCTGTGAGAAGTCATCCTGCTCGTCCTGTGCCAGCAAAGCTCCGGCAGGCTCCCCCATTTCTCCAGCCTTCTGCTGAGGAAGCGATGTCATACGCAGTTCCTCAGTGGAGCTTTGGGTGGGCAGTGGCACTCGAGTGTTGCTCAGGCAATCGACGGTCTGCAGTTGCCTGGCTCTTTCTTGCAGCTGCTTGCTAATGAGACCCAGCTTAGCAGTCTTCTGCTTGAGCCTCTCCCACACTTCAGGAGAGCTTGCCTTCCTCAGAAGACAGTTCTCCTCTTGAAGGACACTGCATTGCCTCTCGAGGTCCTTCAGGGCACTCTGGAGGTGGGCGTTCTGCTCCAGCAGCCTGCTGTGACTGCTACCAGGCAGCCAGTCCTCCTGCTGCCCTAGAGTCTGAACACCCACCTCTGCCACAGACCGCCTGCTGCTGGTCCTTTCCTGCGGCAGGGAGTCCAAGCAGTGCGGCGCCAAGGCTTGCCCCACAGCCTCGAGCAAAACCTCCACGCTGTTCCCTTCCTCCTGGAGATGAGCTTTTAAGCTCTCGCAGGTTTTTGGCTGCCCTTCTCCATTGTGGGAGGAAGATGCCATGAGGCTCTCTGAAGAGCAGGGCCCGATGGTCCCGGTGCCCTGGAGGGTCTGCAGGCGGTGCCAGGCCGTAGCCTTGGCCCTGGCTTCCTTGCAGGAAGCAGGCTGCTCACCCTCCAACTGCTCCAAGATGTACTTTAGGAAGAGTCTCCTCTGCAGCAGCAGTTTGTCTTGGAGGACAAGGATGCGAGCAGCCTGCTCGCCACTGGTCTCCCAGCGCAGCTTGCTGAGGACGTCCTGGAGCTTACCGCGGGCCTCACTGCTGCTCCAGGCTCCTCTCACCAGCTCCTTGGCCAGCTGCTGCTGCAGGTCCCGTGCCTGACGGACGGTGTCGTCGCGCTGCCGCTGCAGCACCCCCTGCACCTCGCACAGCTCAGCCTCCTTTGAGCGCAGCAGCTGGCGGATCTCCACTGCCCGCTGCCGCTGGTTCAGCTCCCGCAGCCGCTGGAGCTCCCGTGCCTGCTGCTGCTCCCATTTGGAGTGTAGCTGTTGAGCCAGGAGCCGCCGCTCCCGCTCTGCTGCCTCCTTCAACTCCCGAGTTTCAGCAGCGAAGTGGCGGCACAGCTCTTGGGAGCGGAGTCGCTCAGCCTCCAGCTCAGCCCGCAGCCTCTCCAGCTGCCGCTTGTGCTCGTTCTTCTGCACCAGGCCCCGGCAGGGCGAGGGGCAGCTGCACGCCACGGGCACCCGTCCCACACCGTCCTGGCTCATGGCTGCAAGGATGGCAACCAAATGCCGCCACCAACAGCCACCGACGTTGCGCGTCACTCCCTCTCAGCAGCTGCTGCCTCCCTTGACCATGCAGAGGCGGAGACAGCATCTGCAATCAGCCGGGGTGAGTGAGTATGGCCTTATACACGTGTCCTGGCCCTGGCCACACAAAGGAGGGGTGGGGCCTCATGGCCTTAGAAGGTATGTCCTGGCCTGGGGGGCCCCACGACCACAGCTGCAGGAGGTGCCGGGCGGTGCCAGCCCCGTCGCCGCATGGCCCCGCATGGCCCTGTGTCACAAAGGGTGTCCCAGGGCCGTGCGGTCATAAGGGGCATCCCTGGGCAGCTCCTGCCCTGCTCTCTCCCGGAGCTGGCGGCTGTGCTGGCAAGAGCGAGCGTGGGCTGAGCTCGACGGTGGGGTCACTGCTAAAGATGCTAACCTGGAGGATGTGGGCACCCTAGATTCTCAGAGTTGCTTCGCAGCTCGTTTCCATAGTGCCCTACTGCTGTGGTAAATCATATGGTCGCTGGTGAAGCATGAGGAGGGAGAAAAACCCCCAAACAACCCCTTGCAAGCCGAATGAGGTGGCCTCATATGAACACGATCCGAAACTTGTGTGGGATTGTATTAAAAGCTGGAATTTTATGGAGGAGAAAATCATCCCCCAGCACGGCCCAGCCCCAAGGCCCTCCTGGGCACCAGGGCCATCAGGAGACGCAGAGCTCCTGCTCCTCTGGCAGAAACGGCCCCAGGCCCTGGCGGCACGACAGGAAAGACCGCCTGAAAGCCCCAGGGCTGGGCAGCAAACAACACGCAAGGCTGTGGCAGATGCTCAGCTCCAGGTGCCAGAGGGGGAAGACTTGGTGCTGCTCGGCAGCAAACGCAGCCGGCTCCTGCAGCAGAACACCCGCCTGCAGCGTGTTCTAGAAGACCTGGAGAGGCAACAGAGCGCCCCTGGGAGGGAGAGCTGCCTCCTGACAAAGGCAGGCTCTCCAGAAGCGTGCAAGGAGGCAGAGAGGCTGCAGCAGAAAAATGCTGAACTAGCTGCCCTCGCCTCGCGGCTGGACGAAACATCCAGGCAACGGCAGGAGACCCATCGATCGCCCGATCAATACTCATCTTGATTAAATCTTTTCTTAACGATCTCTCTGCGTAATCTCACTCTCTATCCCGCGTGTATGTGAACTGAAACGACTATGTGCCAGCTACTGGGGACACATCTCCTGCTCCGTGTGGTGCTTTTGGCTGTAAAGAAAATCAAAACAACGCGGGGGGGACACTGGGGACGGGGACGAGGGGGGACAGGGGTGGGGCCAGGGCCCCACTGGGGACAAGGCAACTGTGGGGACAACAGCGGGGACAGGATAGGGACAGGACACCAGCAGGGACAGGGATGGGGACAGGGATGGCCACAGGGCACCTGCCTGGGTGACACTGGGGACAGGGACGGGGACAGGGCACCTGTGGGGACAGTCACAGGGACAGGGATGGGGACACGGCACCTGCGGGGACAGTGGTGGGGACAGGACACCTGCGGGATGGTACCTACAGGGATGATGCTGGGGTCAGGGATAGGGTCAGGGACGGGGACAGGACACCTGTGGGGACAGTGACAGGACAGTGACGGGGACAGGGACAGGCAGGGCGTGGCCTGTCACCTGTGGGACCTCCACACGGTCCAGCCGGTCCCCAGTCCCCCGCTGCCCGTAGCGGTTCCTCCCTTGCATGGAGACTCGCCCCTGGTCATCCGCTGTCCCCAGGTGGTTGTACCCCACGGAGCAGGCCACCAGCTTGAGGACAGGGTGACAGTGAGGTGACATCGCTGGGGACACCTCCCCCGGGGTGGTGGGGCCCCGCCTAAGGCCCCCCCCTTACCTTGATGGGCAGCAGCAGGGGGATGGGCACAGGGTGTGTGGAGGAATGGCTGATTCAGCAAGGCCACGATCTGGTATCGCTGAGCAACCCATGTATCAAAAAGTAACTAAGACATGCTGACACAGCAGGATGACCACCGGGACTTCCCCGGACAGAACAAAGAACAATGGGGCCGGGTAAACAACTGTAACGAAACTGTACCTAGAAGGAGGTGAAGTCAGCGGCTAACATGTCCTGCTGCCAACCGCCAATCGAGTAGAAGCAATAAGCGCGTGGACAGTAACTTTAACCCAATCATAGCTTATAATTGAGCGCGTGTACAGCTGTAATTAACCAACCATAGGTTGTTACGAAGCGCGTGCCTATAGTAGATAACTATATAAACCCTGCTATATGCATGGATAAAGGAGGATGACCATACTCATATTGGGATCCGTCATTACTCCGGAATCGCAACTCCCGCTCCGTCGTCGACACTGAACAAGGAGAAATTCCGACAAGGGTGGGCAGGGCACCCCAAGGTTCACACCTGCAGGAAGACATCCCCCATCTCTGCGGGAGATCGCGGGTCACATGAGGGGGTGGGTTTTGGGGGTGAATTTAGGGGATTTGGGGGGGGACGTACCGTGAGGAAGGCGACGGCGCCGTAGCCAGTGACCATGGTGCGGATGGGCTGGCGGAGGCCAATGGGGTGTGGGGCCAAGTGGGCCACGCCCAGCCACAGGTTGTACACCTGCCCCCCCCTTGTTAAAAGATGGGGGGTCAGGGGGCTGAATTTGGGGTGTCCCCTCCCCCCCCCAGTTTCCTCCTCACCCCAAGGTGTCCCCCCCCATCCCCTCAGTGTGTCCCCCAACCCGTGAGCAGCAGAAGGGTCCACGTCGTCTCCGTCCCGGTGACGACCACCTACCGGAAGCGGATGGAGGGGGGAAGCTGATGCGGAAGACGGGCTGGGTGTCGGCGGGGTTGTACACCTCCAGGGTGTCACACTGCTCCTGCCCCCTCAGCGTGTAGACGGGGGCGGGCTCCCCACGGGCATCCGCTGTCACCTGTGGGGAGGAGGGGATGGTCACCCCGCGTGGCAGTGGCATGGGGGAAAGGGTCGGCGTACATCCTTGACGCCGCAGGAGAGGGCCTGGCAGTGGCAGGCGCGGCGGCTGGAGTCACGGAGGAAGAAGGTGGTCCCGCCATAATCCAGGAGGAAGAGGTGCTGCTGGGCAGGCACCAGCTTGTGATAGTCATGGGAGGGGGGAGACAGGACGGAGGCCATCAGCGCCCGCTGCCGGCAGCGGCCCAGGCTCTGGAGGTACAGCCCCTTGGTGTCTGGAGGGGGGAAAGCAGGGACATTGACACCAGCTGGGGGACAAAGTGCCACCCTCTCCCCCCATCGGCAAGGGCAGACTCGCAGTTGAGGATGGCGGCCCTCTTGCAGGGCCAGGCGCTGGCGGGAGCAGGGAGGGAGAGGGGTGCAGCGGTGGTGCCAGGCGGCCTCGCTGCCGCACACCTCGTGGAGGCAGCGGCAGGTCTGGCCCAGTCTCAGCAGGTCGGGCAGCGTCAGGAAGGAGACGATGTGCAGTAGCTGTGGGGAGAGAGGGGGCGAGAGCATCAACCCTGGGACCCCCCCTGCTTTCAGGGGGAGACCCCAGCCCCGCCATCCACCCCTACTCAACTCACCATCTCAGGGGGGAGACGCTGGATGGCAGCCATGTCCTTCCCCTCCTCACCACCCTTCAGGCTGCTGTGGGGTTGGGCTGCAGGGAGGGGATGTGGGTGAGGGGATGGCGGGCAGCCCCACGGGGTGACCCCATGGGGTCACCCCAAAACAGCCCTGAACCCCTCAGTTCTACCCCAGACCCCATCAGCTCCCCCAGACATCCTTATCCTCCTCAGCTACTCCCAGACCCTCTGATGCCCTTAGTTCCCCCCAGACTCCCCACACCCCGCCCCGGTCGGCCCCCTGACACCCCTGACCTCCTCAGTCCCCCCAGGCCGCCTTTGACCCCCTGATTTCCCCCCAGGCCCCCAACACCCTCAGTTCCCCCCAGGCAGCCCAGAGCCCCCCCAGACCCCCTCAGTCCCCCCTGGCCTGCCCAGGTCCCAGGTTCCCTCTCCCCTACAGACCCACAGGTCCCCAGCCAGGCCCCAAACTCTCCTCACGGGGACGCGTGCAGCAGAGGCCGCCCCACCCCCATAGGACTGTGTGCAGCAGGGGCCATGCTCCCCTCACCCAGGGCCGTGGTGCAGGGGCGGCCGTGTTACACCTCTCGGCCCTCCTGGAGCTGCACAGGGTGGCTGGGCCCCCTCCCCAGCTCCCTTCCTCCCTCCTCCTGTCTGCTATTTTCCACCAAGACAATGAACGGTGGAAGGTAAAACCATGAAGTTTGTTTTAAACAATGTTAGCTGACTCAGAAAGCATTTGTGTATGTAATAAGGCGGTGAGCAACTTTACCTCCTAACTCAGCTTCGTAGCAATGCTTCCTATTTAAGAACTTTGTGCTCCGAAACTCAGGAAGCAGGCTGCTTTGTGAACACAATAGCAGAGTTGGCTTTTTAAAATCTAAGAGCAAATGGACACCATTAGCTTGCAGTTCTTTCTCTGGATGTACATGGGGAGAGACTCAAGGGGACTTCCGCTCCTTTGGTCATTTCCCATGTAAATCAAGTGAGACAGGGACGCTGGATTTTGAAGGAAGAACTGTCTGTGTCATCTCATCCCTTTTCCTGATAGCTCTTTGTAGAGGTGTTAAAGAAAAGTTAGCCAGGCAGCATAACCAAGAGGAGGAGATTTCAATGTGATCAAGAGAATCCAGCTCCAGAAGAAGACCAAGATGAAGCAGAGCGCGGTGAAGAAGAGTTTCTGGGAAAACACGCCTTAACATGGATCAAAGCGGAGTTGAGTTCGCACAGGACTATTCTACGGAAGACAATGAAAATGTTTTTCAAGAACGACGGACAAAGGGCAATGAAACTAAGTATGAGACAGACCATGAGAGATGTGCTACATCTGCTTTTCTGATCTCTCTCTCTCAAACCAGCACACAGCGTTTCTTCCATAATGATGCTGCCCTTCTAATGATGGGAGAAGGGAGTGCTGCTTGGATGTGTTCCCTGTGAGGGGACGTGACCACAGGCAGATTCTCTCCAGTGAAGGGGCTGGTTGACACAATTTTTGTCACGCCTTTAAGCTGTGACCTGATCTGTAGAGGTGAGACTAACTTTCTGAAGCTGGCTTCCTCAGGCACTTCAGGTTCTTCTGCTGTTCATGCCTGGCTGTGTATGTAGAGAAGCCACGTGGGCTTTGCACGGGGTCAGGGTGTCAACAGCATGTGCTCCTCAGCTAGTGCTCACTGGAGAAACTCAACGGGAGAGCCCATCTCGATGGTTCAGCTGTGAGGAGAGCTGCAGTTCTCATGAGCTGTCAGCTGTGGAGCACATCATGACCACAATGATAACCCCTTTCATTAACATGGGAGCCATTGGCTCCATACTCCTAAGCGGGACCTCCTATTCTCACATTTCTGGCTGGTCTTTTGACAGCTTGTGCTACTCTGAAGCAACCCAAACAGGAGAAGGGGAAGACGGAGAGGCGGATGTGGTTCTCCTTTTCCACTGGCTCACAAAGTTCTCCAGGTCATAGGTGCCCTCTGCTCACTGACTCTCATGGAGCTTCTTGCTGTGTTTTGTTGGGATGAGTCACATGTCCAAGACACCTCAAGTATATCAGCTGCCTTCTGGTGACAGCTTACGCTGCTTGAAAAGATGACAGAGTCCCTCACGGTGGTTTTGGCTTCATGACATCTGATGGTGAAGTTGCTCACGTTGATTGTTACTCAAGTCCAATGGACAGGTTGACAAAGGCCTGAGTAGGGTGGCTGGTTTTTTGGCCAAAGGGAATGGTAGGAGCCCTCACATCGTCTGCCTTCTGATCCCAGGGAGGCAGAGTTGGATGACGGGCAGTGTGGGAATGACCCACCAGGAACATCCCTACGGTCCAAACTTTTCCTCTTCAGAGCTTTGGTCTGGAAGAGGTAGTCCCTCACCCCAGGGCATGCTGGGAGAGGGGACCTCCAGCCCAGCCCTGGCACAGCAGAGGTTCCTCCAGGACCCCGAGGTGACAGCCTGGGCTTGGCCCCAGAGCAGGGAGCTGCTGGCCAAGGGTGGTGAGGAGCTTTCTAATGCTTGGGATTTGACGTCCTCCCTCCTGGCAGTAGAGGCCAGGAATGACACTGTCTGCTCGGCACGCTGGGGGTGCTCCCCGTCTGAAGGAAGGACACCACGAGACTGAGCTTGTTGTAGTAGCTTTAATCAAATACATCCATTCTTCCCCAGGAGAGATGCACCTCTGCCTGGTTCAGCAGGGCCAGCAGCACAGCACCCGCAGGGACCACACTGATGAGTGCTGTGCCCTTGGAGATGTCAGGATCAGTATCGTCTGAGCTGCCAGGGAGCAGATGGAGGGTTCGCTGTCTTCCTCCACGGCCTGAAGGGCTGCGGCAAAAGGAAACAGAGCCGAGATGAACCCCCCCTCCATCTGCAGAGACCCTCAGGCATCCCCTCCAGACCATACCAGCCCCACCCGTCTCTTTCCCTGGCCAGGAGGAGCAGGTGGGACCAATGGATGAGCTGGAAGCTGCTGGCCAGGAATGCCTCAGATGCTCCCGAGATGCTCCTCTGCCCTGGAAGCGTTTCCCTGGTGCAGGGCAAGGCAAGGCAGCACCCTGCCCAGGCTCTGTCCCCTGCCCCACCAGCCCCGGCCATACTCACCGTGGCAGATCTCACTCAGCTTCTCCTTGCTTTGGTTCCTGGAGTGCCGCGCCGCAAGCCCTGAGCAGAGAGCTCTATCAGACCTCCCGCTCCCCAGCATGTCCCCAGCTGCCCCTCGCTGCCAGCACAGTGGTGGGGATGGGGGCCAGGCTGCCAGAAGAGGGACCCCGGGGGCTGTGGCTCACCGATGAACCTGATGGCCATCTCTTGCAAGGTGGCCTGAGCGTCCTTCAGGTATGGCATGCTCTGATGCAGGTAGTCTTCAACCCTCCTCCTGTCCTTCACCAGCTGCAGAGAGCACAAGGGCATGTGGCTGGAACGGACCCTCCCCAGTCTGCCGGACCAGTCCCTCCTCCCAACGACCCCCTTTCCCACCCAGGCCATTCCCATCTCCCAGCCAGGAGCCCTTATGTGCCTGAGATCCAGAGACACACGCAGGCAGAGGCGGGTCTAGGAGTCTTGAGACCTCTCTGTCCATCTGCCCAGGGCCCAGATGGGCTGGGGTCTCCTTCAACACCCTTGGGAGCCAGGAGGGGAGAAAGCCCTGGAGAAGAGCCCTTAGGGCCCCTGTGCTCGAGGGCAGGGAAGGACGATGCAGCTCTGGGTTATGGGCCCTGGGGCTTGGGGGTAGTCCTCACCAAGCACTCTCCGATCCTCCATGTCTGCTGCGTCTGGATCAGGTGCTTGAGCTCTTCCCACTCCAGGATCTCCGCCACGGCAAGGAGGGCTTTCCTAGAGACCTGCAGAGCAACAGAGGATGGGAGATGGCACCGCGGCCTGGGGAAGGAGACCTGGTGTCCCTCTCCTCTTGGCCAGACTGCCAGCTGTTCCCAGCCACCACCTCAGGTATCTCATGCTGCTGGCCAGCAGAATAGAGATTCTCAAGAGCTGTGGGCCCATGGCTGTAGGCAGTGAGGACCACAGTCTCAGAGACACCGGGGCAGGACAGAGCCAGCAGCACCTCCCATGGCATCCCCAATGGGACTCTTGGCTCCTCAGCCAGGGCTGCCCCAGTTCCAGGTGGGCAGTGCTCTGAGCCCTGGGGTGATCCTGCCCTTAGGGAGCTGGGACATGTCCTGGCCTAAACATCTGGGGTACTCTTAGGCACAACCCTGGGGAGGCAGGGGTTGGGGCTCAAAGGCCTGGTCTCCAACACCTGCAGGGAAATCTGGGAAGCCCTTAGGGTGTGTTCAGGCCTCAGTGGCCACGGGCTGCTGCTGCCAAGACCTGTTGGACCAGGTAGGGCAGCTCTGGGAAATGTCCATGCCAGCTGCCAGCAGCCCTTGCCCATGACACCTAGGCCACCCCCGTGGTGTCATCACGCCCTTCCCCATATCACTGGCCAGCTCTGAAATCTGCACCTTGGCCACGCTCTGGGTCTGGTCACTCATGTGGAAGAAGAGCGGGACCAGCACCCTCCACACTTTAGTCTTCATCCTCTTCTTGTGGCAGCACACCACAGCCTTCATCAGGTCTTTGAAGAGGTGGATGGCGAGCTCTCGCAGCTGGCTGCACTCCTGGTAGGGAGAAGGACAGGATAAGCAAGGGTGTTAGCATGGCCGATGGGAGGGGAGATGCTCTGGGGTCAGATCCTGCACACAGCTGCATGGCAACACAGCTGGGGAAGCCCTTGGGGCTTGGAGAGCAGCTCTTGGCCTGCAGATGCTTTGCACGGGGGCCAGGCTGGGCTCCAGTACAGGGGTCTCAAGTCGCCTGGAGCCATCAAGCTGTTGGGGAGAAGCTGTGGTGGGCTGAAGAGCCCAGAAGACATCCCTCGAGGGATTAAGGAGGGGAGAATGTCCTGACCAGAGGGCTGGGCTGAAGGGCAGCTGTCATGGACGAGCATCCATCTGCAGGGCCTAGGCTCCCGCAGCAGCCTTACATCATCAAAGAGTGGCAGGAGCTTCTCTGAGAGTTGGAGAGCGATGCAGCTGGCCTTCTTCCTCTTCATATGACACACCACGTTTCGGAAGACCAGCAGGGCCTTCATCCTGATGTCTTTGTTGGCATCCTGCAGGGTCTCCACAACATCAGGCAGCAGGACGTGAATTTGTCTTGCCTAGATGAAGCACAGTATTTCCTCTTTGAGAAGCGGTCAAAGACCACCCTGGCAAACATGCTCTGGTCACTGAGCACCAGCCTCCCCTCCAGCTCCTGGCCCAGGAATCGCTGTAGCAGCCTCCTGGCTGGTGGTGGCCATGGTATGCGGGAGAGCAGGGGTAGGGCAGGGGGGGCAGGAAAGCAAAGACTTCCTGTCCCCTGCTTAGCCACCCCCTTTTCTGACCAGCCCAAAGGGGCAGAGGGTTGGTAACCCTCCAGGCCTGGAAAGCTACCCCAGGCACCCACCAGCCCCGTCCATGGCAGGGAGGGTGTTGGGAGCCGTCATCCCAGCTCCTGACTGCCAGCCAAGGCCAAGCCACTGCGTTGGCCAACGTGGCTCAACTCGGATCCTTGCTCACCGTCTCAGGTCTCTCCGAGGCGGTGATGAGACCCATGAGCACCAGCGAGAGAAACCCTGGATTTGGACACTTCAGGTACTCCTGGAGGAGTGTCAGGGAGTAAAAACTCGGCTGTTGAGCATTGGTGCAGTCTTTCACCTGAAATAAAGATAGCGGTGAGAGACGGGCAGAGCCTGCGGGGCTCCTGCTTCCCACTGGCAGCTCAGGGCAAGGGCACTGGGGCCAGGCAGCCCATCCTGGGGGCAGCCCTGACCATGGAGGACGGCACAGTGTCTTTGCCGGCTCCTCCTGTCCTCTGACCATTGGCAGCCTCTTGCTCTCACGCCTCCGAGGAGTGACTGGAGAGCAAGAGCTGGCACAAAGGAGGCAGGACACATGGGTGGTGATGAGTGTCTCCTGTCCCCGGCCATGCACATCCCCGAGGGTGAGCAAGCCCAGGTCTGGTCACTTACCGCCTCCTGTATGTTGCAGGCATGCAACACGGCAGCGCTTATCAGCTTGCAGTGCCGCCGTTTCCGCGACTTAACAATCTTCATCAGCTCAGTCGAGAACTCAGTCGGTATCTTGTTCTGGAAAAACATCAGCTCCCACATGGCCAGGGCGGTGCTGCCAAGCACAGAGCATTTCGTCAGCGCGGCTGCCTCGGCCACGGCACTGTGCCCAGGCTAGCCTGACCACTCCCGGGCTGTCTCGCAGCCCAGGCCCTGCCCACCCCGCTCGTGTGGGGGCAAGCAGGAGAGAGCTGAGGTGGTGTTCCCTGTGAGGCAGGGAAGAGCATGGTGGCTCTGGGCTCTGGCTTGGCCGGCTTTGGCTGCTGCAGGCCTGGATGACCCACCAGGGCTGGAAAGTGTGGTGGGATGGAGGGCCCTGCTCCTCAGGGACGTCCTGCAGTTTTCCGTGGGTCTGGCAGCCAGAGAGTCTCTGAGCCCCTCTCCCCACAGGGAACAAGCCCTTGGGGCTGTCGGGGCTGATACCTGTCACACAGTGGAACGCGGATCAACATGCTGAAGACCAGTTCCCTGGGGTACTCGCAGGCCAGCAGGATAAGTAGGGCATCCAGGCTCGCCCGGGCTGACACCGTGCTGGTGTACTCCAGGCTTTCATGGATGCACCCCACGATGCTTGGCACCTGGAGGGGACACAGGTGAGGATGGTGCTGCCACTGGAGTGCAGCCATTTCCTCAGCTGCCACCACTGAAACTTCCCATCCCTCTCTGGTGGCTTAAAATGGCTTTAGGTGCCTGATGCAAGGCAAGGCAGGGCAAAGGCAGGGACAGGCAGGGCAAAGGCAGGGCAAGGCCCAAGGCTTGAAAGGGCTCAAGGGCCAGGCAATCCAGCCAGAGCCTGCTTACATCTGTCAGCCAGAAGGCAGGTTCTCCCATGGTCATGTTCAGCACGCTGCTGGCCACCTGCTTGTCGTAGATGCTGGAGTCTCTCAGGGCTTCAATGGCTGTGAGGACGATGTCTGTCTTCTCAGAAGGCCAGAGGTAATTTTTGCATGCCTATGGGAGGAAGGAAGGGAGGGAGGGAAGACACGTCACATGACTGCCCTCATGGTGCTGCTTGGCCCTATAGAGAACCAGAGCTTGCTGGTGGCCAGGAGGGCTGGAGCTGCTGCTGGGACACTGGAGTGCGGCCCTCGGATAGTCCCTGCTCGGGGACAGCAGGAACCCTCTCACCAGGGACAGTGAGGCCATGCCAGCCCCGCTGATTCTGGGTCCCTTTGCTCAGACAAGTCTCCTGCTGAATGTGTCTCAGCAAGGGAGGAACTCATTACCATGGTCAGGGTGCTCGCTTTGTAGAGCAAAGAACACGAGGAGGTGCTCTCAGCTTCCCATTCCCTTTGGACCTGTTGATGCTCTGGATTGTCCTCTGACAGCGTCCTACCTAAAAGGGGAGGGAGAAACACAGAGCAGTTGGTAGGACGTAGCATCTTTGCCAACAAGCTTACCAAACGCTGAAAAGAGCTTTAGGTTATGAATGGCTGAGGAGGGGGGTTACAACCCACAGGCAGGGGAGGAGGTGGTGGGCAGGAGTGTAAAGCAAAGGGAACAAGAGGGACCTCAGGAATGATGGAGACGGATGAGAGGCACCTGCCTCAAGTGTATGTATGCAAATGCTCAGGGCCTGGGAAAGTGGAAGGAGAGCATGGGGGACAATCAACAGTCTGGGAGAGAGCATGTGGGTCAGGAGCAGCAGAGAGGCGGTGCTGGTGGCATGGCGGTGGCAGCGTGTTACAGCCTCCCGTGTGGGGGAGAGGAAGTGGATGAAGTCTTCCTGAAAGCACTCGGGGAGGTCTCTCTGTCACGTGCCCTGATTGCAAGACGGCAGGATGCAAGTGGTCAAGGAGATTTCTGGAGGGCATCAGGGACAGCTTCCTGCTACAGGCATTGGAGGGACTAGCCGGGGTGATGCCCAGCCTGATCTGTTGTTCAAGGAGAGGGAAGAATTGGTTTCAGGATGTGGTAATCAATGGTATCTGTGGCTGTGGGGACCACGAAACAGTGGGGCTCAAGATCCTGAAAGGAACGAGGAAGGAGAGCAGCAGAGAGTGGATCCTGAACTTCAGGTAAGCACTCCGCCTCTGCAGGAAAATGATAGCTGGGATCCTATAGGAAGCAGCTGCGAAGGGCCAGGGAGGTCAGGGAAGCTGGCAGACTTTCACAGAGAGCCTCCAGCAAGCACAAGAATGGTCCATCACAATGCTCAGGAAAATGAGCGGACATATGAGCAGATGTCTGTGTGTGGAGGGACGCAGCCCACGACACAGCTCCTCTTACTTTCTCGCTGACAGATGAATCTGTAGATGGAATAAAGAGCATCTGAAGCCACGTGGCTGCTCTCTTCTTCCTTGCAAGAGCTGAGAAGGATGAGACATCCCAGCAGCTGTCCCAGGATGGGGATCTGGATCTCTCTGTAGCAGCCACAGCTGAACTCATCTTGCCAGGCCTGGGGGAGGGAAGCAGAACAGCAGAAGGGCTGAGGCAAGGCAGGTGGGGCTGAAGCCCTGAACCCAAGTGGGCCCAGGGCTGGATCTCAGGTGGGTCAGAGCTTTGCAGGGCCCTGCTGGGTGCAGCTCTGGCTCCTGGCAGAGAGGGGACTGGGGAGAGGAGCCCATACGACCAAGACCCTCGCTTCAGGGCAGAGCCTTGCTGAGTGCCCCAGTGCCTGGCAGGAACCCTGAGCTGCAGGCTGTTCCGGTGCACAGGAAAGGGGACATGTCCTGGCTGGAGGCTGCCTGGCTCCTTACCTCCAGTGAGGAACATCTGGCCAAGAAATGGCTCAGCTTCTGAATCCTCCTCAAGGCCCTTGCGTGCACAGCTGCACTTTTGGAGTTGGTGAAAGTCAGCAGCATCTGGGAGGAGAGGAGAGGAGAGAAGCTGCCGATCTGCCCTGTGAGCTGACACCCACTCCAGCAGAAGCAGCACTGCTGAACTCCCGGCTAGACTCACACAGTCCAGGCTCAGGGGTATGGCCCCCTAGGAAGCCAGGAGAAGAGAGCTTCAGAGCTGGGCTCCCCGTGCGGGACGGGCAGGTCCCAGTGGGTCTCTGCCCCATTTGGGTCTGGGGAGGAAAGCAGGGGAGACTGGGAAGTGGGGGGACAGCAGCACCAGCTGCCACCGCTGTGGTACCAAAGGAGAGGGGCCAAATTCCTCCTATTACTTGGGAAAGTCTGCGGAGGGGAAAGGGACTTTGACTGCAGCCAGGGGACACCGGGCTCCAGAAGAGCACAGTGGGCAGCCCCCAGCTCCCCCAAGGGAGGTGGGCACCCTGCGTGGCACTGCAGGTGTGATGGACACCCGCATCACCTCCAGGGTGATGAACAGCCCCTGCCAACCCTGCTCTTTGCAAATGCCAGACCTTCAAGATAGTCTGCAGCTCCTCGCTGAGGCCAGAGGCAGGAGAGCTGAACACCAACACGCGTAGCATGCTGTCCATGGCATCCAGGGTCTGCAAGGAGGACGAAGGGTGGTGGCATCTTTCGGCAGGCCCTCTCATCCCCAGGAGATGGATCTGGACTCCCAGCACCAAGGAGGACACCTGTGCTGCCTCGCGGTGCCTGGGGAAGGCCTCGGGGCAGACAAGCCTGGACGTGGCCAGGCCCATGGGAAGGGGACGAAGGGATGAAGGTGGGAAAGCAAAACCAAGACCCTGACCTGCCTTGGATCTCCAGTCATCTCCTGGCACGGGGCAGCCAGGGAGCAGCCCAGAGGGACTGGGGGCTCACCCAGCACTTACCTGGAAGTAGAGAGAAGCATCCAGGCCCTGCATGTCCTCTTCTGGAGGAAGCAAGAAGACACTGGTGAAGCAGGCATGTATGAGGCTTTTCTTTTGGCCCTCCAGCACTGTCTCCACTGAGCTGCAAAAAGAGAGAGAGGGGTCTGTCGGACACTGGTGCTGGGAGCGTGCCTCGAGGCCTCGGACAGGTGGACATGGTCCTCTGGGGCAGGGGTGCCCAGGAGGGATGGGCAGGTACCTCAAGGCAGCGATGGCATCCATGGCAAGCTGCCGCACTGCCGTGTGCAGGTGGTCCC
This sequence comes from Aptenodytes patagonicus, assembly GCF_965638725.1. Classification (NCBI taxonomy): domain Eukaryota; kingdom Metazoa; phylum Chordata; class Aves; order Sphenisciformes; family Spheniscidae; genus Aptenodytes; species Aptenodytes patagonicus. The sequence goes on from NW_027472014.1 coordinate 263,559, forward strand.
TGGGCTCCTCTTCCAGCAGTGCCTGCAGAGCACAATCGGGATAAAGGACCTGGCAGCCACCAGCACCCAGTGCCAGCAGACCCAATGTGGTCCCTGCCGCCCTGGGTGCTGGGGTCTTTGCTGGCAGGCCTTCTCAGCAGCACTTGAGTCCCCTTGGGGTGTCCACGTATGTTTGCTCCTGTCCAAATGCTGTCCTTGCCATGTGCCAGTGACCGGGGACCCTGCCCCCTTCCCCAGACCCTCCGGGTGTCCCCTCACCTTGATGCTCTCGGCCAGCTCAAATCTGTGGCAGAAGACATCCAGGCCCTGCAACAAGCCCTTGTGCCTGGCAGCTCTGCAGAGGGTGCAGATGCACTCGAGGAACCGCATCTTCTCGGTCTCTTCCTGGCAGCCAGGGGACAGAGAGACAAAGGGGGAGTGTGAGAGGGCGAGACATGGCCAGCGGGACCAGAGTACTGGGGGTGCAAAGCCATGCGGGAGAGCAGCTCTGCCCAGCCAGCAGCGCCCCTAGCAGCAGGCAGCATAGCCAGTGGGTCCCATCAGGAGACACTGGCACAGCAGCAATAGAAATAGCCACGGTTACCTTTTCTGAGCTCTCGAAAAAAGCCTGGATGAAGTCCACTGTTTCCTGTTCCTCTTCATACACAGCTAGCCAGCTGGCATCTAGCAACGGAGGAGAGCAGGGAGGGCTGTAGAGCGGAGCTGCAGGCAGGAGCGGGCAGAGGAAGGAGCTCTGCCCTTCGTCCCCATGCCCACTCCCCAGGCGCAGTCTCCCTGGGGGGGTCTCAGGGCTGGAGGATGCGATGCTGGAGCCCCTCGCTCACCTGCCTGCACCGGCTGGACCACACACACCTCATCGGGCTCTGGTGGAGACCTGCTCTCCTGGGGAGCCCCCACCTCCTCCCAGGTCACCCTGGGGTGGCTAAGGGGTCTCCTCTCTGCCATCCTGAGGGATGTAAGGGGGCGGTAGGGATGGGGAAGGGGGAAGCCTTGGGGAAACGCCTTGGGTCTGCCGGGAAAAGATGCAGGGTGCGCTTGGGGGGTCTCCTCGCCAGCTCCGCGCTCCTGCCCTGTCCTGTCACTGTCCTGCTGGACACTGCAGGGTGGGGCCGCGCTGGCTATATGCAGTGCTGGGGGGTCAAATAGCAGGGGGTCACAAAGGGACCCACTGTGACCCGCCGCCCAGGCGGGGAGGGGCAGGATGGCCCCTGGGGAGCTGGGCCCTCTCGGGGCACCCCAAGGCAACCATTCACCCTCACGTCCCCTCGGGATCTCCCTGTTGCTCTGCAGTGTATCCCGGAGCCCCGACGTTAAAAGTCTGGGATTTACTCAAGCTTCACAGAAACCATGATTTTATCACTTCATCTCTTCTTCTCATCTTCTCACCAGGAAGAGCTCGTGCAGGAAAGAGGAAAAATAAAATGAAACAACTTCCCCTGAGTTTACCCTTTTTAGGATTTGGGAACGTCCCAGAAACGGAGATTCCCCTCTTATGGTTTTGTTTTCTCAGTCTGGTTTGTGGCCATGATGGAGAACTCCCTCATTGTTGCGCTGGTGGTGGCTGAACACCATCTCCAGCCCTCCGTGGACACCTTCTGGGCCGCCTTTCCTGCCTGACCGCCTGCTCCCCTTGTCAGCTTCCGTGAACAGGGAGAAGCCCATTTCTGCAGGAGTTTTATAATTTGAGGTTTTTGGCCAGTTGGCAATGTTGTCTCCAGGCAGGGGTTGGAGATGTGGTTGGTGTTTAGCAATATGGAAACTTCTCTGCTGCAGCACAGTAGGAAATACCACTTTCAGCTTTAAGCTCAGAGCTGGGCATGAAAAAAATGTGAAGCCAGTGTCCTGAGTGTTTCTATCTCACCTCAGTTCTTGTGGCGCTAATGAAATTTCCCAAGTGTTTCATCATCTCATGCCAATCATTAATGATAACTGCGATGACAGTATGCCGGCCAGGCGGACAAGTTCTCCACAGATGCTCTCTTCACATTTCTACAGTTTTCAGCAGTTTACAGTTACATCCTTTCCTCAATCTCTCTCAGCACCAGGAAGCAAAAAGGTGTCGACACCGGCTCCTCTCATCGGATCGCTGTCAGTATTCCCTGGTTTTACATCAAGCTGGCTGTTCAGCTCACAGGTCACACTCTGTTTGTTCTCTGGTTCTTGTTCTGTTTCTTTTTCTTCTGAACATCCTTGCCAAGATCTACAGAGAAACCTGAGCATGACATCAGTTGGCTGCAGTCATGCAGAAGGACGCCTGTGGTTGCAAACACGTTCCTCTCTCTCCCTGGCTTTCAGGATGCCAGGTCTGCTCCGGATCCATCTTGTTCTTTACTCTTGAAACTTTATTTTTGTTATTATTTTTTTAATATTACTTAAGGAGACCTATTTCTATCTATCTATCCTAGCAGAGATAATGAGAGGGATGACTCATGGGCATGACTCATTGGACAAGCATTGCCTTATATGGTATGTCCTGGCCCCCATTCACACCACCGAGGGTGTGTTAACAGCACAGGGGGTGACGCTGTTTGTCCTCCCCAACCTCTGGGATGGTTGGGCCCCTTCTGAAATCTGATTTGCTTGACCTCAGTTATCTCTCTCTCTCTCTCCATGTAAGTAATCTCTTTTCTCTGCTGCTAAATTGTTGCTAAATGGCTTCACTAATGATCAGTTTATAGTAACCTGCAGTGGTACAGACCTACAAGGTTGTTGCTGTTATCCACTGTTTCTGTATGATTGATGACTGTTGTTATTGATTGCTGCCACTGCCTTTGATTGACACTGTATTATTGATTGCTGTTAGTAATTTGTATTGCGTTGCTAGGGGTGATTTTGTAGTATCCTGGCTAGTGGTTGCAGACAGTGCTGCACTGGTCGGATGCTCCTGTGGGCGTAGCAGCGACAGGAAGGTGCCCTTGTTGATGGCACAGCCATGCAACTCACAATTTGACATCGCGGTGTATCTGTCAGACGTATGTTTGTTCCCCTGGGAATTGGGGTTTCCTGGAAAAAAGGGGTGGCGGAGCTGTAGGAGAGCGGGCGCTCGGAGCTTCAAACTTTGGAGATGAAGCTCAAACTCGTCGAGTGGCCGAGCGGGACCGTAGCGCTCGTCCTGCCTCTGGTCACACCCAGGTGCTCCGGTTGTTTTGCCTGGGAATTCAAATTCCTGGGTTTCTGTTATTTTAATTTTTACTGCCTATTATTTACCTGAAACTATTTAGAATAAAAACTTGAAAAACAGCTACTGGCATAGTCTTTGGGAGTAAATAATGTGTCTCATCTACTCTAGCTACTATTAAAACTTTACAGATGGTAATTACTCCCAATTTGTACTATAAAATTACAAATAGCAGAATACAGAGTACTAATCGGGAGAAATATCTGTAGGGAAACAACTCTACTTAATATTAACAAATAAAAAAGTAAAAAACTAATTAAAAATTTAAAATAAAACATCATGGGCACTAGTTAATGCCACTTAGTAAAGTAATGATTAAAATGTTAGAGTGTAAATAACTAAAAGAAATATTATTTATGAGGAACGACAAAATTTAATTGGAGCGATTACTTAACGAACCAGGCAGTAATTATTCCCAATTTGTATTGTAATATCAAAGAAAAATAAATTCAGAAACCCACTTTAAGTGACAAAGATAGAAAATGAATTGGGAGTCATTAATAGCTAAATTTGAACATAGACATTATTAAATAAATTGCTGGCATTAGTGACTCCCAATTGGAAACAAAATAATGGACTTCTAGCATATAAAACGGAAGTAGAATTGGAAAAGGAATCGGGAGTCTTTAATGCTTAAATTATAACATACCTTTGAGTAGGTTCAGAGGCAATGATGACTCCGGCTTCGAAATAGTAATTAAAAAAATTACTAAATAGTAATTGAAAAATAGAAATTGAAGCTTTAGATTTTTACGTAAAGAGAAATAAAAATGAGTCACTCTATAATGGCTACATTTAAAGGCAGAGATTAAAAACAATTCACTGGCGGTCATGGAAGACTATATATTTACTACTATGAATATAATTAATTATTATTAAGTACCAATTAGAGCTATAATAAAAGTAAAAATAGTGCAAATTAGATTTGATTAATAAAAAGTTAAGTTAAATCTTAAAACCATATTTTAGATCACTAATTGGTCATCATTAGTGCCTGTTATTTATTTAATAACAGCAATGCTTCATTTATGCATTAACGATGCCCCAAACAGTATTATCACAATAAAAACTTCAAATTATGTAGTGGAAATAGAATACAAATTGGGAGCAGTTTATTATAATTACATCTTATCGTAATTACCGTAATTAAAGTGCTCCTAACGAGGCTTCAAATTGATAACCTGAGATGTAATTAAACCTTCCTCTTCTGTCAGTCGCTTTGCTTTTTGCCCTTTGTCTCCTTTTCATTTTTCCTGAGGCAGTATTAAATGAAATTCTCCTTGGGTGCAATTAATGCATTTGTTGTATTTTATATGATTACTTAAATAGGTAATATTATATTATTCGCACGGCCTAATTAAATAATTCAGTCAGGCCTCTGACAGTCGTGCTCTATGAGCCAGCAATCCTCCCAGAAGTGCTTCTCAGTCCTCCAGATTCAAAGAATCAAAGACTATCTCGAGTTGGAAGGGACCCGTAAGGATCATCAAGTCCAACTCCCTGCTCCTCACAAGACTACCTAACACTAAACCAGCTGACTAAGAGCGTCCTCCAGACACTCCTTGAACTCTGACAGGCTTGGTGCTGTGACCACTTCCCTGGGGAGCCTGTTCCAGCGGCCGACCAGCCTCTCAGTGAGGCACCTTTTCCTAACGTCCATTCTGAACTTCCCCTGATGCAGCTTCATTCCATTTCCTCGTGTCCTATCGCTGGTCACCAGAGAGAGGAGATCAGCACCTCCCCCTCCGCTGCCCCCCTTGAGGAAGTTGTAGACTGTGATGAGGTCACCCTCAGCCTTCTCTTCTCCAAGCTGAACAAACCAAGTGACCTCAGCCGCTCCTTGTAAGTCTTGCCCTCGGGACTCTTCACCATCTTGGTCGCCCTCCTCTGGACACACTCTAATAGTCTGGTGTCCTTATTCTATTGAGGCATCCAAAACTGCACACAGTACTCGAGGTGGGGCCGCACCAGTGCAGTGTAGAGCGGAACAATCACCTCCCTCGACCAGCTCGCTATGCTGTGCTTGATGCACCCCAGGACACAGTTGGCCCTCTGGGCTGCCAGGGCACACTGTTGACTCATGTTCAACTGGCCATCAACCCAAACCCCCAGAACTCTTTCCGCGGGGCTGCTCCCCAGCCTCTCCTCCCGCAGTTTGTACGTATAACCAGGATTACCCCGTCCCAGGTGCAGACATGTGTACTCGTGTACTCATGTACATGTGACGTCAGAAACACCTGCACAGGCCACCTGCATGCTTGTGCCCTAACAGCTACAGAGCCACCAGTGACATCACAAGCACCAGGACAAGCCAGGGGCCAGTTCCTAACCTATCACCTACTCAGGCACATGTGACATCACAAGCACCTACGCAAGCCAGGTGCATGTTCCTGCTCAATCCTGCCTGCTCATCCACCTATGACATCACTAGCAGCTGCACAAGCAAAGGGCCTGCTCCTCTGCTAAAACCTTCTCAGGCACTTGTGACCTCAAAAGCACCTTTACAAGCCAGCTGCATGCTCCTGCCCTAATAGCTGCAGAGCCACCATTGACTTCACAAGCACCTGCACAAGCCAGGTGTTCATTCATACCCAAAAAGCTACTTAGATACCAGTGACATCAGAAGCAGCTGTACAAGCAGGGGCCTGCTCCTGCCCTACCACCTACTCAGCCACCGATGACATCAGATGCACCTGCACAAGCCAGGAGCTTTCTCCTGCCATATCAACTACTCAGGCACTTGCAACACAATAGGCAGCTGAACATAGATGGTTCCTACTCCAGCCCTATAACCTACTCAGGCACATGTGACATCACAAACACCTGCACAGGCCAGCTGCATGCTCCTGCCCTAACAGCTACTCAGCTGCAGGTGACATCACAAGCAGCTGAACAAGCCAGGGGCCTCCTCCTGCCCTATCTCCTACTTGGGATCATGTGAGATCACAAGCACCTGCACAAGCCAGGTTCCTGTTCTTGGCCTAACACCTACTCAGCCACCAGTGACCTCACAAGCACCTGCACAGGAGAAGCATCCTCACTTCCAACACCCCGGCTTTGTCCCCTCCATCTCCATCTCTGTCTCCCATCTCCCCGTGCTCTCCTCTTTCCCAGACACCTTTCTCACCCTCTCCACGACCTCCCAATGCCTCTGCCTGCCTCTGTGTTTGTGTGGCAGATGTTACCTGGGAAGCATTGTCTCAGCTATACCACCTGCATCTCCTTCTCCCTCTGTTGTCATCGTTACTGCACCAGCTATCTGATGCACTTTTCAACCTCATGGGCCCTCTCGTCCTGCCTCCCTTCTGCTGGTAAATCCTGTTCCTGCAAGAGAAGTGTCAATCAGTCGGTGCCGCCTCTGTGGCATCTTACCTGCATCTGCCTGAGCTGGACAGCTGGTGGGAACTGTCACCATCAGCCCCGGATGTGCTTGAAGTCTTCTCCTTGCACAGGTGTGGCTCTGGGTGTGCTTGGCCTCCTGTGAGTAATGGCTTCACCGGTAGGCTTGGATTTAGTGAATCCCCATGGACAAATGGATGTAGCAGGTGCTCCATCCAAGAATTTTGATGTGCTGACACTCTGGAGTGAATTGGGAGGTGTTTCCTCCTCCTGCTTCTCCTCCTTCTCCTCCTCCTCCTCTTCCCTCTTCTTCCTCCTCCTTTTCCTCCTCCTCCTGCTCTTCTTACTCCTCCTTTTCCCCCTAATCCTCCTTCTCTTCCTTCTTCTCCTCCTCCTCTGCTCTTCTTCCTCTGCCTCCTGTTCTTCTGCCTCCTTTTCTTCCTCCTCCTCTTCTTCCTTTCCCTCCTTCTGTTCTCGTTTCTCCTCCTCCTTTCTTTCGCCTCCTTTTTTTCTTCCTCCTCACGCTTTTTTTTAATTCTCCTCCTCCTCCTTATCCTGTTCTTCCTCCTCTTCTTCCACTTCATCTTTTTCTCTCTTCCTCATGTTCTTCCTCCCTCTATTCCTCCACCGTTCTTCCTGTTCTTCCTCCTTTTCCTTCTCTTCCTGTTCTTCCTCCTCTTCCCCATCTTCTCCTGTTTCTCTTCCCTTTGCTCCTCCTCCTGCTCTTCTTCCTCCTCCTGTTTCTCCTCCTGTTCATTCTCTTCCTCCATTTCTTCCTCCTCTAACTCCTGTTCTTCCTCCTCCTCCTCCTCTTGTCCTTCCTTCTTTTCCTTTTTATGTTCCTCCTCGTACTCCTCCTCTTCCTGCTCCTCTTGTTCTTTCTCATGTTCTTCATCCTGTTCTTCCTACAGTTCTTCCTCCTCCTCCTGTTCTTTTTCTTTCTCCGTTTTGTCTTCATCCAGTTCTTCCTCCACCTCTTCCTCGTTCTCCTTCTCCTCCTCCTCCTCATACGACTCTGCGGGTTTATCCTCTGCATGTTCATCCTCCTCCTGTTCTTCTTGTTCTTCACAGTCCTTCTCCTTCTACCCCTCCTCCTCCAACTCATAGAATCATAGAATAGTTTGGGTTGGAAGGGACCTCTAAAGGTCATCTAGTCCAACCCCGCTGCCACGGGCAGGGACATCTTCAACAAGATCAGGTTGCTCAGAGCCCCGTCCAACCTGACCTGGAATGTTTCCAGGGATGGGGCATCCACCACCTCTCTGGGCAGCCTCTTCCAGTGTTTCACAACCCTCAGCGTAAAAAATTTCTTCCTTCTATCTAGCCTAAATCTACCCCCCTTTAGTTTAAAGCCATTCTCCCTTGTCCTGTCGCAACAGGCCCTGCTAAAAAGTTTGCCGCCATCTTTTTTATAAGCCCCCTTCAAGTACTGATAGGCTGCAAGAAGGTCTCCCCAAAGCCTTCTCTTCTCTAGGCTGAACAACCCCAACTCTCTCAGCCTTTCTTCACAGGAGAGGTGTTCCATCCCCCTGATCATTTTTGTGACCCTCTTCTGGACCCGTTCCAACAGGTCCGTGTCTTTCTTATGCTGAGGGCCCCAGAGGTGGATGCAGTACTCCAGGGGGGGTCTCACCAGAGCAGAGTAGAGGGGCAGAATCTCGTCCCTTGACCTGCTGGCCACGCTTCTTTTGATGCAGCCCAGGATACGGTTGGCTTTCTGGGCTGCGAGCGCACATTGCTGGCTCATGTCCAGCTTTTCATCCACCAGTACCCCCAAGTCCTTCTTGGCAGGGCTGCTCTCAATCCCTTCATCCCCCAGCCTGGATTGATACCGGGGGTTGCCCTGACCCAGGTGCAGGACCTTACACTTGGCCTTGTTATACCTCATGAGGTTCACATGGGCCCACTATCCTCCTCATATTTCCTTCTGTTTTTCTTCCTCCTATTCCTATTATTCTGTTTATCCTCCTGTTCTTTATCCTCACCCTCTTGTTCCTTCTGTTCCTTTTTCCACCTTCTTCTCTTCTACTTCCTCCTCTTCCTTTTCCTTCCTTCCTTCTCCTCCTCCTCCTCCTCCTCCTCCTCCTCTTCATCTTCTCCTACCTCATATTCCTCATTTTCTTTCTCCTCATCATCCTGTTTTTTTCTCCTTGCCAATTGCATGAGATTCAACAAGGCTCAGTGCCGGGTCCTGCACTTGGGTCATAACAACCGCATGCGACACCGTAGGCTTGGGGAGGAGTGGCTGGAAAGCTGCCTGTTGGAAAAGGACCTGGGGGTGTTGGTCGACAGCCGGCTGAACATGAGCCGGCAGTGTGCCCAGGTGGCCAAGGCGGCTGATAGCATCCTGGCTTGTATCAGAAAGAGTGTGGCCAGCAGGAGTAGGGAAGTGATCGTGCCCCTGTACTCGGCCCTGGTGAGGCCGCACCTCGAATACTGTGTTCAGTTTTGGGCCCCTCACTACAAGAAAGACTTTGAAGTGCTGGAGCGCGTCCAAAGAAGGGCAATGAAGCTGGTGAAGGCTCTAGAGCACAAGTCTTCTGAGGAGCGGCTGAGGCAACTGGGCTTGTTTAGCCGGCAGAAAAGGAGGCTCAGGGGAGACCTTATCGCTCTCTACAACCACCTGCAAGGAGGTTGTAGCGAGGGGGATGTCGGTCTCTTCTCCCAAGTAACAAGTGATAGGACAAGAGGAAACGGCCTCAAGTTGCGCCAGGGGAGGTTTAGATTGGATGTTAGGAAAAATTTCTCCACCAAAAAGGCTTGTCAAGCTTTGGAACAGGCTGCCCAGGGAAGTGGTGGAGTCCCCATCCCTGGAGGTATTGAAAAGACGTGTAGACGTGGCACTTAGGGACATGGTTTAGCGGTGGACTTGGTAATGCTAGGTTAACAGTTGGACTCGATGATCTTAAAGGTCTTTTCCAACCTGAACGATTCTATGATTCTATGATGCCAGGTTTGATGGTGTCAAAATAATAAAAAAATCACTTCTAGGGGAGCTGGAAGCCAGTTTTAATTTTAAACTCTTCTTTCACTGTAAGACATTCCAGAACAGCCACAAAATTACAAGCTCAGAGTTGAAACCAAGCGTTGTGACTGACTTGGAATTTTTTGTCCTTTTTCATTCATCCACTGGTAGTTAGAGGAGGGAAAAAGGGGATTTCTTTCAGAAGAGAACATGTCTTTTCCCCTGTCCTTCTTCTTCTTTGCCAGTGCTCTGAATGTTGGTGGTTTTATTGTTGGGGTATTTTGGTGCTGTGTCACTGTAGTAATAGCTGTGATGAAGACACTAGAGACCATAGGCCAGGCGGAAGATGCCAGTGGAGATCATCAGGCTGGAGAAGCCAAAGGAAAAAGCAGGGGGCTGGAGTTGCCTGGAGAGAGAGGGCCCAGTTTCCAAACTAGGTCAGCTCGTGTCCTCATCTCCCATGCAGGAGGTGAATCACACACATGGACTGCAAAGCAATGTGAGCCATAGAAAAAGGCTTGCTTAGCTCCGGATTGCCCAGGGACATTTAATTGGAATTCAGGCCTTGCCAGCGGGAAGGAAACATGCCCTGCAAGCCCACGCTGAGGCATGAGACCTTGCCTGGGGCTAAGGGATATGTCAGGGGACGTAGGTGAGACCCCCAGCCCCTGGAGTGGCGGCTGGAGGATGGGTAGGTCAAAGGACCCTGATGGGAGCCCCGCAGGGCCTCGTACAGTGGACCAACGGGCACCTTCCCTTGTCACACAGAGCATCCCACGGGCTGGAAAAGGGATGCTCTGGAGAGTTTCTGGCAAATGTCTGGAGAAGAGCTGCTCCCCCCACCGGCTTCTCCCAGGGGCCGTCTCAGCTCCGGCGCCCTTCCCAAGGACAGCCCCACCAGGTGGGTGCAGTCAGCATTGCAGGGAAGAACAGGCAACAGCCACAACAGTCAGCACTGCGGGAAAGCTGGGACCCCAGAGAGCCTCCCAGGCTCTCCAATCCCAGCCTAGCCCAGTGTGTGTGAGACAGTGGCCAGAAGAGTGGGGTTTTAATCTAGGCTACCTACTAACTAACGATCTATGTGAGAGTACAACCCGATCCGGTGTTACGCATAATATCAGCACTGTGAAGAGATGTGACGTTCAAATGGAAAATGAGACAGTTTGAACATGTTTTAACAGCTTGCAGGAATAAAAAGGGGAAGCACTGTAAATATAAAAAAATACAATAAAATAAATGTCTGAACCTTCTGTGACAAGTTATGTCCTATCAAAGTGCATGTCTGCTCGGTCAGGATGCTGAACCCCCACTGCACCCACATCCAGCCCTGACCAAAAGGGGACAGAGAGAGACACAGAGTGACTTTGCAGAAACAGCATTTGGCTCAGGGGGACGTGCAGGGCAACAGGCACCCCGACAAACCGATAACAAGTGCCCACAGGTCACCGGAAAGAGCAGGTTTGGCTTTCTGCCTGAAACATGTTTCAGGAATTGCTCTGAGGATTTTTTCTTCCACCTTCATCATCTCCACTGCCAGCTCTTCACAGTGACAGTCAAGCAAAGTGAATGCAACCTGCAAGGACTAGGAGCAGAGATGAGGCTAATTCCAGAGCAGGAGGGAGATTCCCACTAGAGCTGATGAGGTTGCCCAGGCCAGGAGGTCTAAGCTCACAGCTTAGACAGGTGGACTCTGCGCTGGGTCAAAAACTGGCTGGACGGCCGGGCCCAGAGAGTTGTGGTGAATGGAGTTAAATCCAGTTGGCAGCCGGTCACGAGTGGTGTTCCCCAGGGCTCAGTTTTGGGGCCGGTCTTGTTCAATATCTTTATCAATGATCTGGATGAGGGGATTGAGTGCACCCTCAGTAAGTTTGCAGACGACACCAAGTTGGGCAGGAGTGCTGATCTGCTCGACGGTAGGAAGGCTCTGCAGAGGGACCTGGACAGGCTGGATCGATGGGCCCAGGTCAACTGTATGAGGTTCAACAAGGCCAAGTGCCGGGTCCTGCACTTCGGCCACAACAACCCCATGCAGCGCTACAGGCTTGGGAAGGAGTGGCTGGAAAGCTGCCTGTCGGAAAAGGACCTGGAGGTGCTGGTCGACAGCCGGCTGAACATGAGCTGGCACTGTGCCCGGGCGGCCAAGAAGGCCAATGGCATCCTGGCCTGTATCAGAAAGAGTGTGGCCAGCAGGAGTAGGGAAGTGATCGTGCCCCTGTACTCGGCCCTGGTGAGGCCGCACCTCGAATACTGTGTTCAGTTTTGGGCTCCTGACTACAAGAAGGACGTCGAGGTGCTGGAGCGTGTCCAGAGAAGGGCAACGAGGCTGGTGAGGGGTCTGGAGAACAAGTCTTCTGAGGAGCGGCTGAGGGAACTGGGACTGTTTAGCCTGGAGAAAAGCAGGCTGAGGGGAGACCTCATCGCTCTCTACATCTACCTGTAGCGAGGGGGATGTCGGTCTCTTCTCCCAAGTAACTAGCGATAGGACGAGAGGAAATGGCCTCAAGTTGTGCCAGGGGAGGTTTAGATTGGACGTGAGGAAAAATGTCTTTACTGAAAGAGTGGTGAAACATTGGAACAGGCTGCCCAGGGAAGTGGTGGAGTCCCCATCCCTGGAGGTATTTAAAAGATGAGTAGATGAGGCACTTAGGGACATGGTTTAGTGGGCATGGTGGTGCTGGGTCGATGGTTGGACTCGATGATCTTAGAGGTCTTTTCCAACCTCAATGATTCTATGATTCTATGATTCTATGACTGTCGCAGTGTATGGCGCTGGCTGACGCCAAGGACGTGGGCCAGCTGGCGTGAGCAAGGCTGGGAAGTGGGGTGCTGGTGCCGGTGCCAGGACAGCGCTGCTCGGCCAGACCCTGCCTCCTCCCAGCGCCACTCTTTCCTCTGTCACTCTGCAGGCATAGCCAGTCATAGGCAATGCAAGCCCCAAGCCTCAGCCACTGTCCGAGGCCACCATCCTCCTTTAGCCATGAGCAAGATCTCAAACTCCTTTTCGTCTACAGGAGAAGGGTTTTTAATAGAAATGGATGCACATGGCACAGTCTATTCCGGAATAGCCACAGTTGCTAAAATCTTTCCGTGTCCTGGATGGATGGTTTTCAGGACCAGCTCCTGGGTCCACTTCCACCGGGGCTAGCGATAGCTGTATTTCAGGTAGGTAATTCAGATTTCATCCTTTGTCCCCTGACCATCCCCACAGGCCCAGCAGCACAGAAAGTCACAGTGGGCTGCGTTTGGGCAACTTGCTCCACGGGGCTCGTGGCGAATGTTGTGTCTGCATCCCTGCTCTTGTGTTCTCCCTGTAGGGTCCTGGTCAACAAAACAAGCTGTTTGCCCTGGAAATGACCATCGTGGCTAAAGATGGACTCCTCTTGGTGGATGCCAGCCAAGCTGTGGGAATGTCTCTGGCACACATGCTGTTCCAGCTTTCAATCCCCAAGATGCCGGAATTAAGGCAGGTCCAACCGGAAGAAAATTGGCCGTTTTTACTGAAAGAGGGGAGGAAGCACCAGCACTGAGGAGCCGTTCATATCCTGCCAAGAGCCACATGGAAATGAAATGTGTGGTGAGCTTAGGCAGGACTACTCATGGAGCTACTCCATGGCAGGTGCTACTCCATGGAGCAGCACACTTGGGTATTAAGGCTTTATCAGAGTTGGGTGTTAAGGCTTTATCCCACTTGGGTGTTAAGGCTTTATCCTTGGCATCCACGGCTGGATGAGCGCCAGAAAGCAAGGAGGGAGATCCTTCGAGGCGCCAGGGGAGGGGAGTGAGGGGAGACTCCCCAGCAACAAGATTTTTCACTCTCTTTATTAAAAAAGAAAAAAACAAAAAAACAAACAGTAAATTTCCTTCCAAAGACCCAAGCACAGCACATCTTCCAAAAGTTGATGGCATCGCTGGTCTTTGCCTCTCCGTTGCAACAGTCGAGATACCATAAAAACCTGTTCCTCTGCACGCTTCAGTACAGCCAAAAGCATTAGCAAATCTGCCAGTCCTTTTTGGTAGCCTGATGTATTGCAGCACTGGGGATTGGATTTTTTTTTCCCCCCTCCCCAAAAGTGAAACCGTATGGGGGATCTCTTATCTCACTGATTTTTCTATCATAAATGAAACTTTTAAAAAAGTTAAAATTGTGTAATTTACAAACTGACTTGCGTTGTTTAAACTGTAACTGCCAAATAGCTGTAGCATACAATGTATTAGGTGCACTTAAGCAGTTCGGTATTTGTTCTGAATGTTTAAAAAGAGGCAACTGAATGTTATGGGGTTTTTCCCAATGTTTTGAGAGAGTGCTCTGAGGGACTTTATTTCTGCCTTGCTTTTCACGGCACGTTTCCCTCGCAGTGCAGTAGCATCTCTCTTGGGCAGTGCAGCTGGCCAGATGTCCCTCCTAATTATGTAACCCACAAAAAAAACCCCTAGTCAAATTGTAACTGTATTTTGGAGAAAGAGAATGTAATGGTATCAACTCACAGCTATGCAAGTTAAATCAATGCAAAAGGAAAATCAAATACTTGTATACCAGAAGTATTTTTATTGGAGGTATATAAACATACGCACAACTTTTTAGCATGATGTGAATTACTGAGATTTGTTGGGTTTTTTTTTCATTTTCCTCTTTAAAGTTTTACACTTCACTTTCAGCTTTATTGACCAAGCAAGCAAGATGTGCAGCAGCAGCATCAAGGGCTGTAGCTGTTGCGGTGGATCTGTAAGCGTAGATTCTGATGACGGCACAACCTTGTCCTGCAGCCTCGCAGGGTTATCTCCCTGCAGCAGTGCTGTGAGGAAGTGTTGTGGTTTAACCCGGCAGGCAGCTAAACAGCGCACAGCCGTTCACTCACTCCCCCCCGCCTCCCAGTGGGATGGGGGAGAGAATCGCGGAGAGGAAAGAAAAGTAAAATTTGTGGGTTGAGATAACGACAGTTTAACAGGACAGAAAAGGAAGGGAAAATACTACTACTACTACTACTACTACTACTACTACTACTACTACTACTACTAATGATAAAAGAATATAGAAAATAAGTGATGCACAATGCAGTTGCTCACCACCCGCTGACCGATGCCCAGCCAGCTCCCGAGCAGCGGTCACCCCTCCCCTGGCTAACTCCCCCCAGTTTATGTACTGAGCATGACGTCATATGGTGTGGAATGTCCCTTTGGCTGGTTTGGGTCAGCTGTCCTGGCTGTGCCCCCTCCCAGCCTCTCACTGGCAGGGCATGAGAAGCTGAAAAGTCCTTCACTAGTGCAAGCACTACTTAGCAACTACTACAACATCGATAAACACATCGATAACATCGGTGTGTTCTCAAGATTATTCTCATCCTAAATCCAAAAGACAGCACCGTACCGGCTACTAGGAAGGAAATTAACTCTATCCCAGCTGAAACCGGGACAGGAAGGGATGAGACATTTTCCAATACCAGCGGGAGTGTTTACTTTTATGCTAAGAATGAGTTCAAAATTGTATCAATTAGTCTTAATACTGATTTTAAGTGTTCAAATCACTCTAGCTTTTAAAGGAGGTGGTGTATTTCGAGCTGACTTGTTTACCTAGAATCCTCCTTTAGCTCAACGACTGTCCTATCCCTTATTCTGACTGACTTCCTCTACTTTCTTCTGTGCTATTTTTTTAATATGCTGAAATATAATTTGGGGGTTTTGTTTTCTAGATGTCTTGTTGTAAGCGTCTCGTGGTGCTCAAGAGAGACCCCCCAGCCCAGGTTTGCCTGCCGGTCGTGAAGCGTACTGACGGTAAGGGGCCAGCCCTGTGTCTGGAGGCTCCTGGCTCTGTCTCCAGTGGGTGCCCCGCAGGTGCGGTGGCGAGGGCTGTCTGGTGGGGAGAGTCCGGGGCCGACAGGGACCAGGGACGTTTGTGGCCCTGGGGAGCCCGTCCCAGCCGGGGAACGGAGCGGGAGCATCGCGGAGCAGAGCCTGGGCAAGAGACGTGGCACCATCCCCTGGCACACTGCCCCTCCATGGGGCAGCCATCAGCCCCACAGGGGCAGGGGCTGGGGGGGCTGCAACCATTTGGGGGGCTGCCCCCCCTTTATTTTTCTAGCAGAGCTTCCCTTTTGGGGGGTGGGCGGCGTGTACATATGCAAACGGCAATTTTTAAGTACCGAGCTGCCGGTCAGGGCCGTTTCCCTCATTTTGTTGCTTTTTTTTGGGGTGAATAAAAAGGGGTGGGAAGGGGCTGGGGGGGTGATGACATCATTTGAGGCACCCCAAAGTCACTAGGGGGGCAATGATGCAGCAGAGGAGCAGGTGAGTGGGGGATGGGGGGGGCCCAAAACAGGGGAGTCACAGCCCCAAAATGCCTGAAAATTCGGGGGGGGGGTGGGTGGTGGTGGTGTAGGTTTTAAAAAATATTAAAAACTGTAAGTATGGATGTGAGGCAGTGAAATAGAGAAAAATCTCTCATTTGTATATATATTGAAAAATAATACTCATTGATATATATAAAAAGATTTCAAAATAAAACCCTATATCTACTATATCATATAAAGGATTTTAGAATATCAATGTATTCTAAATAGAGATATATAGGCTTTTAAAATACAAAAATAACTCATGTATCTATAAATGAAAAAATAAAGGACTTGAAAATGCAAAAAAGATTATATAGGAAGGAATTTAAAATAGAAAAAAGTCTGAATAGATAGAGCTAGCTACACTTCCTATGTGTTACATAGTAAGTCTTAAGTAGGTATTATATGTAATCTAAATAGAGATTGTATGTAAGTGTAAATATATTTAAGTCTAAATAGATATAATTGTAAGTAGATATCTAAGTCTAAAAAGATACTAAAAATAGGTAAGTCTAAACAGATAGCTAGTCTAAAGAAATGGCCTATATAATAAGTGTAAATAGGTATATAAGTGTAAATAGATATATTCTATAGAAGTGTAAATAGACATAGTCTAAATAGATATAATATGTAACTAAATAGATGAAAGTGTATCTATAATGTATAAGTCTAAACAGATATTATATGTAGGTGTAAATAGATAATATAAATAAAACAGATTCCTTAAATATACATGTGTGTAAATAGATGCATAAGTGTAAATGTCTATGCTATATAAGGTTTTCAAAATGCGAAGAAACCCTATTTTTAGAAAGGACTGAAAAACTTAACCCCCCCTGTAAAGTCTATTGAAGATGTAAAAGCGCTTTCAAAAGCTGCCCCTTCCCCCTTCTCTTTTTCCCCCTTTTCCCATCCCGATTTGGTGTCGATTCCCCCAAACGGGGACTCTCCCCTGTGGGGCTGTAGACGCAGAGCGGGAGCTGCCGCCACAGCACAAAAATACCACAAAATGCAACGTGGGAAAAAAACCCCAATTTTTTTGGAAAATAACCAATTTGGGGCTCCCGGGAAAGCCAAATTGACCTGGATTTGTGTAGCTGGAAAGCAGGAAAAAACCCAACCCCCTCCCATTTTCATGCACAAAACGAAAAGCAAAAATCACCAATTTTTATGTTGTGGAAAAGCGCCAAAAAAACCCAGAACTGAGTATTTTGGAAAAGCAAAACCCCAAATTCTTATATTATGGAAAAGCAAAAAAACCCTCAAAAAAACAGTGACCAGAAGTCGGTACTGCAGCTCGGAAGCCACGCACGTGCAGTGGCGTCCCTGTGATCCACGCTGCCGTCTGCCGGTAACACGGATGCGATGCTGTGGTGCCTGCAGGGTGGTGCCGCCATGCTCGTTGCTGCCTCCCGGTAAGGCAATGCTGCTGCCGCCCTACGTGCGCGGTGTCGGCGCGCGCTCGGCAAAGCGCGGAACTGCGGCGCCGGTGCCACCCCCGGGCACACGCCGCCCGGCGGGTGCTCGCTGCTGCTGCCGCCTGGTGGCCGCAGCGCTGTTCTGCAGCGCCGGCACCGCACAGGTGGGCAGCCGCCGCCTTGGCTGGTGCCGCAGCATGGTGGTGTGCCGGGCGCGATTCCCGGTGGTGGGTGAGGGCCGGGACCACTGGTGAGGCGAGCGAGCCCCTTTGGCAGGTGTGGGGGGTGTCTCCTGCCCGCTAGCCACCCGGGGGTGGCGGGACGGGAAGCTTCAAACCTCCCTCTGCGGCAGGCTCCTGGTCCGCTGGAGGTGAGCCGAGTCAGGGCAGCCCCAGGGAGTTACCCGAGAGCTGACAGAAGGGAAGAGGGGAAGGCCACCCTCCCTGGCTCAGACACCAGGCACCTCCCCAACTTTCCAGGGCTCCCCCTGAGCCTCTCCTGGCCCCGCTCGCGCCGTGCAGCTGCCCCCAGCTCCAGCACCTCCCCTGAAGCCCGTCCCATAGCCCCAGGTCTCCCCTAGGACCTGTTGTGAAGGTGGCAAGCTGGCCCTCGAACGTGCTTGATTCTCCCTTAACGTGGGTGCCGTTAGCAGCAGTGCAGGGAAAGAGCAGCATCTCCAGAAGCCTCTGTGGAAGGAGGGGATTCGGCCAGGGGCGAGCTATGGTAGTAACGGTGGCTGCTTCTTCTTTCCCTCTCCCAGAAGCCACGCTGAGGACGCGGTTCTCCGTTCCTCCCCTGGGGATGCCATTGACTGCACCCGCCTCAGGCTTGCGTGGGTTGTCTCTGCCCAGCCTCACTCTCCTCGCAGCATGGGGGTGAAAAGGAACAGGCGGAGCACTTGCTGGCTGTGGACAGGAGCTGCCGTGGCTGAAGCTGGAGAGGGCAGAGAAAGGTAAAGAAGATGAAATTGAAGGCCACCTGTCCGGCAGCTGCCTCCAGCTGCAGGCAAGAGGGAGCCTGCCTCTCCGGGTGAGGAAGGATCCCTCTTCGTAGTCCGCAGCAGGCCAGGCCACCAACGTGCACCGTAGGTCTGTATGCATAACCCAAAGCGCAGTACGGCCATGTAGTGCACGAGCAAGCAAGGCTACGTGTCTA
Source organism: Aptenodytes patagonicus (assembly GCF_965638725.1). Taxonomy (NCBI): domain Eukaryota; kingdom Metazoa; phylum Chordata; class Aves; order Sphenisciformes; family Spheniscidae; genus Aptenodytes; species Aptenodytes patagonicus. The sequence goes on from NW_027472014.1 coordinate 281,940, forward strand.
GGAAGCCTCATCTCGTAAGAGCTGTGAGACACCTACGTATTCTCTTAGGTGGAGGACAGCCAAGCGACTGGGGTTACAGAAGAGGAAGGGAGGAGAGAAGGAGAAAGAAGCATCTGACCTGTCAAATTCTCCTGGCAGCGCTGAGAGCGAGAGCTGCAGTGAGTCCGGGGCCCTCAGGGCCCTGTTGCCCCTCTTGTGCATCCCAGGCCCTCCCTGCCCCTCTCCTGGCTCTCTCTCTTTCCCATGCTGCTGTGATATTTTTTTTTTTTTTTGCTTCTCTGTACCTCTCCTGTCTATTCTTCTGTCCTGCTCCCTCTTCCTCTCTCCCTTTATCTCTCTTGTTCTACTGCTTCCTTTTCTTCTCTGCACTTTTGTCCTGCTCCCTCTCCCTTCTTTTTTTCACCCTCCGTCTCTGTCCTGCAGCCCATCACTGGTTTTTGCCTTTTCCATCTCTTTGTCCTGATCTGTATCTGTCTCTTTTTCCCCCACAATTTTTCTGGCCTCTTCCCTGGTGTTCTTCTCCTCTCTGCGCCTGGACGTGCTGCTCCATGTCCCTGCCTTCCTATCTCTCTCTCCCTCTCCTTCCTGCACAGCAGGGTTCGTATGCGTAACCAACATTGCAGTACAGCCATGTAGCATGTGTGCATGTGAGGCTATGTATCTGGGAAGCCTCATATTATAAGAGCTGTACGACACCAACCTGTTCTCTTTGGTGGATGACAGTCAAGCGACCACAGCTACAGAGGAGGAAGGGAGGGGGGGGAGAGAGAGAGGCAAAGACGCGTCCGAACTGCCAAATTCTCCGAGCAGCTCTGAGAGCGGGAGCTGTGGTGAGTCCTGGACACCCGGGGCCGTGTCGTCTCTGTTCTGCATCCTGGTCCCTCCCTGCCCCCCCCTTCTCTTTCACTGCTGTCATTTTTTGTCGCTTCCCTGCACCTCTCCCCTTCTCGTTCTCCAAGTCCCCCTCTTTCTCTGTCATTCTACCTCTCTGTTTCCTTTTTCTCTCTGTGCTTCTGTCCTGTTCCCTGTCCCTCTTTTTTTCATCCTCTGTCCTGCAGCCCATCACTATTTTTGTCTTTCTCCATCTATCTGTCTGCCTTCCTATCCCAATTTAATTTTTCCCCGTCTGCCCTTTAGCCCTTCACAATTCCCATCCCCCCTCCCAACTCTGTCTGGCTCCACGTCCCTATTTTTTAATTCCTCTCTGCCCTGTAGTCTAGATATACTTTTTCTTTCTTAGATTCTCTCGTTCTAGGTCCCTGTCCCCCCTAGGCTGTTTGGGTGCGTGCGCCTCCCCCTGGCACGTTTGGGAGTGCGTGCCCCCCCCCCCCCCCCAGGCCTGTTATATTCACGCTCCCCACCCCCGGGCGTGTTTGGGTGCGCAATCCCCCTCCCAGTACTGTTTGGGAGTGCACATCCCCCCCGCATAGCAGTTTGTGTGCGCATGCCCCCCCCCCAGGCCTGTTTGGATTCCTGCGCCCCCCTCCAGGGTCTTTTCCAATGAGCGTGCCCCACCCCCAGGACTGTTTGCGTGCACGCGCACCCCTCTGGGCCTGTTTGAGTGTGTGCACCCCCCTCCTGGGCTTGTTTGGGTGTGCGCCCGCCCCCCGGGCCTGTTTTGGTGCATGAGCCTCACCCCTGGAACTGTTTGGGTGCGCAGGGCCCCCCTCCGGGGTTGTTTGGGTGTGCGTGTCTCCCCCAGGCCTGTTTGGACTCACGTGCCCCTATTGCCTGGCCTCTGGGTGCACGCGCCACCCCTCAAAGACTGTTTGGGTGTGCCCGCCTCTCCTGGGCCCATTTGGGTGCGCAATCCCACCCTCCCAGGCCTGCTTGGGTGCGCGTGCCCCCCTCCCAGGCCTGTTTGTGTGCGCGTCCCCCTGTCCCTCCCCGGTAGCTGTAAGGGTGTGCATGCCCCTCTCGAGGGCCTATTTCGATGTGTGCACCTCACCTCCGTGCCTATTTGTGTGCACGCGCCCCTCTTCGGGCATTTTTCTGTGCACGCGCCCCTGCCCTGGGCCTCTTTGTTGGACTCGATGATCTTAGAGATCTTTTCCAACCTTAATGATTCTATGATTCTTTGGGTGTGTGCCCCCCTGCAGGCCTGCTTGGGTGAGCGTGCCCCCCTCCCGGGTCTGTTTGGGTGCACGTGCCCCTCTCCCGGGCCTGTTTAGTGCGCCGCCTCCATCCTGGGCCTGTTTGTGTATGCGCGCCCCACTCTTGAGCCTGTTTGTGTGTGTGCGCTCTCTTCCCGGGCCTGTTTGACTGCATGAGCCCCCCTCCTGTTTCTGTTTGTGTGCACACGCCCCCCTCCCAGGCATTTTCCGTGCCTGTTTGACTGCGTACGCCTCACTCCCGGGCCTGTATGGGTGCGAGCTCCCTTCTCCCGGGACTGTTTGACGGCGTGAGCCCCTCTCCCGCGCCTGTTTGTATGTGTGCGCCCTCCTCCCAGGCCTCTTTGTGTGCGCGCGCCCCCACCAGGGAGTCATTATCTGTGTGCGCCCCCCTCCCAGGACTGTTTGTGCTGCATGCCCCGCTCCAGGGTTTCTTTGTGTGCGCACGCCCCCCTGCTGGGTCTGTTTAAGTTCACGCGCCACCCTCAGGGGCCTGTTTGTTTGTTCATGCCCCGCTCCTGGGCCTGTTTGAGTGTGCGAGCCCCCCTCCGGGGCCTGTTTGTGTGCATGATCCCCCGTCACAGGCCTGTTTGTGTGTGCGTGCCTCAATCCTGGGCCTGTTTGTGTACGCGCGCCCTCCTCCCGGGCCATTTTCACTGCGTAGGCACCCCTCTCGGGCCTGTTCGTGGGTGCACGCCCCCCTCCTGGGATTGTCTGTGTGCTCGTGCCTCCCTCCGGGGCCTGTTTGTGTGCACGTGCCCCCCTCACAGGCCTGTTTCTGTACACGCAACCCCCTCCTGGACCTGTTTGTGTGCTCGCGCCCCCCTCACGGGCTTGTTTGTGTATGCGTGCCCCACTCCCGGGCCCGTTTGTGTGAGTGCTACCACCTCCCGGACCTGTTTGTGTACGCGCCCCCCCCCCCGTACTAGGCCTATTTGTCTGCACGCACACCCCCCCGGCCCTATTAGTGTGCTCATGCCTCCCTCTGGTCCCTCTTTGGCTGCACGCTCCCCCCTCCCAGGCCTGTTTGTATGCGCGCGCCCTTCTCCTGGGCCTGCTTGACTGCATGAGCCCCCCCCCGGGCCTCTTTGTTTTCACACGCCGCACTGCCGGCCCTGTTTGTTTGCGCGTGCTCCCCTCCCGGGCCTGTTTCTGTGCGCACTTCCTCCTCCCAGGCCTGTTTGACTGCGTGAGCCCCGGGCCTTTTTCAGTGCATGAGCCACTCTCCCGGGCTTTTGTGTGCGCATGCCCCTCTCCTGGGCCTGTTTGTCTGCACACACACCCTTCCTGGGCCTGTTTGCGTGCTCCCGCCTCCCTCCCGGGCCTGTTTGACTGCATGAGCCTCCCTCCGGGGCCTGTTTGTCTGCACACACCCCACTTCCAGGCCTCTTTCTTTTTGTGCGCCGCCCTCCCGGGCCTGTTTGTGTGCGCGCGCCCTCCTCCCGGGCCTGTTTTTCTGCGAGAGCCCCTGTCCTGGGCCTATTTGGCTGCATGCACCACCTTCCTGGGCTTTTTGTGTGTGCGAGTCCCGGTCCCCGGCCTGTTTGACTGTGCGAGCCACCACCCCGGGCCTGTTTTCGTGCGCACGCCCCCCTCCCACACCTGTTTGTGTTCGCACGCCCCACTCCCAGGTCTGTTTGGTTGTGCATGCCCCCGTCTGGGCCTGTATATGTGTGTGTGCCCCCCCCGGAACGTGCCTGTTTGTGTGCATGTGGCGCCGGAGCGGGCAGAGGCCAAGGGGCCTGAGGAGAAATGGGTGAGAGGCAGGCCGGGGGCAGCCAGGGCAAGGGGTGCTGCAGGAGGAGGAGCAGGTATCTGCCAGTGCGGATGGGCCTGGGGGGAGGGACCTGGAGACCTCATCACCCACGGGCCCTGCCATGGCCCAGTTCAGCAGCCCTGGGCCCGAGCGCTCAGCCCCAGGGACAACCCCACAGCCAGGGTCAGAGCGGTTCCTGCTGCTGCCCCGAGGGTGGCCAGCCCCAGCCCTGGCAGCTGGAGGTCAGCGTTTTGTGTCCGCAGGCCAGGGGAAGGTAGAGTGGCCTCCTCTCTGACAGGTGGCTCCAGGCTTTGGAGCAGGCATGCTCTGGTGGGGACAGACCAGGTGCCTTTGCTGTCCCCAGGCCTTCATGTGCGTCTCGTGCTCATGGACAACCCCATCTCTGTTGACAGTCTTTCATAAATGGGGATTTCCAGACATGGAAGTTGTTTCTCCCTCCTGGTGGGAGCACGCTCCAGGGCTTTGTTGTCAGAGAAGCAAGTGGGGAGTGCTCCTGGTTGGATGCAGCTCCCTTGGCAGATGCTTGTGCCCCTCTCTCGGCCCCAAGGTCTGATACGTGCCTTTCCCCCCACCCAATCTGTGCTGCTGGCTTTTGGGAAATGGGGGTACCGAGGGTGGACGGTTTTACCACAGCCGGGAAGTTCCGGTCAGCCTGTCAGGGACTTTTTTTCTTCCTGGTTCTTGCAGTAACAAGGTGGGTTTTTTTAAAAAAAGTATTTTTTCTAAGGAAACTTCACCAAGGAAAGCGTAGCCTTTACCTCTGATTGCTCCTTGTGTGGACTGTATCTGTCCTCAGCCAGGTGCACAGCAGCTTTCAGATGAGTGGGACTATGCCAGGGTGAAGTGAACAGTCAGGATCCCAAGCCTGTTTAAGGCAATCAGGTGAAAATGTGCAGTTAGAGCTGTCTGCGTTGCTTACACTTTGGATTGCAGGGCTCCCCTCTAGTTCTCTCTAATACTCGCTTCTACCAGTCGGTTCCATCAGGTTTAAATTTCTGTAAATTGATGTTACGCTTTGCAACTGTTTCTACTTGATTCTTCACAGATTTGAAAATTCCCTGTTCGGAACAGGGACCCTCTTCGGGTCTCTCTACTTTCTTCTCCCCCATGTCCCGCAGAACCGTATTTGACGCAGGGGCTGCAGAGTCTGTGTTTCCTCCTCATGGTGAGGAAAAAGGGACATGAAAAAGAAAGCGATGGTGATTCTGAAAAGACCCCTTTCTTTGTGCTCATTTTCACGTTCCGTTGCCTGTTGTGGGTTCTTAAATGATGGGAGTTACTCTGAGTGTTAGCAATCCCTGTTTGCATCCCTGTGCTCAGGAGGTGCATCAGCAACTCTGTTTGGGCATTGCTTATGTCAGACAGGTAACCGCAGCCCTTTCTGAAAAATAGCTCCTGGGTGAGTTAGTTCCTAGGCCATAGCAGAAGGGTTTCTGTTTGCATCTGCAGGAACTCGGGAGCAAACCCTGCTGACAGAAAGCCTCAGAAGAAAGGGAAGACTAGAGAGAGAAGAACAGATCAGTCGAGTTACGCTGCTTTACCCCCGGCGGTGTCACCCCTCCTGGCACGGTGACTCTGGGTAAGGGTGCTCTCAGGGTCTTTTCTAACCTTTTCCAGTGCTCACCACCAGAGAGCTGTCAGCCCTGGGGGAAAGCCAGCGTCCCCCTTTGTGCACCCCAGGACCTTGTCACGCTGCATAACCTCCTGCGCAAACAGAAATGGCCAATGGTCGACTTCTTCAAGGAGGCTGGTGTGGGCAGGAGGAAGATCCCGGGAGCAGACTTCACTCAAGTCATCATAATGCGTGGGGCTGACTGCCTCACCCTAGGCAACCTCCTGGATGGACCTTCGTCTACATCCTCGTTTGCCTGGCCCTCAAGTTCCAGGGCCCCATATCTGTTGCGTAAAGGCAACCGGGAAGGTGAGGGAGGCCGGGCGGGGGTTCGCCTGTCAGGGACCTGTTTCCATTCCCCCCCATCGCTTAGGTCCCCTCTTTCTACCTGGTGGCAAGAAGGCAGGGGATCCTCTGCTTCTCGTGGAGCCTCCATCTGCTGCCTTTGCCTCAGGGATGGTAGGGTGCGGCTCCACCAATCTGTCTCCCTCTCACACTCCCGGACACTCCTTAACCTTTCCACTTCCTCCTTCAGCTCTGCCACCAGGCCGAGCAGATCATCCACCTGGTCACACCACACACAGGTGGTGTCTCTGCTGCCCTCCGGTACAGCTGCCAGGCTCAAGCACTCCCTGCAGCCAGAGACCTGGACAGCTGTATGCTTGCGTGAGGGCTCCGTCTGGGTCGCCACATTCCTTCTGGCGACAGCTTTCGGCCGAGTGGAAACCATAGCTGGTCCTCTTCTGGGAGGGCGACGACTACTAATTGAGTTGGCCTCTAGAGCCAGGAGGGGGGCTGCGCCCTGCCCGCTCGCCTTCCCTGCATGCCCTGCCTGCGCGAACTGCCGCGCAAACTGCCGTGCCATGCCCTTCTGCCGCGCCACGTCCTGTTTGCCCGCCCTGTTTGCTGCGCTCCGGGTCGCTCGCGCTCCCTGGGGGCTGCTCTTGTAAGTGGGGGGGTTTGGCCGCTGTCCCTCTTGTCCCCGCCCACGCTGAGTCAGAGCTGCCGCTCGTCAGGAGCTCGCTCCTCCGGCTCGGGGTTGGGGGGGGCTGGGGTACCCTCTCACTCCCTGCACTTTTGCTGTTCGCGGGTTTTGCCGCGGTTTTGCTGCTTCAGGAAGGGTCCCGCGGCGCGATCCTCCGCTCCGGAGCCCTTTGCCTTAGTGGCTTCGCTGAAATGGTGGGTACAATGGGTTTTAAACTGCCGCCGTCCCTCTTGTCCCCGCCCACGCTGAGTCAGAGCTGCCGCTCGTCAGGAGCTCCCTCCTCCGGCTTGGGGGGGGGGGGGGGCGGGGGCTGGGGGACCCTCTCACTCCCTGCGCTTTTGCTGTTCGCAGGTTTTGCCGTAAGTGGTTTTCGGGACACACACCGTTCCCGCCCCAGTGCCTGGTGGCTGAGACCCCCACCCGCTCCAGTAGCTGCACTGAGACCCCCCATTCACCAGACGCACTGGGACCCACTCCAGTGGCTGGCACCACAAGCCAGGGGTGCGTACACCCCCTGGTTCGCTCCAATAGCTGGCAGCCACTCCACCCACGCCAGCCCCCCAGTAGCTGGCACATAGTCCTTTCAGTTCACATACACCCAGGATAGAGAGTGAGATGACACAGAGAGGTAGTTAAGAAAATATTTAATAAGAAGATAGCAGAAGACAGGACAGACATCATCTGTGTCCCGCTACCAATCACTTGTCTCTGGAGACTCTGGTGTCATCAGGTCGTCACCTGAAACTTCTTCAACAAGATTAGAGGGGACGAATCCTCTTGTGCCGTCGGTCAGCTCTCCCACATACCAACCGTCTTCATCCACGTCTCCAAAGATGTAAACGTATTGCCCAGCAATGAGAGGAAGCTCTAGTTCAGGCTGCTCATTGGGACCGTCGAAAGGATCATAGCTGTATCGAGCTATGAATGCTCGAAGCTCTGCCGGTTGCTGTCTCATAGCCTCCAGGAGGATGGGCTCCTTGTCTGCTCCCAGCATAGCCTGGTGCGGCCTGGAAATGATACGGTTGGATCTTTCTCTTTCCAGCCGTTCAAGTTCCTGAAAGAGCTGCTGGCGTCGTTCAGTTAGCTTCCGAAACCCATCATTCAGTTCAGTCACCTGGGCTCGAAACAGTTGCAGGGTTTCTTCGTGTTCCCTGCGTACTTCTGTCCGAGCCCCCTGCAAACACTCAACTCCCTCATCTTTCCTCTGGAGCGCTAACTTTGTCTCCTCATGTTCCTTCTCCGGCTGTTGACTTGTGCCTTTTCTCTCATGGCTTTCGTTTTGCGCTCTGCCTCTTCCAGCTGGGTTTGAAGACAGGCGTTTGTTCGGATGGCAGAATCTTGCTCCTCTGCCACATGCCTTAGTCGCCCTTTCTGTCAAACCCATCTGTCCACGGAGGCGAGCGTTTTCCTCAGCCAGTCGGGTGTTTTCGTTTGTCATCTCCGTAAGCTGCGCCTGTAACTCCTCACAAGTTCGGCAGTGGGCGCTCACACAATAGGAGCCCTCTTCATGTGCAGCCACTTGGGCCTGAAGCTCCTCAGCTGCCCTCTGTGAGAAGTCATCCTGCTCGTCCTGTGCCAGCAAAGCTCCGGCAGGCTCCCCCATTTCTCCAGCCTTCTGCTGAGGAAGCGATGTCATACGCAGTTCCTCAGTGGAGCTTTGGGTGGGCAGTGGCACTCGAGTGTTGCTCAGGCAATCGACGGTCTGCAGTTGCCTGGCTCTTTCTTGCAGCTGCTTGCTAATGAGACCCAGCTTAGCAGTCTTCTGCTTGAGCCTCTCCCACACTTCAGGAGAGCTTGCCTTCCTCAGAAGACAGTTCTCCTCTTGAAGGACACTGCATTGCCTCTCGAGGTCCTTCAGGGCACTCTGGAGGTGGGCGTTCTGCTCCAGCAGCCTGCTGTGACTGCTACCAGGCAGCCAGTCCTCCTGCTGCCCTAGAGTCTGAACACCCACCTCTGCCACAGACCGCCTGCTGCTGGTCCTTTCCTGCGGCAGGGAGTCCAAGCAGTGCGGCGCCAAGGCTTGCCCCACAGCCTCGAGCAAAACCTCCACGCTGTTCCCTTCCTCCTGGAGATGAGCTTTTAAGCTCTCGCAGGTTTTTGGCTGCCCTTCTCCATTGTGGGAGGAAGATGCCATGAGGCTCTCTGAAGAGCAGGGCCCGATGGTCCCGGTGCCCTGGAGGGTCTGCAGGCGGTGCCAGGCCGTAGCCTTGGCCCTGGCTTCCTTGCAGGAAGCAGGCTGCTCACCCTCCAACTGCTCCAAGATGTACTTTAGGAAGAGTCTCCTCTGCAGCAGCAGTTTGTCTTGGAGGACAAGGATGCGAGCAGCCTGCTCGCCACTGGTCTCCCAGCGCAGCTTGCTGAGGACGTCCTGGAGCTTACCGCGGGCCTCGCTGCTGCTCCAGGCTCCTCTCACCAGCTCCTTGGCCAGCTGCTGCTGCAGGTCCCGTGCCTGACGGACGGTGTCGTCGCGCTGCCGCTGCAGCACCCCCTGCACCTCGCACAGCTCAGCCTCCTTTGAGCGCAGCAGCTGGCGGATCTCCACTGCCCGCTGCCGCTGGTTCAGCTCCCGCAGCCGCTGGAGCTCCCGTGCCTGCTGCTGCTCCCATTTGGAGTGTAGCCGTTCAGCCAGGAGCCGCCGCTCCCGCTCTGCTGCCTCCTTCAACTCCCGAGTTTCAGCAGCGAAGCGGCGGCACAGCTCTTGGGAGCGGAGTCGCTCAGCCTCCAGCTCAGCCCGCAGCCTCTCCAGCTGCCGCTTGTGCTCGTTCTTCTGCGCCAGGCCCCGGCAGGGCGAGGGGCGGCTGCACGCCACGGGCACCCGTCCCACACCGTCCTGGCTCATGGCTGCAAGGATGGCAACCAAACGCCGCCACCAACAGCCACCGACGTTGCGCGTCACTCCCTCTCAGCAGCTGCTGCCTCCCTTGACCATGCAGAGGCGGAGACAGCATCTGCAATCAGCCGGGGTGAGCGAGTATGGCCTTATACACGTGTCCTGGCCCTGGCCACACAAAGGAGGGGTGGGGCCTCATGGCCTTAGAAGGTATGTCCTGGCCCTGGCCACACAAAGGAGGGGTGGGGCTTCATGGCCTTAGAAGGTATGTCCTGGCCTGGGGGGCCCCACGACCACAGCTGCAGGAGGTGCCGGGCGGTGCCAGCCCCGTCGCCGCATGGCCCCGCATGGCCCTGTGTCACAAAGGGTGTCCCAGGGCCGTGCGGTCATAAGGGGCATCCCTGGGCAGCTCCTGCCCTGCTCTCTCCCGGAGCTGGCGGCTGTGCTGGCAAGAGCGAGCATGGGCTGAGCTCGACGGTGGGGTCACTGCTAAAGATGCTAACCTGGAGGATGTGGGCACCCTAGATTCTCAGAGTTGCTTCGCAGCTCGTTTCCATAGTGCCCTACTGCTGTGGTAAATCATATGGTCGCTGGTGAAGCATGAGGAGGGAGAAAAACCCCCAAACAACCCCTTGCAAGCCGAATGAGGTGGCCTCATATGAACACGATCCGAAACTTGTGTGGGATTGTATTAAAAGCTGGAATTTTATGGAGGAGAAAATCATCCCCCAGCACGGCCCAGCCCCAAGGCCCTCCTGGGCACCAGGGCCATCAGGAGACGCAGAGCTCCTGCTCCTCTGGCAGAAACGGCCCCAGGCCCTGGCGGCACGACAGGAAAGACCGCCTGAAAGCCCCAGGGCTGGGCAGCAAACAACACGCAAGGCTGTGGCAGATGCTCAGCTCCAGGTGCCAGAGGGGGAAGACTTGGTGCTGCTCGGCAGCAAACGCAGCCGGCTCCTGCAGCAGAACACCCGCCTGCAGCGTGTTCTAGAAGACCTGGAGAGGCAACAGAGCGCCCCTGGGAGGGAGAGCTGCCTCCTGACAAAGGCAGGCTCTCCAGAAGCGTGCAAGGAGGCAGAGAGGCTGCAGCAGAAAAATGCTGAACTAGCTGCCCTCGCCTCGCGGCTGGACGAAACATCCAGGCAACGGCAGGAGACCCATCGATCGCCTGATCAATACTCATCTTGATTAAATCTTTTCTTAACGATCTCTCTGCGTAATCTCACTCTCTATCCCGCGTGTATGTGAACTGAAACGACTATGTGCCAGCTACTGGGGACACATCTCCTGCTCCGTGTGGTGCTTTCGGCTGTAAAGAAAATCAAAACAACGCTGGGGGGACACTGGGGACGGGGACGAGGGGGGACAGGGGTGGGGCCAGGGCCCCACTGGGGACAAGGCAACTGTGGGGACAACAGCGGGGACAGGATAGGGACAGGACACCAGCAGGGACAGGGATGGGGACAGGGATGGCCACAGGGCACCTGCCTGGGTGACACTGGGGACAGGGACGGGGACAGGGCACCTGTGGGGACAGTCACAGGGACAGGGATGGGGACAAGGCACCTGCGGGGACAGTGGTGGGGACAGGACACCTGCGGGATGGTACCTACAGGGATGATGCTGGGGTCAGGGATAGGGTCAGGGACGGGGACAGGACACCTGTGGGGACAGTGACAGGACAGTGACGGGGACAGGGACAGGCAGGGCGTGGCCTGTCACCTGTGGGACCTCCACACGGTCCAGCCGGTCCCCAGTCCCCCGCTGCCCGTAGCGGTTCCTCCCTTGCATGGAGACTCGCCCCTGGTCATCCGCTGTCCCCAGGTGGTTGTACCCCACGGAGCAGGCCACCAGCTTGAGGACAGGGTGACAGTGAGGTGACATCGCTGGGGACACCTCCCCCGGGGTGGTGGGGCCCCGCCTAAGGCCCCCCCCTTACCTTGATGGGCAGCAGCAGGGGGATGGGCACAGGGTGTGTGGAGGAATGGCTGATTCAGCAAGGCCACGATCTGGTATCGCTGAGCAACCCATGTATCAAAAAGTAACTAAGACATGCTGACACAGCAGGATGACCACCGGGACTTCCCCGGACAGAACAAAGAACAATGGGGCCGGGTAAACAACTGTAACGAAACTGTACCTAGAAGGAGGTGAAGTCAGCGGCTAACATGTCCTGCTGCCAACCGCCAATCGAGTAGAAGCAATAAGCGCGTGGACAGTAACTTTAACCCAATCATAGCTTATAATTGAGCGCGTGTACAGCTGTAATTAACCAACCATAGGTTGTTACGAAGCGCGTGCCTATAGTAGATAACTATATAAACCCTGCTATATGCATGGATAAAGGAGGATGACCATACTCATATTGGGATCCGTCATTACTCCGGAATCGCAACTCCCGCTCCGTCGTCGACACTGAACAAGGGGAAACTCCGACATCTGGTAGCAGAGGATGGTTCGGCGCGCCTCTTCGAGACTGCGGAAAGAGCAAGAAGGGGAGCGGGAGAATAGTGGCTGGGAGTTGTACTATCCCGATGATCGGAGGGGGATAAGATAACGGAGTAGTCTGGCCAACTGCCTCCCAGTGAGCGACCGCTATCATGGAAATAGAGGCGGCAGCGGCGTTGCTCGCAAGCATCCTCTCAAAGAGAGGGATTGAGACAACGGTAAAGCAACTATATACGTTGATTAAATTAGGACAACGTTGGGGACATTTTAAAGACAATCAAACTATTTTTTCCGACCTTGAGTGGCGAGAGCTTGGCGACACTATGGGGGAGCAGACTATCACGGGGGACGAAAAGTCAAAGAAGGAGATTAAAGCAGTACAGGAACTGTGGAGATCTGTGTTAGAGACTTTAAAAGCCATGAAAGCTGAAAGAGAGGTGGCTTGTGCAGCCGCTCAAATGCTAGCCCCAGAACCCTTGCCTGATAAACCAAAGAATACAGCATCTGGACTGTCTCGGTTCTTCGGGCTGTCTGCGGTCCGAGGTATGTCGGGCACCCCCAAAAAAACTGCCTTGGAAGTCAAGTATAGCGTTCTAGGGCGCGATGGCGCTTCTGAACCGCATGAGACCTACCCTCCGCTTACAGACTGCAAAGATGCAGAAACTAGCGGTAACGGGGCCCCTCTTTCACCTGAGACGGTCGCGGAAAAACAACGACCCGGGGAGGAGAAGCGGCTAGTTCCGTTAACCCCTCCCTGGCCAACAGCCCCGCCTCTAGAAGTCTCTTCAGGTGCGTCTACTCCGCCACAGGGTGACAGCAAAGCACAGAGTATGGCTGAGACTAATGAGCTCCTGAAGAAGGTGGTGCAACAGTTACAGGACTTAGCAATTACAGCCCAGAGGGGAGGAATAGAACACCTGTCCGGGGCGTCAGGGGGATCCCTACCCCCTTGCCTCCCTGGGCCACCAGCGACGGTTCAGCCCAGGCGCTGGAGCGAAGTGGCTAGAGACGCTATGCTGGACGGGCAGTGGCAAGCGGCATCCAGCTTGGGGGCGAGTGCTTTTCCTGTGTTGCAAGAAAATAACGGCAATAAGTGGGCGCCTCACGATTGGAAAATCCTACAGCAAGCAAAAAACACTGTGTCCCAGTATGGGATAAAATCAGAAGCTACGCGTCAGATTGTAATTTGGATTTTTTCGGCGGATTTCATGTGCCCTGCTGACTGCCAAAACCTTATGCGGCTTTTATTGTCACCTACGCAGTATTTGTTGTGGGGGTCGGAGTGGTCACGGCGGGCGGCGGGCGCTGCGGCACAACATCAAACGCAGGGGGATCCTCTTTATGGGATTACCGCGGAAATGATAACGGGGACGGGAAGGTTTAATGATATTAATGCTCAGTTAACTTTTCCTCCTGTTTTGTTGCAGTTGTCTGCCAAACTGGCACTAGACGCCTTTTCAGCCTTGCCCGGTTCGTCCGCTCCATCCTTTAGTTCTGTACAGCAAGGTGCCACTGAAACGTATAGTCATTTTATCGATCGCTTGTGGGGGGCGATACGTGATCATCCAGATTTGGGGGAGGATAACAAACAGCAAATGTTTCGAATTTTAGCTTCCGATAACGCTAACAATGCCACAAAAAATATATTAGCCACCCTGCCAAAAAGCGCAGGAATAGAAGAGATGCTCCTGCGAATGGAGCGTGCTCAAATTCGAAAACAGAATGAAGTAATGGCTGCTACATTGCAGACTACCATTAGGGAAGTGGTGCAACCGTTGGCGGCCGCTGTGCAGCGATCGTCTGAGACCTCACAGGTTTTTAAAGGAAACTGTTATCGTTGTGGAGAGAGGGGGCATAGCCGCCAGAACTGGAGAGCGATAGTTTGGTGTGACAGGTGTCAAAAAGGTACTCATGCTCAAAAGGCCTGTTCGGGAAACCTGAAGGGGAGCGCGAAGAGAGGGCGCGTGCAGAAACAAATGCACTCTCCAAGCGTGAACCAGAGAGGTTTCTCGACAACCACATCCCAGCAACCGCAGGGAGCCTGGCCGTTGACCTGGAAACAGCAGTAGAGGTCATGCTAACTAATTCTGAAGTTTGCAAAATCCCCAGCAACGCTAATGGGCCACTGATATCTGAGGACCAAAAGATAGGGGGGCTCTTATTAGGACGCTCCTCTGCTGGAGTAAAAGGACTAATTATTATTCCAGGAGTTATTGATGCTGACTATGAAGGGACAATCTATATAATGGCTTACACGTTGAACCCACCGCTTTTTGTGCCCAAGGGAAGTCGGATTGCTCAAAGTCTTGCTTTTAAGAGCCCACTGACCTATTCCCTGCCAAGTGAGAAGAAGCGGGGCAGTGGAAGCTTTGGCTCCACTGGAACAGCAGTGTGTTTTTCGGCCAAATTAAACCACAGACCAATGATAAAAGGCAGCCTCCAGCAACAGGGCCTCACTGTATGGTTGAACGCAATGATGGATACGGGGGCAGATATCACCATCATAAGCTATTCACTTTGGCCCCCGCAGTGGAGACTAGAACCAGCAGGAACTGCTGTTGCTGGAGTAGGGGGTCAATCAGCTACCTACGTTAGCCGTGAGCCGATACAAATAACCTTCCCAGAGGGACAGCAGGTAAATAATCGGGTACACGTTTTGTCCCTTCCCAACGGTCTTGAAGACTTAATTGGGCGAGACGTACTAAGCCAGACAGGGGCCATCCTGACAACTAAGCCTTTTTAGTTATGGGCACTGGGGAGCAATCGCGCAACCCCCCACTGACATGGATCTCTCATGATCCTACCTGGGTTGACCAGTGGCCCATGACCGAAGAGCGATTGCAAATCACAAAACAATTAGTTGCTGAACAATTGGCCCAAGGACATATTAAGCCTTCTGTTAGCCCGTGGAATACCCCTATTTTTGTAATTCCCCAAAAATCAGGCAAATGGAGGTTATTACATGACCTCAGGAAAATTAATGCTCAAATGTTACCTATGGGAACATTACAACCTGGAATGCCATCGCCAACCATGTTACCAGCTGGGAGGCACATATTGATAACTGATCTTAAAGACTGTTTTTTTACTATCCCTTTACACTCTCAAGATACTCAGCGCTTTGCCTTTTCAGTTCCGTCCATAAACAAGGCAAACCCTGCTGATCGATATGAATGGATAGTTTTGCCGCAGGGAATGAAAAATTCGCCTACATTATGCCAACTTTATGTAGCCAAAGCGCTACAGCCAGTGAGGCAGGAGTGGGCTAATACCATTATTTATCATTATATGGATGATATTTTGTGTTGTCAACAACAGCCTTTTACAGCGAAAAATATCCAATGGCTGACTATACTGTTGGCAGAAAAAGGGCTCGTAGTGGCACCAGAAAAAATTCAACAGTCTGCACCGTGGAAATATTTAGGCTGGACCATAGAAACATCAAAAATCCGGCCTCAAAAACTTACATTAAAAACCCCGTTAAAAACATTAACAAATATACAAACCATTTTGGGAGATATTCAATGGGTCCGTAACTGTGCTGGAATTACTAGTGAAGCTATCAAACCACTAACTGAACTGCTCCGAGGGTCGCACCCTGCAGAAAAGATTTTGCTAACACCTGAACATTATGCTGTGTTGCAAAACATAGTGGACAAACTTTCTGTAGCTTGGACGACCCGACGGATCCTCAACCTTCCAATTTCACTTTTGGTTTGCAATCTGACCGAGTCACCGTTTGCGGTCGTTTGTCAATGGCACAACAAAGACAGGGCAGCAAGGGAGTCGTTCACAGATACGGATGCCATTGACACGACCACAATAGATACGACTACAAGTGACCAGATTAGCAAACGAAGTAAACAGAAACAACAATTGGCAAATCAACAACATTTTTATATTCTGGAGTGGATATTTTTACGAGTGCAACCCCCTACTAGCATACAAACGAGACCAGAAGCAGTGGGCGAATTAATTCGCAAAGGGCGGTCACGGATTCTAGAACTAACAGGAGAAGAGCCTGCCGCTATCAGCATTCCCGTTAACGCAGCAGACTTGGAATGGTGGATGCGTAATTCCTTAGCCATCCAAGAGGTGTTACTAGGGTATGCGGGAATCGTGCATTCTCGACAACCTCAGGGGAAATTATGGCAGTTAATAAAACAAAATCAATGGCTGGAGAAACCTAAGGTCACAGAAGGGCCAATTCCGGGAGGTATTACAGCATACACCGATGCCGGAAAGAGGTCCAAGAGAGCTGTCTGTGTATGGTATGAGGCTGATAAATGGCACCGTCAGTCTCTCATGGGACAGGAGGGAGACACCTTGCAGACGCTAGAACTGACCGCAGTAATATGGGCGTTGGAGCATTGGTTAAATTTCCCACTAAACGTGGTATCTGATTCTTTATATGTTGTGGGGATGGGAATCTCACTAACGGACATTCCTGAGTTTGATTTTAATGAGCAAACACTGCACCACCTGGCATGACAAGGCACTTAAGCAGAAAACAACGGAGAAAGGAATGTGCAGCTGGAAGGAGAAAAACAAGATAAAGACCATGAAGGCATTTCGCATGATCAGGAAGAACGGGCCAATCTGCTAGAGCATAGATGCGCGTGAACACAAGGCTATAACCTATCTGCAAGCTGCAGGTAGCGCGTGTACACTTCTGCTTGCTATAAAAGATGCTAACAAAGAGCAATAAAGGTCTTTGGTTGCTGTGTCTGCCGGAGTCCGTGCCGCTTTTCACCCCCACAAATGGCGCCCAACGTGGGGCGAAAATGCTGGAACAGAGCACCGGTGGGGAGCCAGCTGAACGAGTCATAGCCAGCGGGAGACAGAGCAGTCTCAGGAAAGAGCTGGAGCCGGAACTTTGAATCATCGCCTCGTTGGAGCAGAGGTGAGCAGCTGGGAAACTTAAAATGGGATCACAACTAACTAAGGAGGAGGAATCTATACTATGTACTATTAAGAAGCTGTTAGAAAAGTGTGGAATTAAGTATGATGATTATACCCTCCGCCTATTGCTTTCATGGCTAAAACGAAAGGGAATTCCCCTTGATTCGGCTACTGCTTTTAACGGCGAGCGGGAGACCCGCTACGGGGCGCGGGACTCGCTCAGTTAATGGGGGAGGACCCTATCAATACGCCGCAACTGCAGGCACGGCTGGCGCCTGAAATTTTAAGACAATCAGCAGACCTTGCGTTTCAAGCAATGATAAAGGTCCCTGATACAGGACGACCGGTAAAATCTTTTACTAGCATTAAGCAAGGGACCAACGAACCTTATATGGATTTTATCGACAAGCTCCAAGAAGCTATTCAAAAACAAATACAAAATCCTGAAGCCAAAGAGGCATTGCTTATGAAATTGGCTATAGAAAATGCCAATGAGGACTGTAAAAGAGTCTTGCAGACATTGCGAAATCCGACCATAATAGACATGCTTGACGCGTGCAACCGTGTGGGTTCAATTACACATAAGAATGAGGTTTTTGCAGCCTGTTTAGCCGCTGCCTTGCGTCCCGGTAACAAAGCGTGTTTCTGCTGTGGAAACTTGGGGCATTTTAAACAGCAATGTCCTGAGAATCCTGTACAGAAGGGAGGATCAGAAGGAATTCAGCAGCCCCCTGGTATTTGCCCACGCTGCCGCAAGGGGAGGCACTATGTTAATCAATGCCAGTCGAAATACGATCTCCGCGGTCGACCCTTGTCGGGAAACGGGAAGTCGAGCGCGAGGTGGGGGCGCGCACCGACACAAATGCCACCCCAAAATCCCCAACCCCAAAACCCCATGAGACCGCTGTCTCAGCAGGCCTGGATCACCTCAAGGCCAGAACCATCGGCAGTGCCGGAGTGGATGTCTCCACAGCCACCAATCTCTCTATAAACAATCAGACTGTGCACAGGGTGCCCCTCAATGTGAGAGGCCCCCTTGGCCAGGGGCTGAGTGCCCTATTGGTGGGGAGGTCCAGTGCTACTATGCAGGGTTTGTTTGTGTTACCTGGGGTTATCGACTCTGATTATACGGGACAGCTGCAAGCGTCGCTATGGACCCCCTCTCCTCCAGTATTTATTCCAGCTGGAAGTAGGATTGCACAGCTAGTTCCTTTTAAGAGTATGGTTCGTAATCGGGATCCTATTTCCCGGGGAGCTGGTGGATTTGGGTCCACAGGTGAACCAAATATTTTTTGGACTCAGCTTGTCCAAAGAACTCAGCCCACTTTGACCTGCACTCTAAAGAATAAAGGCAGCAAACCGGAACAACTGGTAGTGAAGGGAATGATAGATACAGGGGCAGACGTTACTATCATCAGTACTGCAAAGTGGCCTGGATCATGGGAAACCATCCCGGTCAACACAGGGCTAGTGGGAATCGGAGGCCTGTCGGCATCCAGGCAGAGTGCCAACTTAATACAGATTGTAAGCCCGGAAGGACAGGTTGCAACTATTCGACCTTTTGTGGTTCCTGTGCCGTTAAACCTGTGGGGACGAGATGTCTTGAGCACTTGGGGACTAGCGATTGGCACTGCTGATCCGCATCAACATTTTTAGCGGGGGTCACTGGCGCTCGGCCCACCGTTCGACTCACATGGCTCACCGATCAGCCAGTGTGGGTGGATCAGTGGCCCCTATCACAGGAAAAGGCCGACGCGTTGCAAACGTTAGTGGACGAGCAAGTGAGTCAAGGACATCTGGTTCCCACCACCAGCGCCTGGAACACCCCAGTGTTTGTTATAAAAAAGAAAAGTGGCAAATGGAGACTTCTACATGATTTACGGCAAGTAAATGCCATGATTCAAGATATGGGGACATTGCAACCAGGTATGCCTTCACCAACATTGATACCTCGTCAATGGGACATTGTGATTATCGATTTGAAAGACTGCTTTTTCACGATTCCCTTAGCGCCGGAAGATGCTCCCAGATTTGCCTTCTCTCTCCCAGTTGTAAACCATCAAGGGCCTAGGCTGCGATATCATTGGACGGTGTTGCCCCAGGGCATGAAAAACAGTCCCACAATATGTCAAATGTATGTTGCGCGTGCGTTGTCGCCCATAAGAAACAAATATCCTGACTTAATTTGTTATCACTACATGGACGATATTTTAATCGCCGGACGAGACCCAAAGGAACTCGTCACAGTTATGAAAGGTATGTTGCAGGGGTTAAAGACATACGGCTTGCAAATAGCTCCTGAAAAGGTGCAAGTGCAAGCCCCGTGGAAGTACTTGGGGTGGAAGATTTTAGAACATACAATACAGCCCCAACCCATAACCTTGCAATCTAACATTAAAACACTGAATGACTTGCAAAAACTAGTAGGGACTATCAATTGGGTACGCCCATTGCTGGGAATAGATAATGACATGTTAAACCCACTGTTCAAGTTGTTAAAGGGTAATCCTGAGTTGACATCTCCACGAGAATTAACGACAGAGGCCAAACAAGCGCTACAAAAAATATCACAGGCGCTTACCGAAAGGCAAGCACAACGCGTAATTGAAGGATTGGGAGTTAACTTGTATGTCCTAAATCAGTCCCGACAAGCAGTGGGCCTCTTAGGCCAATGGGACACCAAGGGGACCCAGGATCCCTTAGCCATCATTGAATGGGTATTCCTGCCGCATCAAGCACCAAAAACAATAGTGACAAGGGTGGAAATGTTTTCGATGCTTGTGCGAAAGGGACGCGCGCGATGTTTGGAATTAACGGGCACAGATCTTAAAACAATTTATCTCCCACTGACTAAAGACCACCTTAATTGGTGTGAGGCTAATAGCCTAGAACTACAGATAGCGCTGGAAAATTTTAAGGGACAAATTCTAATTCACTATCCATCTCACAAATTATTCTCCCTTAATGAGGAAATTAGTATAATTCCTGAATCGTTGAGTAAGGAGGTACCTGTCGAAGGACCCACCTTATTCACCGATGGATCAGGACGAACAGGTAAGGCAGTTATAGTGTGGTGTGAAAAAGGGGAATGGAAACATCAAGTTCACCATGTTGTAGGAAGTCCTCAGCTGGTGGAAATATACGCAGTAATTCAGGTCTTTCGCCAATGGGAGATGCCATTAAATTTGGTTACTGATTCTCAGTACGTCGCCAACGTTGTCAGGCGCTTGGAAAAGGCTTGGCTCAGAGAAGTTGATAACGAACCAGTGTTTTTAATGTTCAAACAGGTATGGGACTTGTTGAATCGCCGCGTAAACCCGTATTACGTGCTCCACGTGAGGAGTCATACCTCCCTCCCAGGGTTTATATCAGAAGGGAATGCGCGAGCTGATCGTCTCGCTGCCCCCGTATGGACAGTCCCTGTACCAGACGTTTCTACACAAGCCCGATTGTCGCACGAGTTTTTCCATCAATCTGCCCGAATGCTGCGTCGACAATTTGGGTTGACTTGGGACACGGCACGAAGTATTGTACAAATGTGTCCTGACTGTCAGCAATTAGTTCCCATACCCCAAACAGGGGTAAATCCCCGAGGAGAAAAGGCCCTACAGATTTGGCAATCCGATGTTACTCATATCGGAGAATTTGGCAAACAAAAATACGTGCATGTTTCCATCGATACATTCTCCGGAGCTCTATGGGCGACCGCAGAGACCGGAGAAAAAAGCAAAGATATTTTACGGCACTGGAAAGGGGCCTTTGCTGCTCTAGGGGTTCCACACCAGATCAAAACGGACAATGGGCCCGGGTACATAAGCGCAAAAACGCAGGCCTTTTTGGCACAATGGGGCATTCGACATATCACTGGTATCCCTTATTCCCCTCAGAGCCAGGGTATCGTTGAGCGGGCTCATCTCACTCTCAAGCAGCTACTACAAAAACAAAAAGGGGGAATGCTAGGGGAATCACCGCAAGCCCGCCTCCATAAGGCAATATATGTGTTAAATCATCTTACAATAAGGGAAGACAGGACAGCCGTTGGCAGCCCTAACACGGTAATAGCGAGACACTTTACCTCTTGTAACTCAGCTTCTCCAGTAGGAGAAAGGGCTCGGGTGTGGGTCAAGTCATTGGAAAATAGCCAATGGGAAGGCCCTTATGATCTTATAACATGGGGGAGAGGATATGCTTGTGTTTCCACAGATCGTGGACCCCGGTGGATACCTGCCCGCTGCGTTCGACCGTATCTGGACAAGGAGCCCAAGGAGCCCACAGATGCATCAACGGTTTGAAGTAGATTACTGGGACTTACACAAAGTATCTCATTCGATATTTGGGGAACCACCTAGTGGGCCAGGCCGTGCCGGGGTATATAGGGGACCAAGTGGGTTGCCATTAGCCGTGGACTGGGAACACCAGGCAGCAGAGAACAGTCAACTGGATAATCGAGAGGTGACAGGAATTCCCTGCCTCCAGTGTCCCGGATCAACACATCACGCATGGACTTTGTGCAAATGTGATAATTGCAAAAAAAACCCCAACCTGGTATTGTCACTCTCAGTTCCGGGCGGGAAGGTGCACAAGGTGTAAAGGGAATACCACCGGGAACGCCGAACCACAGAATCTACAGCTAGTGTGTGGGAGATCACATTGTGTCCCCCAGCTGTGGACTGTGTGGGAAACGGACTGGGAAAGTACCAAACGACAGTGTGACAAACGACTTGGGTGGAAACGGAACAAAAAGAGAACGTAAACCATGACGCCAGTATGGGGGGGTGTCTTGTGGCTAGTATCACTGTGTGCGGTTGCTGCGTTATGGGCACCCTCACAGCCGAAGGAAAATGTTTGGGTAACTCTGGCCAATCAGACAGGACAGGATTCCATCTGCCTGTCGATATCTTCCCCCGGTAACCCCTTTTCTACCTGCCTAGTGGGGCTTCCTTTAGATAACTGGGACTTGGGCCTGATTAGTCCTTTCAAGGAGGCCTGCGGGGGGGGACAACACGCCACTGACAATTGGGATGGATGCCTACCACATCTTAATCACTTGCCAATAGAACCTCAGGAACTCGAGTTATTAGGGTCCATAAAAATGGATTGGTGTTTGTATTTCAATTATTCAGGGGCCAATGTTTCCCGAGCCTGGTCAGTTAACGCTACCCTGGGAATCTATAAAAATGAATCACTGTGGTGTAACCACACAAGCAGCAATATATCTAAATCATCTAATGCACCTATAGGATTACCCAGGGGGGTCTTTTTAATATGTGGAGACCGGGCCTGGCCTGGCATTCCCTCTCATATTAAAGGTGGGCCGTGTTCGTTGGGAAGATTAACTCTACTAATGCCAAACACATCTATGATCCTAGACCACAGGAGGAGCACCCCTAAGACGCGCGGTAAGCGCAGAGCACATGCCTGCACTTCACAATGTGATGATGCTGTCGACCTATGGAACCGGAACACTATAGCTGCGGTTGCAATCTTGGCTCCAGGTGTCGCAGCAGCAAAGAGTTTGGTCACATTAAATAAATTAGGATGTTGGCTAGCGAAACAATCAAATGCAACCTCTGAAGCACTAACGGGATTATTAATGGATGTAGATTCTATACGACATGCTACTTTGCAAAATAGAGCAGCGATAGATTTTTTGCTTTTAGCGCAAGGCCATGGGTGTGAAGAGTTGGAGGGAATGTGTTGTATGAACCTATCTGATCATTCGGAATCAATTCACCGCAGCATTCAGATGTTGAAGGAAGGAGTACAGAAGCTAAGAGTGGAAGACCCCTGGGACTGGTTGGATAAATTATTCGGGAAATGGGGTCTAAGTGGCTGGTTAAAAGGACTAGCCAAGCTAGGAGGGCTATGCTTAGTAATGTTCCTTTGCATCCTGGTTTGTGTGCCGTGTCTGTTACAAGGTATGCGAAAAATGATTGAAAGATCTGTTTCAGCAGTGTTTCTAGTAAAACAAAAAGGGGGAGATGTGGGGATGGGAATCTCACTAACGGACATTCCTGAGTTTGATTTTAATGAGCAAACACTGCACCACCTGGCATGACAAGGCACTTAAGCAGAAAACAACGGAGAAAGGAATGTGCAGCTGGAAGGAGAAAAACAAGATAAAGACCATGAAGGCATTTTGCATGATCAGGAAGAACGGGCCAATATGCTAGAGCATAGATGCGCGTGAACACAAGGCTGTAACCTATCTGCAAGCTGCAGGTAGCGCGTGTACACTTCTGCTTGCTATAAAAGATGCTAACAAAGAGCAATAAAGGTCTTTGGTTGCCGTGTCTGCCGGAGTCCGTGCCGCTTTTCACCCCCACAATATGTTGTCGGGCTGGTGCCAAGGATTCAAGACGCGTTAATCAGGGAAGCTAGCAATCCTCGCTTAGGAAAGTTATTTATCAGGTTACGGTCAGCTGTGTCACAGAGAACTGCTCTGTGTGCAGTCCTGCACATACGCAGCCATCAGTGGGATTTGGGTCTGGGCCAAGGTAACCAAACAGCTGACAACCTTGTTAGTCCCGTGAGTCATGTACCACCGGTGGACCGGTTTCTTCAAGCCAGACAAGCCCATGAAATATTCCATCAGAATGCAAAAAGTCTGCGAAGGCAATATGGATTGTCTGACAGTGAAGCTCGTTCCATTGTTCATGCCTGTCCCAAGTGCGGCAATCATGGGCCAGGAGTAGGACTAGGAGTAAACCCGCGGGGCCTTAAGGCTTTGGAGCTCTGGCAGATGGATGTGACTCACATTGCTGAGTTTGGACGTTTGAAATATGTGCACGTCACAGTAGATACCTTCTCCAAGGCGATGTGGGCCACGGCACTGCCGGGGGAGAAAGCTCAACATGTGTGCAAACACCTCCTTGCCTGTTTCGCAGCTCTGGGAGTACCGGAACATATTAAAACGGATAACGGTCCTGCATATATCAGTGCTAAGTTGGGGTCCTTTTTAAGGACATGGAACATTAAACATACCACTGGTATCCCGCACTCTCCAGAAGGACAGGGTCTTGTGGAACGTGCACATCAAGTGCTTAAAGACTACCTGCAAAAACAGAAGGGGGACGAACAGGACCCCCAGATGAGGCTTAATAAGGTCCTTTTTACTTTAAATTATCTCTGTTTGATGGGTGACGGAGAAGAGCCACCAATTGTTATTCACCATCAAAATCTTAAATTTAATCAACAGACTGTAATTCCGAACTTAAAAGTGATCTACCGGGATCCTGCCACAGGCCAATGGCTGGGCCCTCTACCTGTAATCTTTAGTGGAAGAGGATATATGTGTGTTTCCACAGGTAATGGACCGGTCTGGGTGCCCAGCAGATCTGTGAAGCCTGCATTATCATCAGGACAACAGGAATCAGAGGACTCGTAACTACAAAACTTAACTCTGAGCGGTTTATCTTTTACCACTGTGTTTCCAAAGACAGCGGTGAAGGATAAGATAAATTGCTTAAAGTGCTTATGGTGTGTGCCGTGGGTATTGTGTCAGTGCTACCATTGTGATAAGAAGTGGTGGGCACAGTGCACACGCGCACAAAAGTGGTATGAAACCTACTATCTAAAAGAAATAGCGTTATATAGAATATTAATAACCACTAGACACGAAATAGTTAACACGCTTGCCTTTGCTAAAAGTAAATATGCATGGATTGGCCTAGTTAATGAAAATGCTAAACTAATTACTGTATGTAACATTAAATACAAGAAGAAAAACCTAGTCCCTGAAGGGCAATGGGATTTTGTAAAGGAACAGTGTCAAAGGCGCTTTGCCTGGAAACAAAAGAGGCAACTGGAATAGGAATAATCTGTGTCGGACTGATTTTGCAAGTCTTGAACTCCGTGGAAAGCATTTGGATGCCTCCACAACCAAAAGAGAATGTATGGGTAACCCTGGCCAATCAAACTGGACAAGATTCCGTCTGTCTATCCTTATCTTCTCCCGGCAACCCCTTTTCTACCTGCCTAGTGGGGCTTCCTTTAGATAATTGGGACTTGGGCCTGACTAGTCCTTTCAAGGAGGCCTGCGGGGGGGGACAACACGCCACTGACAATTGGGATGGATGCCTACCACATCTTAATCACTTGCCAATAGAACCCCAGGAACTCGAGCTGTTAGGGTCCATAAAAATGGACTGGTGTTTGTATTTCAATTATTCAGGGGCCAATATTTCCCGGGCCTGGTCAGTTAACGCTACCCTGGAAATCTATAAAAATGAATCACTATGGTGTAACCAGACAAGCAACAATACATCTAAGTCGTCCAATGTGCCTATCGGGCTACCCAGAGGAGTTTTCTTAATATGTGGAGATCGGGCCTGGCCTGGCATTCCATCGCACATTACCGGAGGGCCATGCTCGTTGGGGAGACTAACTTTATTCACGCCAAATATATCCTCTATTTTAGATCATAGGAGGGCCCCCCACAAGACGCGCACCAGGCGAGGGGAGCACGCCTATGATTCACAGTGTGACGACAAGGTAAATCTGTGGAATCCAAGTGCGATAGCTGCAGCTTCAATCTTGGCCCCAGGTGTAGCCGCAGCAAAAAGTTTGGTCATTCTAAACAAACTAGGATGTTGGCTGGCAAAGCAATCAAACGCAACCTCTGAGGCCCTTACAGGGCTACTAATGGATGCAGATTCAATACGGCATGCTACCCTGCAAAATAGAGCAGCCATAGATTTTTTACTCTTGGCACAGGGTCATGGGTGTGAAGAGATAGAAGGTATGTGTTGTATGAACTTATCGGATCACTCCGAGTCAATTCACCGTAGTATTCAAATGTTAAAAGAAGGAGTCCAGAAATTGAAAACAGAGGATCCGTGGGATTGGTTAACCAAAATGTTTGACAAGTTAGGTTTTAGTGGCTGGCTAGTTAGCTTAATAAAGATTATGGGACTGTGTCTGATTATATTTTTATGCATATTACTGTGTGTTCCTTGCTTATTACAATGTATGCAAAGAATGATTAACAAGTCTATTTCTACGATATGGGTTGCTCAAAAACAAGAAGGGGGAATTGTGGAGGAATGGCTGAACAAGGGGAAACTCCGACAAGGGTGGGCAGGGCACCCCGAGGTTCACACCTGCAGGAAGACATCCCCCATCTCTGCGGGAGATCGCGGGTCACATGAGGGGGTGGGTTTTGGGGGTGAATTTAGGGGATTTGGGGGGGACGTACCGTGAGGAAGGCGACGGCGCCGTAGCCAGTGACCATGGTGCGGATGGGCTGGCGGAGGCCAATGGGGTGTGGGGCCAAGTGGGCCACGCCCAGCCACAGGTTGTACACCTGCCCCCCCCTTGTTAAAAGATGGGGGGTCAGGGGGCTGAATTTGGGGTGTCCCCTCCCCCCCCCAGTTTCCTCCTCAACCCAAGGTGCCCCCCCCCATCCCCTCAGTGTGTCCCCCAACCCGTGAGCAGCAGAAGGGTCCACGTCGTCTCCGTCCCGGTGACGACCACCTACCGGAAGCGGATGGAGGGGGGAAGCTGATGCGGAAGACGGGCTGGGTGTCGGCGGGGTTGTACACCTCCAGGGTGTCACACTGCTCCTGCCCCCTCAGCGTGTAGACGGGGGCGGGCTCCCCACGGGCATCCGCTGTCACCTGTGGGGAGGAGGGGATGGTCACCCCACGTGGCAGTGCCATGGGGGAAAGGGTCGGCGTACATCCTTGACGCCGCAGGAGAGGGCCTGGCAGTGGCAGGCGCGGCGGCTGGAGTCACGGAGGAAGAAGGTGGTCCCGCCATAATCCAGGAGGAAGAGGTGCTGCTGGGCAGGCACCAGCTTGTGATAGTCATGGGAGGGGGGAGACAGGATGGAGGCCATCAGCGCTCGCTGCCGGCAGCGGCCCAGGCTCTGGAGGTACAGCCCCTTGGTGTCTGGAGGGGGGAAAGCAGGGACATTGACACCAGCTGGGGGACAAAGTGCCACCCTCTCCCCCCATTGGCAAGGGCAGACTCGCAGTTGAGGATGGCGGCCCTCTTGCAGGGCCAGGCGCTGGCGGCAGCAGGGAGGGAGAGGGGTGCAGCGGTGGTGCCAGGCGGCCTCGCTGCCGCACACCTCGTGGAGGCAGCGGCAGGTCTGGCCCAGTCTCAGCAGGTCGGGCAGCGTCAGGAAGGAGACGATGTGCAGTAGCTGTGGGGAGAGAGGGGGCGAGAGCATCAACCCTGGGACCCCCCCTGCTTTCAGGGGGAGACCCCAGCCCCGCCATCCACCCCTACTCAACTCACCATCTCAGGGGGGAGACGCTGGATGGCAGCCATGTCCTTCCCCTCCTCACCACCCTTCAGGCTGCTGTGGGGTTGGGCTGCGGGGAGGGGATGTGGGTGAGGGGATGGCGGGCAGCCCCACGGCAAGCACCACCCCCACCCCTCCTCATCCACCCCACCGCCATCCCGGCGGCCTCACCGTCATGTCCTCACCACCGTCAGCTGGATGCTGGCAGCGATGGCGGCGAGAAGCCCCGTGGCCCATGGCTGCCGCCTAGTGGCACGGCCACGGGATACTGACTCCCTGGGAGCCGGTGGCTCCCATGAAGACAGGGGGTTCCAGTACACAGGGGTGGCTGGGGGGGGGCGGAGGGGAGAGAGGGGGGAGGGGTGGAAGGGGGGAAGAGGGGCCCCGAGCCTGGGCCAGGGGCTGCTCGGCCTCGGGGCAGGCCCCACGTGCCCCATGTTGAAACTCGGCCTGGCTGCCAGCAGAGCCCGCCTTCTTCTCACCTGGGTCTTTGCTGGCATAGGTCAGGAGGGCTGTCCGTCTCCTGCCCTGCGGTGATGCTGCCTCTGATTGGCCCCCAGGTGGTCAGGCTGCTGCGCTGTGGTGCCCGCCCCTCACCTGAGGTGATGACATCTGGTTGGCCACCTGGGCTGTCACTCTGCCCCGGCTTCAGGCCCACCCTCCCCTGAGGTGATGCTCTCTCTTATTGGCTGCCCGAGGGGTCACTCCTCCCCCACCAGTGCCCGCCCTCCCCTGGGGTGATGTTTCATCTGATTGGCTGTCTGCTTACATTCAAGCACGTGCCTTGCCCCCGCCTCCTCAAATGCGATTGGCTGTCCTGGGTCCACGGCCTCCCCATAGACTTCTGGGCGGAGGTTGCCAGGCGACAGCTCCGCCTTGAGGGTTTAGACCCTCAAAGTGAGACTGTGGGCCCTAGAAATGGCTGTGGGTCATAAAAGACAGGTTGGGACCCGAACAATGAGGATTTGGGCCCCAAAACCGGGGCTTTGGGCACTGAAAGGATGGGCTAGATGCTGCAAATGACGCTTTGGACCCTGGAAAGGAGGGGAACCTCTTGGTTCCCATCTGGGCTGGCTTTGGTGCCCAGTAACTCCACGCAACACACCACCCGTCCTGTCCCGAGCGACCACCATAACAGATGGAGCCCAAAGTCACGGGCCCAAGGGCCTCACTGGGCATTTTGTGGAGATTTTATCGACATTTTACAGGGGTGGTCCATAGACGGAGGGAATGGTACCTGTGTGTTATAGCAAAGGATGGGAAGGGGAGTGGTGGTTCATGGGGATGTATTGGATAGTGTGGGACCTGAGCCTGACCTGAACGGCATGGAACAGGGGGTGGAGAAAGGACTGTTGTGCTTTAACCCCAGCTGGTAACCGAGCACCACACGGCCGCTCGCTCACTCCCCCCAGCGGGATGGGGGGAGAGAATCGGAAGAGTAAGAGTGAGAAAACTCATGAGATAAAAAGTTTAATAATTGAAATGAACTATAATAACAATAATAACAATAACAATAATAATAACAATAACAATAATAATGATGAAAACTGTAATGAAAAGGAAAATAACAAAGAGGGAGAAGTAAAACCCAGGAAAGACAAGTGATGCAAATGAAAACCATTGCTCACCACCAACTGACCGATGCCCGGCCAGTGGCCCCCCCTGCCAACCTCCCCCCGCAGTTTTATTGCTGAGCATGACGTCATGTGGTGTGGAATATCCCTTTGGTCAGCTGGGGTCAGCTGTCCCAACTGTGTCCCCTCCCTGCTTTCTGTGCACCCCAGCCTCCTCGTTGGCGGGGCAGATAAAATGCCCAAAGCACAGGAGGTTCCCCAGATACATTGGAAATCACTTGTGAAGAGACAGGGGCAGCTTATTGCTGCTGAAAGACAAGTGATTGAATCAGCTTCTTCAGTGCATCTTCGAGCTCCTGGTTCCTCATGCTGTAGATGAGGGGGTTTGCTGGAGGAACCACCAAGTACAGACCAGCCACCACCAGATCCAGGGATGGGGAGGAGATGGAGGGGGGCTTCAGGTAGGTGAACATGCCGGTGCTGACAACCAGGGGGACCACGGCCAGGTGAGGGAGGCACATGGAAAAGGCTTTGTGTCATCCCTGTTCAGAGGGGATCCTCAGCACAGCCCTGAAGATCTGCACGTAGGACGCCACAGTGAAAACAAAACACCCCAAAGCTAGACAGACACTAACCACAAGAAGCCCAGCTTCCCTGAGGTGGTCTGAGTCTGAGCAGGAGAGCTTGAGGACCTGGGGGATTTCACAGAAGAACTGATGTACAGCATTGCCCTTGCAGATGGGTATGGAAAATGTATTGGCAGTGTGCAAGAGAGCATTGAGAAACCCACTGCCCCAGGCAGCTGCTGCCGTGTGGGCACAAGCTCTGCCGCCCACCAGCGTCCCATCGTGCAGGGGTTTGCAGATGGCCACATAGCAGTCGTAGGCCATGACAGTCAGAAGACAATACTCTGCTCCAACCAAGGCGGCAAACAGAAAGACCTGGGCAGCACATCCTGCGTAGGAGATGGCCCTGGTGTCCCAGAGGGAATTGGCCATGGCTTTGGGGAGAGTGTTGGAGATGGAGCCCAGGTCAAGGAGGGAGAGGTTGAGGAGGAAGAAGTACATGGGGGGTGTGGAGGCGGTGGTCACAGGCTATAGCGGTGATGATGAGGCCGTTTCCCAGGAGGGCAGCCAGGAAGGTGCCCCGGAAGAGACAGAAGTGCAAGAGCTGCAGCTCTTGCCAGTGAAGGCCAGGAGGAGGACCTGGGTGATGGAGCTGCTGTTGGACATCTGCTCTTTCTGGGCACGGGGTCCTGTTCTCAGAGGAACAGTCAATGAAGAGTTAGGGGAGACTTCTCTGAGGAAAATCAAAGCCTTTCTCCTAGACCTTCACCCTGCTACACCCCCCGCCCCCCCCGCCCCTCATTCCTTTTCCAGGAAACCTTCCTCAGCTCCGTGGCTGGAGCTCTGGTGGGTGCTGGCTGAATGTGCTGTGAGGAGCAGGGCCTCTGCCCGCTGGCTGCCGAGGAGTCAGCCCTGCTCTGCAGCAGTGGGTTCATGGGAACAGAGGGGGCAGGGGCCAGTCCTGGTGTTTGACTTTGTCAGGTGAAACCGGTCCTAACGCAGAAGGGCCTGTCAGCATCGGCACTCCCAGTGCTGAGGAACTGAGATGCCAGAAGGCAGATTGAGAGGCTTGGGGCTTCTTGCAGCTCCCCCTAACTCCCCTGGGGATTGTTCTTGGATGTCAGAAGCCCTCAGCATTTCTGCTGCACTCGAGGAGAACAGAGCGAGTCCTGTGAGGCAAGAGGATTGCCTGTGGCTTAGTGCAGAATGTCTGTCCCTCTGACTTGTTCTGAGCTGCCATGGGCTTGTTATTCATGAGCTGGAGGGTGATCACACTCTCGTGTTACCCTGAGAAACAACCAGACACTGCTGAGAGCAGAGGGCTCCAGTGCAGACCGCTAAATGTCTCACCCTTTCTCAAGGTCTCAGCACCCCACTTCTAGCCAAGGACACACATGGCTCATTTCACCAACCCAACAGCATTTCCGCAGTCGTAGAGTCTTTGCGTTTCTCTGTGGGGCTTTCGGATAACACAAAGGAGCTATGGGACAGGTCTGTATCCTGAAGGGCAGCTCACAGCTTGGGAGGACACCCCAAGGAGATAGCCAAGTGTCCTAACGATAGCATCTGATTAAGGGAAAACCAGCCCCACAGGTGAGAGGAAAGCTGGGACACTTGTTCCCATGCACACACCCGCATGAATTGACCAACAAGATCAGTGTGTGACTCTGTAGCTGAAATTCCCATCCCTAGGGAGCCTGACAGCAAGAATGAAATAACAATAACACAGACAAGTGGAGAAACAAGCAAATAGACAGCGAGGGTCTGGCTGAGAGAGGCCAGGGCAGAGGCAGCCGGGCACTCAGGGCAGCGTCAGGGGGTCTGAAGAGGTGCCGGCTTCTGCCGTGCAACATCTCCTCAGTCCACATAAGAGAAGGGAGACGATCTGTGATGTTTGACAGCTCCGGGCAGGCTCTCAGAGGCACAGTGGAGCGAGGCCGATTCCAAAAGCATGGTTTGTCCTACTGGAGCATGGATGTCTACGAGAGGTGTAAATGTTTCCCTCTGGACACTGATATTCTTGACCCGTAACAAAAAGGACACACAAGCAGTGACAGAGAGCTGTTGGTTGGAGCCTGTGCCAGGCAGGGATTCAGCCGAAGCAATGCAGGCATCTCATCCCCAGCTGGAAGCCCTCGGCATGAAGTGGGATCCATCTCCCCCCATGCAACCCACAGACCCACGTGTTAAGGGATGTCAAGACTGGCCACCGCTCCAAGCCACTCCTTAGGACTCACCTGAAACACACAGCCAGCCACGTCCCCTCCTCCTCTTGGGCTGGCAGAGACAGGAGGTCACCAGTGCAGGCACACACACGACACTCTCTGTGTTCACAAGCACACGCATGGTCATGGATCCCTCGCATACTGGCACGGCCCCTCTGTCCCCCTGGTACCCCTGCCCAGATCTCATTCCTCTGACCCACCCCACGGTCCCCTACTCGCTGGCTGGTCCATCTTGGTGCTGCCTGCAAACAGGCAGCACTCACGCATTTGTCCTGCGGGCACCCCACACCCGCCCATCTCCCCAGGTGCCAGCACGGACCCTCTGCCTGCCTGAGACCCCAGCCGGGACCCGAGGCCCCCCTAGTCACCAGCTGGTCCAGCTTGAAGTTTGCTGGTGAATGCACATGCATGCCCCGTGCACACCAGGTTTGGGGAAGATACAGACACTTACAGAGCCTCTCACTTGCCTCACTCATGCCGGTCCCCCCCCGTAAGTGGTTTTCGGGACACACACCGTTCCCGCCCCAGTGCCTGGTGGCTGAGACCCCCACCCGCTCCAGTAGCTGCACTGAGACCCCCCATTCACCAGGCGCACTGGGACCCACTCCAGTGGCTGGCACCACAAGCCAGGGGTGCGTACACCCCCTGGTTCGCTCCAATAGCTGGCAGCCACTCCACCCACGCCAGCCCCCCAGTAGCTGGCACATAGTCCTTTCAGTTCACGTACACCCAGGGTAGAGAGTGAGATGACACAGAGAGGTAGTTAAGAAAATATTTAATAAGAAGATAGCAGAAGACAGGACAGACATCATCTGTGTCCCGCTACCAATCACTTGTCTCTGGAGACTCTGGTGTCATCAGGTCGTCACCTGAAACTTCTTCAACAAGATTAGAGGGGACGAATCCTCTTGTGCCGTCGGTCAGCTCTCCCACATACCAACCGTCTTCATCCACGTCTCCAAAGATGTAAACGTATTGCCCAGCAATGAGAGGAAGCTCTAGTTCAGGCTGCTCATTGGGACCGTCGAAAGGATCATAGCTGTATCGAGCTATGAATGCTCGAAGCTCTGCCGGTTGCTGTCTCATAGCCTCCAGGAGGATGGGCTCCTTGTCTGCTCCCAGCATAGCCTGGTGTGGCCTGGAAATGATACGGTTGGATCTTTCTCTTTCCAGCCGTTCAAGTTCCTGAAAGAGCTGCTGGCGTCGTTCAGTTAGCTTCCGAAACCCATCATTCAGTTCAGTCACCTGGGCTCGAAACAGTTGCAGGGTTTCTTCGTGTTCCCTGCGTACTTCTGTCCGAGCCCCCTGCAAACACTCAACTCCCTCATCTTTCCTCTGGAGCGCTAACTTTGTCTCCTCATGTTCCTTCTCCGGCTGTTGACTCGTGCCATTTCTCTCATGGCTTTCGTTTTGCGCTCTGCCTCTTCCAGCTGGGTTTGAAGACAGGCGTTTGTTCGGATGGCAGAATCTTGCTCCTCTGCCACATGCCTTAGTCGCCCTTTCTGTCAAACCCATCTGTCCACGGAGGCGAGCGTTTTCCTCAGCCAGTCGGGTGTTTTCGTTTGTCATCTCCGTAAGCTGCGCCTGTAACTCCTCACAAGTTCGGCAGTGGGCGCTCACACAATAGGAGCCCTCTTCATGTGCAGCCACTTGGGCCTGAAGCTCCTCAGCTGCCCTCTGTGAGAAGTCATCCTGCTCGTCCTGTGCCAGCAAAGCTCCGGCAGGCTCCCCCATTTCTCCAGCCTTCTGCTGAGGAAGCGATGTCATACGCAGTTCCTCAGTGGAGCTTTGGGTGGGCAGTGGCACTCGAGTGTTGCTCAGGCAATCGACGGTCTGCAGTTGCCTGGCTCTTTCTTGCAGCTGCTTGCTAATGAGACCCAGCTTAGCAGTCTTCTGCTTGAGCCTCTCCCACACTTCAGGAGAGCTTGCCTTCCTCAGAAGACAGTTCTCCTCTTGAAGGACACTGCATTGCCTCTCGAGGTCCTTCAGGGCACTCTGGAGGTGGGCGTTCTGCTCCAGCAGCCTGCTGTGACTGCTACCAGGCAGCCAGTCCTCCTGCTGCCCTAGAGTCTGAACACCCACCTCTGCCACAGACCGCCTGCTGCTGGTCCTTTCCTGCGGCAGGGAGTCCAAGCAGTGCGGCGCCAAGGCTTGCCCCACAGCCTCGAGCAAAACCTCCACGCTGTTCCCTTCCTCCTGGAGATGAGCTTTTAAGCTCTCGCAGGTTTTTGGCTGCCCTTCTCCATTGTGGGAGGAAGATGCCATGAGGCTCTCTGAAGAGCAGGGCCCGATGGTCCCGGTGCCCTGGAGGGTCTGCAGGCGGTGCCAGGCCGTAGCCTTGGCCCTGGCTTCCTTGCAGGAAGCAGGCTGCTCACCCTCCAACTGCTCCAAGATGTACTTTAGGAAGAGTCTCCTCTGCAGCAGCAGTTTGTCTTGGAGGACAAGGATGCGAGCAGCCTGCTCGCCACTGGTCTCCCAGCGCAGCTTGCTGAGGACGTCCTGGAGCTTACCGCGGGCCTCGCTGCTGCTCCAGGCTCCTCTCACCAGCTCCTTGGCCAGCTGCTGCTGCAGGTCCCGTGCCTGACGGACGGTGTCGTCGCGCTGCCGCTGCAGCACCCCCTGCACCTCGCACAGCTCAGCCTCCTTTGAGCGCAGCAGCTGGCGGATCTCCACTGCCCGCTGCCGCTGGTTCAGCTCCCACAGCCGCTGGAGCTCCCGTGCCTGCTGCTGCTCCCATTTGGAGTGTAGCCGTTCAGCCAGGAGCCGCCGCTCCCGCTCTGCTGCCTCCTTCAACTCCCGAGTTTCAGCAGCGAAGCGGCGGCACAGCTCTTGGGAGCGGAGTCGCTCAGCCTCCAGCTCAGCCCGCAGCCTCTCCAGCTGCCGCTTGTGCTCGTTCTTCTGCGCCAGGCCCCGGCAGGGCGAGGGGCGGCTGCACGCCACGGGCACCCGTCCCACACCGTCCTGGCTCATGGCTGCAAGGATGGCAACCAAACGCCGCCACCAACAGCCACCGACGTTGCGCGTCACTCCCTCTCAGCAGCTGCTGCCTCCCTTGACCATGCAGAGGCGGAGACAGCATCTGCAATCAGCCGGGGTGAGCGAGTATGGCCTTATACACGTGTCCTGGCCCTGGCCACACAAAGGAGGGGTGGGGCCTCATGGCCTTAGAAGGTATGTCCTGGCCCTGGCCACACAAAGGAGGGGTGGGGCTTCATGGCCTTAGAAGGTATGTCCTGGCCTGGGGGGCCCCACGACCACAGCTGCAGGAGGTGCCGGGCGGTGCCAGCCCCGTCGCCGCATGGCCCCGCATGGCCCTGTGTCACAAAGGGTGTCCCAGGGCCGTGCGGTCATAAGGGGCATCCCTGGGCAGCTCCTGCCGTGCTCTCTCCCGGAGCTGGCGGCTGTGCTGGCAAGAGCGAGCGTGGGCTGAGCTCGACGGTGGGGTCACTGCTAAAGATGCTAACCTGGAGGATGTGGGCACCCTAGATTGTCAGAGTTGCTTCGCAGCTCGTTTCCATAGTGCCCTACTGCTGTGGTAAATCATATGGTCGCTGGTGAAGCATGAGGAGGGAGAAAAACCCCCAAACAACCCCTTGCAAGCCGAATGAGGTGGCCTCATATGAACACGATCCGAAACTTGTGTGGGATTGTATTAAAAGCTGGAATTTTATGGAGGAGAAAATCATCCCCCAGCACGGCCCAGCCCCAAGGCCCTCCTGGGCACCAGGGCCATCAGGAGACGCAGAGCTCCTGCTCCTCTGGCAGAAACGGCCCCAGGCCCTGGCGGCACGACAGGAAAGACCGCCTGAAAGCCCCAGGGCTGGGCAGCAAACAACACGCAAGGCTGTGGCAGATGCTCAGCTCCAGGTGCCAGAGGGGGAAGACTTGGTGCTGCTCGGCAGCAAACGCAGCCGGCTCCTGCAGCAGAACACCCGCCTGCAGCGTGTTCTAGAAGACCTGGAGAGGCAACAGAGCGCCCCTGGGAGGGAGAGCTGCCTCCTGACAAAGGCAGGCTCTCCAGAAGCGTGCAAGGAGGCAGAGAGGCTGCAGCAGAAAAATGCTGAACTAGCTGCCCTCGCCTCGCGGCTGGACGAAACATCCAGGCAACGGCAGGAGACCCATCGATCGCCTGATCAATACTCATCTTGATTAAATCTTTTCTTAACGATCTCTCTGCGTAATCTCACTCTCTATCCCGCGTGTATGTGAACTGAAACGACTATGTGCCAGCTACTGGGGACACATCTCCTGCTCCGTGTGGTGCTTTTGGCTGTAAAGAAAATCAAAACAACGCTGGGGGGACACTGGGGACGGGGACGAGGGGGGACAGGGGTGGGGCCAGGGCCCCACTGGGGACAAGGCAACTGTGGGGACAACAGCGGGGACAGGATAGGGACAGGACACCAGCAGGGACAGGGATGGGGACAGGGATGGCCACAGGGCACCTGCCTGGGTGACACTGGGGACAGGGACGGGGACAGGGCACCTGTGGGGA
Organism: Aptenodytes patagonicus; assembly: GCF_965638725.1. Lineage (NCBI taxonomy): Eukaryota > Metazoa > Chordata > Aves > Sphenisciformes > Spheniscidae > Aptenodytes > Aptenodytes patagonicus. The sequence continues at coordinate 317,714 of NW_027472014.1, forward strand.
CAGTCACAGGGACAGGGATGGGGACACGGCACCTGCGGGGACAGTGGTGGGGACAGGACACCTGTGGGGACAGTGACAGGACAGTGACGGGGACAGGGACAGGCAGGGCGTGGCCTGTCACCTGTGGGACCTCCACACGGTCCAGCCGGTCCCCAGTCCCCCGCTGCCCGTAGCGGTTCCTCCCTTGCATGGAGACTCGCCCCTGGTCATCCGCTGTCCCCAGGTGGTTGTACCCCACGGAGCAGGCCACCAGCTTGAGGACAGGGTGACAGTGAGGTGACATCGCTGGGGACACCTCCCCCGGGGTGGTGGGGCCCCGCCTAAGGCCCCCCCCTTACCTTGATGGGCAGCAGCAGGGGGATGGGCACAGGGTGTGTGGAGGAATGGCTGATTCAGCAAGGCCACGATCTGGTATCGCTGAGCAACCCATGTATCAAAAAGTAACTAAGACATGCTGACACAGCAGGATGACCACCGGGACTTCCCCGGACAGAACAAAGAACAATGGGGCCGGGTAAACAACTGTAACGAAACTGTACCTAGAAGGAGGTGAAGTCAGCGGCTAACATGTCCTGCTGCCAACCGCCAATCGAGTAGAAGCAATAAGCGCGTGGACAGTAACTTTAACCCAATCATAGCTTATAATTGAGCGCGTGTACAGCTGTAATTAACCAACCATAGGTTGTTATGAAGCGCGTGCCTATAGTAGATAACTATATAAACCCTGCTATATGCATGGATAAAGGAGGATGACCATACTCATATTGGGATCCGTCATTACTCCGGAATCGCAACTCCCGCTCCGTCGTCGACACTGAACAAGGGGAAACTCTGACATCTGGTAGCAGAGGATGGTTCGGCGCGCCTCTTCGAGACTGCGGAAAGAGCAAGAAGGGGAGCGGGAGAATAGTGGCTGGGAGTTGTACTATCCCGATGATCGGAGGGGGATAAGATAACGGAGTAGTCTGGCCAACTGCCTCCCAGTGAGCGACCGCTATCATGGAAATAGAGGCGGCAGCGGCGTTGCTCGCAAGCATCCTCTCAAAGAGAGGGATTGAGACAACGGTAAAGCAACTATATACGTTGATTAAATTAGGACAACGTTGGGGACATTTTAAAGACAATCAAACTACTTTTTCCGACCTTGAGTGGCGAGAGCTTGGCGATACTATGGGGGAGCAGACTATCACGGGGGACGAAAAGTCAAAGAAGGAGATTAAAGCAGTACAGGAACTGTGGAGATCTGTGTTAGAGACTTTAAAAGCCATGAAAGCTGAAAGAGAGGTGGCTTGTGCAGCCGCTCAAATGCTAGCCCCAGAACCCTTGCCTGATAAGCCAAAGAATACAGCATCTGGACTGTCTCGGTTCTTTGGGCTGTCTGCGGTCCGAGGTATGTCGGGCACCCCCAAAAAAACTGCCTTGGAAGTCAAGTATAGCGTTCTAGGGCGCGATGGCGCTTCTGAACCGCATGAGACCTACCCTCCGCTTACGGACTGCAAAGATGCAGAAACTAGCGGTAACGGGGCCCCTCTTTCACCTGAGACGGTCGCGGAAAAACAACGACCCGGGGAGGAGAAGCGGCTAGTTCCGTTAACCCCTCCCTGGCCAACAGCCCCGCCTCTAGAAGTCTCTTCAGGTGCGTCTACTCCGCCACAGGGTGACAGCAAAGCACAGAGTATGGCTGAGACTAATGAGCTCCTGAAGAAGGTGGTGCAACAGTTACAGGACTTAGCAATTACAGCCCAGAGGGGAGGAATAGAACACCTGTCCGGGGCGTCAGGGGGATCCCTACCCCCTTGCCTCCCTGGGCCACCAGCGACGGTTCAGCCCAGGCGCTGGAGCGAAGTGGCTAGAGACGCTATGCTGGACGGGCAGTGGCAAGCGGCATCCAGCTTGGGGGCGAGTGCTTTTCCTGTGTTGCAAGAGAATAACGGCAATAAGTGGGCGCCTCACGATTGGAAAATCCTACAGCAAGCAAAAAACACTGTGTCCCAGTATGGGATAAAATCAGAAGCTACGCGTCAGATTGTAATTTGGATTTTTTCGGCGGATTTCATGTGCCCTGCTGTCCTGGTTTCGGCAGGGATAGAGTTAATTTCTTTTCTAGTAGCTGGTACAGTGTTTTGGATTTAGGATGAGAAGAAAGTTGATAACGCACCGATGTTTTAGTTGTTGCTAGGTAATGCTTACACTAGCCAAGGACTTTTCAGTTTCCCATGTTCTAGCGACTGAGAAGGCTGAAGGTGCACAAGAAGCTGGGAGGGGGCACAGCCAAACTGGCCAAAGGGACATTCCATACCATGTGACGTCATGCTCAGTACATAAACTGGGGAAAGCTGGCCGGGGGGGGCCACTGCTCGGGGACTGTCTGGGCATCGGTCGGCGGGTGGTGAGCAATTGTACTGTGCATCACTTGCTTTGTGTATTATTATTATTATTATCATATTATTATTATTATCATTTTATTTCAATTATTAAACTGTTTTTATCTCAACCCACGAGTTTTTCTAACTTGTGCTCTTCCAATTCTCTCCCCCATCCCACCGGGTGGGGGGGAGTGAGCGAGCGGCTGCGTGGTGCTTAGTTGCCGACTGAAGTTAAACCACGACAGTCCTTTTTGGCGCCCAACGTGGGGCTCGAAGGGTTTGAGATAATAACAGGTTAACCGGAGTGTATTAAAGAACTTATATCTCTTAGTAGTTGTGGGTCACAATGTTGGTTTCTCTGTTCTCGATATTGATTTGTATAATCTGCATCGCGCTCTTTTTCCTGCTGTACATGTTAAAG